>NC_047134.1:9811569-10127861 GCF_009829125.3 Periophthalmus magnuspinnatus | reverse complement strand
ATGAATGTACATGACCCTCTCGTGCCAGAGGTCCAACATGCTGAAGGTGTGTTCCTCTTGGTCTGGGTCTACATCCAGCCGGATTTGACCACGCAGCGGCTGTTCTTGAATTCTGAACATAATCTGTGACTGTCGAATACCCAGAGCCTTGAAATCCAGCAGAATCTTAATGTGTTTAGCCTCCAAAGACGCTCGACCGCCTTCAGGAACGACAAGATTTCGAAGATGAACAAAATTAGCTCCATACTTTCTGTCCAGGCCTTTGGCCAGTGTGGACATGTGCAGGGAGGGGGTGGGTGTCACAAAGGGCCTGGAGCTGGAGGCACTGGTGGGGCTCACAGTGGTGGCTGGCTCTGGTTCTTTCTCTGGCTCACAGCCAACCGAGATGTCCTTTGTGACTACAGCAGTGGAGAGACCCATCTTTACTCCATTAACAACTACATTTCTCAGGCATCCTTTAAAAGAACCTCCTTTGACCCGTTTCCCAGACACAGAGACCAGAGCGGCTTTCCGAGCTTCTAACCTGGTGCTGTCGTCAGTGCCACCAACAAAGAAGTAGCCCTTAAGCAGCAGCTCCCCAGAATGAGAGAGGATGTTGGCTTTTTCTTCTTTGTCATCCACATAGAGTTGAAGGCTTTGTAAATTTAAATGCAACTTGACAGTATGCCATTTTTTGTCATTGATAAATGTCATTGAACGAAGCTCAGTTTTGCTTCCTCCTTTTCCAACCAGAGCAACCAGCGATCCATCCCGAATCTCCACAGCTAGAAAATCACCCCCTCTGCCAGAATTATACAGTAGAATTCCTTCTTTAGCAGAAGTGTGAACAACACACTCAAATACAACTTCTTTTGGGGAGCCCAAAGGGGGAAGGGAAATGTAGGCCCGAGAGCTGAAGAAGCTGACAGGATCCTCCTCTGTAGCAAAGAACTGAGGACTGCAGCCAAGAGACACTTCATAGACAGTCTTTAGTCCTGCATAAGGCCTCAGGGAGGACAACAGGTCATGCTCATTGAACAGCACTTCCTCCATGCAGCCTCTGAACCCTATAATGTCTCTGTGGAGATAGGCCCTGTTGAGTCCTCCTGAGCCCCCCACATAGAGGCCGTCATCCACACTGAGCTGAGCAGAGGGGCCGGTCATCGTCAGGCTGCTCTGGGAGTTTTTATCCAGAACGAGGGTCACATTGTGTCCCTCATGAGAGACCTCCACCGAGTGCCAAGCCAAGTCATTGAGCTGTGAGCCTTTTTCTGACTGCAGCACGTGCTCCCCAGATCCAACATCCAGTTTCACCTGAAAAACAAAACACAAATCTATAAATATTTTATAGTTTGCATTTTAAAATGTACTGAAGCTAAAATAGGTACAGGGAGTAATAAAGACTGGATTATTTCTATATAGACACACAACTTAAATGGGCATACACACACCACACACATAATAAAGTCACCTGTTGTTGTAACTGGAAGCATTGTCTGTCATTTTGAGCAGGAAGCCGCTTATTATGTTCTTGCTGTCAGCTACGTCCTCTGAGCATCATGTCACTACCTCCAGCTAATGCTGCACTTGGATGACATGCTTGTCAAGGCTTGCTGCAGAGTCCCAGCTATTTGAGCCTGGCTTTGGAGCGAGCCACACTCATGCCTGACTAAGATGGAACAGGGCCACACACCCCGGGATAACGCATTTGAATGACTACAAAAACTATTTGGTGACCTGTGCCTTCAAAGAGCAGTCCTTCCCTTGTGCTCAGTGAAGTACAACGACGCACCCCAGTCGCCGAATGAGTCACTCTCAAACATAACACGAATAGATGGTTAGTCACAAGGATTTATCAAGTTTAATGTGCAAAGCTTAGAAGTCACCTTGTCACTGTTTGTCTTAGAAAGTGTGTGGGTAACTTTTTAAAAATGTCTATGCTTTCTGCTGATTTAGCAGCACAGCGGTGCTTAGACGGCGTTTTAGAGTTGCCTTTGGACTAAGAATAGCACATCAAACCCATCACTATATTTTGTCACTTGTGTTCAAAGCATTTTGGACTAAAGTAAACCAATGTGGGGACTAAATATAGCAGGGGCTATTTTAAGTTAATACACTATAAATTCTGTTCTAAAATCTAAAAGTTATATTTTGCAGACTATTTACATAGATCATAGACAGATCCTACATTACAATAGGAGGCATCATGTTTCTGAAATATATATTGCAGAATATTTCCCCAGTCAATACAAAGTCTAAAGCCTTAATAATAAATAAATGTTATAATGATAGAGCTTTAGGCATTGACGCACTTGTCAAAAGATAAAATAAATAAATATATGAATAAATAAATACTAAAATCATGCTTTATTCTTTGTTTACTTCTCTTTGGAGTGGAACCTTAAATCTGGCTGCAGGTTAAATATCCTGAACACAACAGTGTGATTGTCGTGATCTTCCCCTTGTTCCTCGTGTGACAGGGAGAAGCTGGTGTAGAGTTAACACTCCTCTGCTGTCTGCTTATATTTCTGAGCAGTGAGACTGATGCTGTCAACTGAGATGAAGTTATAGCTTTAGGTGACCAGCCCGTCTTTGACTTTTGATGTGCACACACACGCGCACACTTATGTATGCACAAAGCAATATGCTGATATACTGCTGCAGCGATGGTTGTACCCACCTGCAGGCGCCCGGCGCGCAGCTCCAGCAGAAAGTGGTGTCTCTGGCCAGCAGCGACAAACAGCAGGCCACTGGTGCGGGAGGTTCTGAAGCGCAGCCGCAGTGTGTTATGGTTCGACGACTCTTTGGCTTTGAGCTGGACATAGCCGTCGCCATAGAAGGAAGCTGTAGAAAGAGAGAAATGTATTTACAATTTGCCTTCATAACATTTTTATTATGTTACACAAATGATGAAATCAAATACAGTGGAAACAATGGCATAAACGCGTACAAGTCAAGTCCTGCATTGTGGTCTTAATTTAGCAACCCATGGCATTTAGATGTAAAAGCCAAGCTAATTATCATCGTGGGTGTTCTTTACAAGTGAGGCAGAGACATGCACGCTCACAGGGGTTTACGACATGTGCTGGATAACAATCACACGTTTGGTTTATAGAGTCACAGTTCTGCACTTGCTTTGCTGGAGGGTCTGCTGGTGTAACAATTTGTGTTATTCACCAAGGAAAATGTACAAGATTAGTGTTAGTACAAAGTAAAACAACACTTTCAGCTTACATTCAAACATGTACTGAGTATTCTGCACCAAAGAACAATTACAATTCATTCATTTTGTCACTGATGTCGTAATGAAAATGGAACAAATAAACAGCACAATGAAACACAATATAAAGAGTCAGACATGTTATTTATACAACCCTCGACATTTGATACTCAACCCAAACATATGAACAAGTAATAGCACAGTTTACATGAGAAAGAAAGACTTTTCTGACTGTTTTTTTTTTTTTTTAAGTTACACTATGTAGCTTTTTAGGAGGGGGAGATGTTATTCCTCTGGTTGTTATTTTCCACACACAGTTATCTCACAACCTCGGCTCTCTCTACGGAGAATTAGGACGAGAATACGTTTTGGGTTTTTTTAATGCCATACTAAGAAACATTCAAAACAAAGCAACAGAGTTTAAAGGACATAAGACAGTGGCGGGCTCTACATCAGTAAAGTTACTTAGTGCAGCTTTAAACACAGAGCGGATGCACAAGGAAGATGTGAGGTCTGTACACGTGTCCAGACCTGCCTGGCCTGACTGGAACCTTCAACCTGAACATGAAAGATGTTCTCACACTGAAACACTACACAGACGACGCAGAATCCAGCTGTTTCTTTAAGACACTTCTCATCGCCCTGTAATCTGCTCCACAACCTCTGAACTCATGTGCGGGCAGTGCCAGTTTAACGTAGCATTTTTAAATTAATAACCATCTTCTACATAGAAACCTGCTGAGTTGTGATGTGTGGTTTGTAGCCCAGGAGCAAAAACTGAAAAAAACTTAATGGGAAAAGAGAGAGATGGTGCCATTAGTGAAAAGCGATGTTAGTTAATGCAGTGTTTTAGTCTAAAAGGGGTTAATGCACTAGAGCACTCCTCACGCTCTGGTGCAAATTAACAAATTAAAACCCCAATAGACCACTTAAGTAATCCAGCCTTTAATTAAAAAACAGAAATGACAAACCTGCATCTAACACACGCTGTAAATGTGTCCTTACTTTATACAGTTATAATATAAACAATACAAAGGATAGTGAATATATGCAATATTCAAGGATATAAGAACATAAATAATATTGATTTTGTGCTTATTGTAAACACCCAGGCCCCATACCACTCCTTTATCTTTATTATCTACAGTACATTACTTTATATTATCTGTGCACAGAAAAAACAGAGAGTGTCTTGCAAACGGGTCAAGAGGAAACCAATGACATTTCCCCCCCTGTTTATCCACAACACTGGGCATGCTCAAACACATTAACATGTTGTGGCAATCAGAACCATAAAATGATGGTTATTAGCAGAAGTTATTGTTTGTTTAAGTGAGTTCTGTAGGTTCTGTTGTAGAATCAGTGAAATGTGGAGGTTATAAGAAGATGAAGAGCAGAGATGTGCATCAGGAAACAGGCCAGTGCAGTGGTGAGCTGTGCTTCATGAGGCTCTAATCTATGTCCGAGGGCCACTTTTGGTCATGACGGGGACAGTGTCTGCTTAAATACAAAGGCGATGCCCTTTTGCCCTTTATCCTCTTCAGTTAATTTGAGGAGCAGGACCAGAGCTTGTCACTGCTTGTGCGCTGAGTTCATACAACAACTGTGAGATTGAATTTGACTGGAATGCCGCTGTGGTTTGGGTTGGCTGTCACACCACTCTGGTGATACAGTGCCTCAGAGATGAATACAAATGAGCTGCAGACAGAGGGGCTATGGAGAAAGTTAACGAGTCACAGAAACGCACTCAAGTATAAGTAAATATCTATAATGCAGTTGTTTTCAATGAAGGGCACAGAAAGAGTGAGTCATACTGGAATGTTCCTGATAATTCCCAGAGGCCAGTGCTGTATATATAATATGAAATATAATGACACATGCACAGGATCAACTCATGCAGCAGGCAAATGAACGCCTTCATGAATGTGTACAGCAGATGATGTACATAACTCAATAAAACAGACTTTTGCCTTAGGTCTTACAACGCAGGCTGTCCACTTTCTTCAACTCATTTAAGTGAGCTATTGTCACAGCCAGATAATTCTTCCAGTGCACTGGACATCACAGTCCCTGTGAGCTGAAGCCTCTGATAAGGTATGTGTCCAAGCCCTGACCCTCCTCATGCACAATGCAACATCTATGTCCATGTTTGAGGACAGAGAATACACAGATTTAATGATTTAAACCCTCACACCAGTGGAGAACGAGTGGGGCACCTTCAGAGGAAGAACAACATCAGTAAAGCCTTTGTTACACGAGGTTAAGCTCAAATGATGAGAGCGCACACATGTACAAGTCTAACACTCACCTTTAAAAACAGAAACACAGCACATGGACAGTGTCAGACACATATGGGTTTGTTTGACAAGTTCTCTAAGATAAAACCGCCTGAAGGTTTAGAGAGAGGATACAAAGAACCTCACAACAAACCAGGCACGACTTAAAACAAAGTGACCTGCAACTGCAACAAAGAAAGACTGAAGTAGAATTACCTCCAGACGCGAGCGCGATAAGAAGCGACCACCAAAGAAGACCACAAAGACACAACTTCTCTGCGTTTTTCCCCTTAGACTCCATCGTCCTTCTGTTTAAAGGGAACAGCTAAACCAGCAGGCTCTCCTGGGTTACATATTTACGCACTTGGCTGCTCTGTCCCGGGACTTTGGCACGTTTTCCCACATTATAGTCAGAGTAAGCGCGACCCAACGAGTCTCCACACCGGAATGTGCGCAGAGTCTCCACTCTGAGTGTCTCTGTGCGCAGAGTCGAGTCTCCACACTGTGTCTGTGCGCAGAGTCTCTCGGTCCACAGGCTCCAGAGCCGCGGCTCTTAAACTCCGCCTCGAGAGTCTGTGCGCGCTCATGTGCGCGCCAAAGACTCTGATTCTGATTCAGGGAGAAATGTGACTTCTCAGGCAACATCAAACTGTTAATGTCCTCGTAATCTTGGACAAATTGCACGTCCACGAATCTACATTCCTCAACAGAAAACAGATTTCCACTTTCCAAAAATAAACAAACCACTGCACCCTGCACACAGCAGAGCTGTTTTATTCATGTTTTCAGAGCTGTACTCTTCTTTACGTTTTCAGAGGAGCTGTATGCTTCTTTTCTTTTCCTTTTCTCTTTGTCCATCTTGTTTCTTTGCTTTATATAATCTAATACACACTCTCAAATATGGGACTTATGTCTTATTTTTCAAAACAACAAAATACAATAAATAAACTAAAACTTTTATTTGTAGAAATAAGTTTTAGTTTACTTATTGTATTTATAGATGTGTAATTATACTGTATGTCATAATTAATTCAGTGTCATAATACATGTATGTGCATAGGACAGTAAGTGTATTCACATTAAAAAATAAGAAAGTTTTATTTGATTTATTACAGAAACATACATGATTCACAATACAGTTAAAAAGGACTGAAGGGTTGGACTACTTTAAAAAGTCTAGAAGAATAAAGTGAACACACACACAATATGAATCACAATAAAACAGAGGTAAAAATCGAGCCCTTTGAGCTTCAAGGTTGCGTGTCATGATGCCTGTAGTATCTGTCTCCCTGTGTGCTTTCCCCTCCCTCACCTGTCTGAGCCTGGAGCTGGGCGGAGTTCCTGGCTCCTCCCGCGCGCACCTGGAGCGCATCAGCGCATCAGCGCAATCACCTCCACCTTCATCTGCTTATCTACATCCTGTTTGGTGCCGGTTCATCTGCGTATCATCATCTGATCCTGTCACCTGCACTGCTCCAGCTCCCGCACTCCCGGCTCCGCTCCCGCCTGGCTTCCCCGACCTGGTATGGTACTGTTTCACCTCGTCTCCTGCACACTATGCCCCTGGACCTCGCCCTGCACTCTGCTCCTTTCCCTGGCTCTGGTCTACTGGTCTTTGCCTCTGTGGCCCACGTTCCCGGATCCCGGCTCGTCCTCTGCACCTCGCTCCAGCGCCGTACCGCGCGCTCCGCTCCTGGATCCTGCCCTGGGCTCTGGCTCCTGTTCCCCGCTGGATTAATTATTGTGTTTGAACTGTATTTCACCATTTTGTAAATAAACACTGTAAATCTGCCCCGAGTCTGCACGTCTTTGGTCCACCCAACCCCGCCGGTTACGACAGAACGATCTCGCCACACTATGGACCAAGCGGACTCGGAACCGGATTCCTCGTTCCGCCCGGCATTCTCCCACCACGGAGAATTCATTGGACAACACGACCTGCCTACCCTGCTTACCTGTCTGTCTCCTGCTCACGGGCCTGCTCCCTGTTGGCTGTCCTGTCCCAACCTGTCCTCTCCTCGTCAGGACTGTTGTAGCTCCGCTGGACACCGTCTTCCGTCCAGGGACCTCCTCGTGTCCTCTGCCCCTCGTCAGGACTGTTGTAGCTCCGCTGGACACCGTTCTCCTTCCAGGGACCTCCTCGTGTCCTCTGCCCCTTGCCAGGACTGTTGTAGCGCCGCTGGACACCGTTTTCCGTCCAGGGACCTCCTCGTGTCCTCTGCCCCTCGGTGGGACCCTTGCAGCTCTGCTGGACACAGCTTTCCGTCCAGGGACCTCGTTGTGTCTTCCGCCCTTTGCCTGGACCGTTTTTGCTCCACTGGACAGTCTACCTTCTTCCCCAAATTCAGCCGGCCCGCACCAGTGACATTTTTTCTTATCTACATCCTGTTCGGTGCCGGTTCATCTGCGTATCATCATCTGATCCTGTCACCTGCACTGCTCCAGCTCCTGCACTCCCGGCTCCGCTCCCGCCTGGCTTCCCCGACCTGGTATGGTTTCACCTTGTCTCCTGCACACCACGCCCCTGGACCTTGCCCTGCACCCTGCTCCTTTCCCTGACTCTGGTCTACTGGTCTTTGCCTCTGTGGCCCACGTTCCCGGATCCTGGCTCATCCTCTGCACCTCGCTCTGGCGCCGTACCGTGCGCTCCGCTCCTGGATCCTGCCCTGGGCTCTGGCTCCTGTTCCCCGCTGGATTAATTATTGTGTTTGAACTGTATTTCACTATTTTGTAATTAACACTGTAAATCTGCCCCGAGTCTGCACGTCTTTGGTCCACCCAACCCCACCGGTTACGACACTGAGATACTGTGTGATTAAGGAGTAATACAAATCCTGCGTATCAAGGGCCTTTAATGAGTTTGCTGTACTCCTGCTTGATACAGGTGTAGATGCTGTGGTAGAACGGTCTGTCCGGAGCCATGATGTCAGTGACCATTTCAGTGTGGTCGACTCTGGGCAGGCGGAAGAGTGCCACAGACAGCGACAGTGAGCACAGCAGGTCAGAAAACTTTGTAGAAGACTTAACCGGGACAATAATGTCATCGGTGCCATGAAGCAAAACAAACGGAGGCACTCTGAAATGAAAAGGATAGAAAACAAATGCACAGTGGGCACATTTACAAGCAAAATCAGTAAATACAGCATTAACTATAGTCAAATAACCTGATAATTATGGTAAATCAGACTTTTGGTGTGTGCCACTTAGTAGATTTTTAGAGTAACTGTTGTATTTGCAAGATAAAGCACAATGAATTTTATAATAACTCTTTCAATCTTTAACCTTTGTCTTTCTTTTTGTCTTTGCAATGGCAAATAATCCGAAAGAAATCAGATTAAACTGTTTACATGACAATACTATGATAATGATGGTCAGATGTTGTGTGTAAACGTAGACACTGACATAATCCAACTAAAGAAAATCCACACACCTTTTGAGTTTGTCTTCTCCAAATGTGTTGAGTACATGGGTCGGGGAGTAATATGGAAAGTTATCGACTCCATTCATAGCTTTGTGCATAGTAGAGACATATTCAATCCCTCTCATCTGTTCATGCTCATAATGATCCAAGATGTTGTAAACTCCACTGAGACCTGTAGATTTAAATACAAGACAATGAGTTTATCACTGTATTGTGCAGTGAAGGAGTCAGAGCCAAGTCAGGACGGTGGTTAACTGGCTATTCACGTCAACGAACATGGAAGATGTACTTGTCCTTAATAATAATAATAATAATAATAATAATATACAGTACAAACAATGATTAATAAACACACAGTTACAAATATTTTTTTAAAAAGACACAACCATCAGTGAGTTAATGGTAGTTAGCTAGTTTGAACAAATGAGTCTTGATCTCAGTTGCTCGATTGTTGAAATGTTATTGCTCACGTAAGAATTTTATTGAAATGTGTGTAAAATAAATTTAAATAAAACTTCAGGCCTACATGTCTAGTACTTTCTTGCAACCAGTACCGATGATATTCTGTTTCATTTTTGCAGTACCATTCTGCAGATTTCATGTATCTGCCACACTAGTGTTATCCCCTGTTTCTCCACTAGAGGTCGACACCGTCTTTTTGTAACTTTATTTTTGTAATGTCTGTGTAAACCCTCAGTCTTCCAGGTCTGATCCATGACAAAAGCCAAAAGTTAAATCTGTCACTGGACAAAAAGTTGTAGAAGTGAAGACTTTTGGCTGCTCGCCCAAGTTGTGTCTTCAGTTCTGGTCAGATTACAGCTGATCACTGCCTTATATCTGTCAAAGGAAGGAGCTAACTACACTGGAACTGTAAACAGCTTTTGTTTACAGTTTCTGTTTGTAGTTTAGGGCTATTGAGCTACACTACGTGTGCACTGGGCTTGAGACATACTTAGCATATTTATTCAGCTCTTAAAGGGTCTTTACACACCTAGTGCATCCTGGCCTGCTCTATTGTTCTCTTTTTTTCTGTGTTTCCTTTGGGTCTGAAGATGGAGCTACAGATGTGGGGTTGATGATGTCTAAGGCCTCCATTCCTGTTCAAGATTGTCTTTCCTAACAAAAAGTGCTTCTTTAACTCCCCTCTCAAACTATTTATTTTCTCTGGCTCAGATCTGAACTTCACTATCTTCAAAGGAGTGGTTAGTGGACCTAGCCTAGATACAGAAACTGTAAACAATACCTGTTTACAGTTTCAGTGGAGTTAGCTCCTCCCTTCAAACAGATATAAGGCAGTGTCCAGCAGTAATCTGACCAGAACTGAAGAAACGGCTTGAACGAGCAGCCAAACGTCTTCAGTCCTACAACTTTTTGTCCAGTTGACAGATTTTACTTTTGGCTTTTACTTTTGTAAGTTCTTTGGTAATTAGCTGAGTGTTTTCGACTGTAAAAAAAACAAAAAACTACTAAAACCAGCATTAACGTTGTATTCGTAGCATCACCGTAAAGTTTGAAATGTCAGTGTTGTGAAAAGAAGTGTGCACGTAGCATACCTATAACACCTTTTATTGATGGAGTAATAGCTTGCTGTTTGCTTGCCTCAATGAAAAGCTCCTCTCTTGTGTCAATTAGAAACAGAGTAGTCAGTGTGCACAGATGAGCACCAGCGGAGTGTCCGATTAAAATAATATTGTTCTGTAAAGACAATAAAATACAAAAAAGTACCTGTAAAATCTGTTGGATTTTGCTTTTGTCATGAGATCATTTAAAATAATTCTTACATGATCAAATTTAAACTTCTCTGCACTCTCTTTAGCCCAAACGAGGCAGTCTGCTATATCTTGAATCATTCCCAAAACATTGCTCTGTAAAGTCAATAATTAACATGATCAAAACAAAGAATTACAGACAAAAATACCTAAATTCATGACATAATTGTAAGGTCTTTCTGTACCTTTGGATAAGTGCTGTAGTCGGGACAAATTACAGTGGCATTTAATTCTTCAGCCATGTGTCGGGCAAGTAAGCAATAAATAGCCCTGTCTCCAGAGCCCCAAGCACCTCCGTAGATGAAAACTACAAGCGGAATTTTTTCATTTTCCATTTTTGGGGAGTAGTATAAGTCCAGCTTGTTACCTCTACGCCCAAAAGAGATGCCCTGTCCAAGAAAAATATGTAATCACACAGGTTTATAACAATTTTAAATAAGTCTGATGCTTCAACTCACCTTTTCATAATGTTTACAGTTTTCAACATCCTTATACCAGGATTTCCATCTAAAGTAAAGTCTTCCATACTGCAGATACTTCAGAGTTTCTAGCACTGCTCTAGCTAAGCAGTATATGCGTCTGTAGGAGGTAAACACAAAGTTGTTACTTGTAATTGCGTTTAACAAGTCATAACTGAATTATCGCTGTTAGAATGTAGGCGTGCCGTGCTACCTTGGTTTGAGGGCCTCTGTGTACTTTTTGTATCCAGGCTTATTGGGCCAACCGTACAACCACTGAGCGGCAAGAGAAATGGAGTACGGCAACCCAACGAGGAGAACCCCCGCTGCTACAGGTAGACTCATGTGAGACCTAAGCCGCAACCTTCAAACACAAAACATTTATACATTTTACTGCATGAATAGATATTGAATGTATGCAAAGTTTAAATAAAACACTTACATATTGTGGCTCATTAAGCACAGACCACCTGCAGAAATAAAGACAATACAGGTATTATTTTACTAAAAACTCAGGTTTCTGGAAAAAAAACCAAAAGGCTTTTCAATGTTTTGTCCCAAAGCATAGTAAAATATATAAAAGCTCATCTTGGCCAAATGGAAAAAGTGCACACATTTTGCTTGTACTATGTCACAGTATTTATTCATTTATATTTTATTCATTTATATATGACACTTTATTCTTATTGACACTTTATTCTTATTGCACAAATTTTATTCTTATTTAAATGACTTTTTATTTTTATTCTTAATTCTATCCTGTGGTTGTGGCGTCTGTTAACTAAGAGAATTTCCCTTCGGGGATCAATAAAAGTGATTCTGATTCTGATTCTGATATAGATCATGAATAAACCACGCCTCACCTCAGTGGCCCTCATCACATCCACAGTCAAACAAACAGTAACATGTAAAGTTTTACCAATTCAAAGAAATTCCCATGTCCATCAGGATTAAAAATAAAAATATGTAGTTTCAAATATCAAGTGATCTTAACCATTTTGTCCATGCATCTATCCCATGATCATTTCCCATAAACTGGCCCCTTTGAACATTTACAGGAACAGAAACAAGGTCAGTTTCCACAGGATTACTGCAGTAATACTCACCATTTACTGAGCATGCGCCGTCTAGATGTTCGTAATATCAAGTTTTAGATTATTACTGCATCGTTACACATGAAACATCGAAAACCATCTGATGCCCTTCATCAATAGCCGATGTCACGTGACCGCACGAGGGCGTCGGGGAAACAGTGACGTCACGCTACTTCCGCCTTCGCGCGGAAGTGAAACTGCAAAGACGCGTGGACGTAGTGACGTACTCACGTTCTCAGGCATTTTATTTTCAGTAGGTTCAGTAAGGACCTCCGTGGTAAGTTTAATCATCAGTCCGTCCTCATAAAGTAATAATAAAGTAATAATAATGTAATAATAATGTAATAATAATGTAATAACTGCCCACGTGGTGTCTGAGCAGACTGGGTCAAACATGCCTCATAATCTAAACTCAAGTAGGTGATAGTCTGCCTATACTGCAGATTTTAATTGCAAAAATTAAATTAACG
Source organism: Periophthalmus magnuspinnatus (assembly GCF_009829125.3). Lineage (NCBI taxonomy): Eukaryota > Metazoa > Chordata > Actinopteri > Gobiiformes > Gobiidae > Periophthalmus > Periophthalmus magnuspinnatus. Next base: position 10,115,174 of record NC_047134.1, on the reverse strand, counting down.
GCACCAATAACAAGCATGTCTGACCTTTATAAAGAATAATTTTAAATTCTTGTGTTTCTTAAAATAAGCACTGACAACATTTGTCCACCAGAGGGAGCAATAAGCTTTGCCACAGACCTGCACGTGACTCTTTACTGCCCTGCTGATATGTAAATAATACTGTAAACACACTTCAATTTCCACATCCAGATATACAAATTAGAGTATGTAAACCTTAACCCTGACTCATGCTTCTGAATAGATAAGGTGTAATAAATGTGGAATGAGGTGGAACTACACGATACATTGTGTTTAAACTCTGTACATGATTATCATGTCACATTTTTTTCTCTAATAGCTTCATTCTAAGATCAAATTAACTGCCTGAACCAAACCCCAAGTTCCAACACCAACATTTACACACTAATTACTACTAACACTTCTCTATTAAAGCACCAATAAATCATTCTGTGTTAGTCCATTGTGGTGCCTGCTCCTGACTCTGGAAACTTGGACTGAGCTCTGCAAATTCATTGAAAGCTGAGAGTTTACAGAGCTGAACAGAGCCTGGGTTATTGTCATATTTGTTATATTTGGCCCCACAGAGCTGCTTGTCCAGCCTTGAGTAGGTGTGCGGTCGAACCTGCGTCTCCACAATGTGGGGAGTCCCAGGTGCAGTGAAGGAGCCAGCGCCAAGCCAGGACGTCCTGTGGCAGAATAAGCACGGTCAGCTGCTTTTAAATACTCTGCTGAATATTTGTGGGGTCTCTCATGCCCATTTAAAAAAATATTACTGTTCTTTGGGGAATTATTTAATGAATGGCGGTATTCAGGTGATAGGAACTGACGTATTTTAGGCTATAATAAGTGTGTAATCTGTGGGTATTCAATCAACGTACAAAAGTATACCTAAAAAAAAAAAAAAAAAAAAAAATAAATATATATATATATATATATATATATATATATATATATATATATATATATATATATATATATATATATATATATGCCCGCACACACATATGTGTATATATAGGGGGGTGTGTGTGTGTGGGGGTGTGTGTGTGTGGGGGTGTGTGTGTGTGTGTGTGTGTGTGTGTGTGTGTGTATATATATATATATATATATATATATATATATATATATATAGAGAGAGAGAGAGAGAGAGAGAGAGAGAGAGAGAGAGAGAGAGAGAGAGAGAGAGAGAGAGAGAGAGAGGGAGAGAGAATAGATAATACAATTTTTAAAAAGTAATTAAACAAACATTTTTTGTTCTTTTTTGCCATTCTGCTGATTTCATTTTTCTTAAACATTAGTATTATCCTCTGTTTTTCCACTAGAGGTCGACATTGTCAGTGTGACTTGACTTTTGTAACTTCTTTGGTACTTAGTTTCTTCGTTGCAGCGCCATCTAGCGGCCACCACTAGAAGCAGCGTTAATGAAAACTGCACTGGAGGTGTTCACAGACACACCTCTGAACAACCGACTTATTATGTTTTGCCAAGATTATGTCCTTGGCAAGACATAATCTGTAAATTACATGTGACTAAAATGATGTCTTACTCTATTATCTGCTGTCAATTTATGTTGAAATAATTTTCAAAAGTTTTTCTGTTAATACAAGTTGTGTGATGCTACCTGTGTTATACAGTAGTGATACATGTGTTATTAGGGGGTTCACTTTTATTAGCTTACATGCGAATTCCTGATTAATTATATTTATACAAATACAGAATGTATTCTTATATCTATTTTGGAGTTTAACAAATAATGTTCTTCGGACATAAAGACATCCTGCATCCTGCTGTTTCTTCGCTGTCTAGCGAATGTGTTAGAAAACACTTGATGGCAGAAGAGTAAAACATTATCACATTATTACATTATTATTATATGTCAGTAAACCACACAGCCCAAGATGTTACAACCACAGGAGTCACCCATGTCCCAGCTCAAGGTCCGGTCAAAGTGCTCTGCTCTTCACTCAGCTCACGTCAACCACCAGACAAACAGCAGCAAAAGCACGACCGGACACAGAAGCTGCCTGCACCAGAGCCCAGTACGCCAAACACTAAAAAGACATGAAGGTCAAGAAGTCACACACTGAAGCAACACTAAACACTCTGAAGCCAGAGGGTGATGCTGAAGCAGTGCTCACAGCTGCTTAGGTCCTGGAGGCAGCAGCTGAAGAGGCACTGCACAGTGCTGCTGACCTTACAGATACTGGGATTCCTGAAGATATTTCCTTCTATAAAATACGTACAAGATTAAACAAAGTACACGCTAAAGGAAAAGACCAGAGTGACACTGAGCAACCATCAACAACCATGACCAAATCAATGCTCACAAACTGAACCACAACCGGACACAGGGCACCTAAAGTCCCCACGCCAAAGCAGACACTGTCATCCAACGCAGACCTTCACCAAACCAGCAAACTGAAATGATCTGCTGATAGCTGAGTTTATAGTTTTCAACAAGTCAGAGTCCTACCTATCCTGGAAGTCCTTGTTCTGCAGTACTACTGAAGAGTCAACCTTAAGGCCACTTCAAGGAGGAGCTCCATCTACTCGCCAAGTGGCTCGACGGGGAGTCGGTCAAACATGCTCTGAGGATCAAGGTCGTCCATGTGACGAATCGCAGTCTCAACAAAAGTTGTGGTTCTCCAGAAGTAATCGAGGCATCACTGTTTACAACAATGTTTACAGACTTTACAGACTTTTCTTTTAAAGAATATCACACTCACTTATGGCAGGAGCTTACAGATCTTCTGCTTGAGTTACAGTATGCACAAAATGAGAGTTATCAGGCCTTAGCTTTCTTCATCTCTCAAGGGGGTGAAACCTCATGTGGAGGAGGGCCACCTGGCCCTCCTCCACCTGCCTCCCTCTCCTCCTCGCCCGGCTCTCCTCCTCCTCCTCGCCTGGTCTTCCTCCTCCTCGCCTGGCCCTCCTCCGCCCCACTCCCTCCTCCACGCCTGGCCGATTTTTCTTGTCTTGTCTGATTTTTCCTGTTGTTTTGTTTTTGTGTGTAGGCAGCATGGTGGCTGAGTGGCAACACTCATGCCTCACAGCAAGAGGGTTTGGTTCGATCCCCGGGTCACCCAGGCCTTTCTGTGTGGAGCTTTGCATGTTTCTCCCCGTGTCTGGATGGGTTTCCTCCGGGTACTCCGGTTTCCCCCATCAACCAAAACATGAACGCCCTTCGAGACAACTGTTGTTGTGATTTTGGGTGTTACAAAAATAAAATGAATTGAATTGAATTGACATTCTGAAATGAAAGCTGACCCTAGCTTTATGTGACCCAATTGTAACATAGTAACTCCAAGGATTGACAAAACTCTAGTCAAACAAACCAGAGTGAAAACACCGGATAAAAGAAAGAGCAAACTGAAAGAGCACTCTATTTATGAAAAGTGTCTCATCCACATGTCCCAGAGCTAAAGACGGTAAAGTCATGATTCAGTGCTCATGATTCAGTGGCCTACAAGGTAAATCATGCTCTAAGATATGTCTTGTCAATGTGTTTCTTCACACATCTCCTGAAAAGAAGGGTGTAAGTGATGTTGGATGATCAAAGCCACTCATCCCTGGCTAGCTCTGCCTTTTTTGACATTCAACATCAAAGGTTCCTCATGCCCAACGTCTTGACTTTGGGTGGACAGTGATAGGAGATGTCAGCCTCTCATTTGCATATAGACCCATCGTGAACTCTTTTAAGACAAACATTCTGGACAATGGTCGGCGCAGCTTTCTCACCCCTTGTAAGACCACAATCCACATGAAAGAGAAATACACAGAAACATGTCCCACTCAGAAAGAACTGTGGAAACAAACAACAGATGATGACAAAGTAGCACTTTCCACAGAGGAAAGAACTTACCAAAAGATGAGGCAAATAATTGTGAAGCTCCACCCCTCAACAATAGAGAACAAGCCCTCGCTCGTTTAATGTCACTCCACAAAACATTGAAAAGCCTGAAATGAGAGAGCATTATGTTGACTTCATGGAGAAAACCTTTAGCAGTTGCCATGATGAGCCAGTCCCTCCTCTCTCAATTACCAGAAACACTGGTACCTCCCTAATTTTGGTGTTTAGCATCCCTAAAAGCCTGGTAAAATGAGCGTAGTACTGTCAGTCATGAATAGTGTGTGCAGCCCCACTGTTGAAGGCAGAACCATACTAAGAGACATTTCCACTAGACAACGGGACACTGAGCTGCCAAAAGAGAAACTAGTGCGGTGGCAGCAGCGGAAAGTCTCTCAAGCTTCTGCAGAAAACTAGAAATCCTCAGAATGAACCCCTCAATACGACTGTCTGCAGCTCAAAGAAAAGACATCATTGTTTTCTCTGACGTCTCCATTAAAGCTGTGGTTGCCGTTGCACACCTCCAGCTCACAAATACAGATGGACACAGTGAAGTGGACTTTCTTCTCGGCAAAGCACGGCTCGCTCCCAAACCCGACATCACCGTACGAAGGCTTGAATTCTGCAGCAGATCTGAACGTCGAGGTTGCTGAGCTGGTTCTGGAAGATCTTGACATCATAACAGATCAGGTGAGCTTTTTCATTGACTCTAAACGACTGGTTTCACACAAGCTCACAAGTGGCTTTACGTTCCCACTCATAATAGACATAATCTGTAAATTACATGTCACTAAAACGACACGCACTTACTGTATTATCTGCTGTCATTTGTGTGTGTATGCATCTTTGCGTGAGCTTCTTGTGCCTGTTTTGCAGTTTTACAAATAAAATCTGGTCTTCAGACATAAATACATCCTGCATCCTGTTGTTTGTTGGACTGTTTTGGTGTTAAGCGTCTTTTTTAAACAGTCTCTGCGCACATCAGCACCTGGCAGCCTCACTGTGAGCGTCACTACTTCCTGTTCAATTGTATCTCCATGAGGTTTTTGTCCAGTCACACTAAAATGAATAAACGTTTGAAGATCAGGCAGTGGATTGGGATGTCAGTGACAACATGTTAAACACTACACAAATAAAATTAATACTTTACCGGACGAAACCCTGGGATATTTGTGCCTCAGTGCTAACGCTAATGCTAATTTTGAAGCATAATAAATATTAAAATAACACCACAAACTAAACTAAAACTTAATTGTGTAGTCTTTAAGTCATTTGAAATTAATAGGTTGTTTATTTTATGTTCCAGTTTTAATAAAAGTGACTCTTTGCTTTGAGACACAATGAGTTTTGCGTATTGCCATGCAGAGCCAGTTGGGTTAGAAAATACTAAACTGTTTAACTGATGGTAGAAGAGGCAATACCAGGAGGATCTTTGGTTTTCTAGGAGATAAAACAGTGATTAAATAGGCACTATACTTTGCCATTTGAACTCAGAACCTACTTTGCACAGTTAAGTTGTTAAGTCTTCTCACATTCACAAGAGTAGACAACAGTAAACACACATTTCAGCCTTAAAATACCATGTGCTAATAACAACATTACTAGTACAAAGGAAATGAAATTCTCTGTCTGAGTCTTGTCATTTTCAGTTCAAAAGGGGAATCGAGCTGATATCCAGTTTTGTGATACACCTCAGTTTATGCAGATTTTAAAAAGGAGTCTGTGAGTCAAAACTTGAGCTGATGTTTGACAATCAACAGCAGTTTCCCAGGTCTTACTTTGCCGACTGTTGTACAATAAACATGAAGGAACAGGAAAGGGAAATAACAGGGCCTTGAAATAGACACCTCATACCGAAGTGTGGTGTACACTTTAAGTATTGTTGTTAATTTTGTAATTGATATATTTGTTTTATTTCAGAACATTTGAACCACACCAGTTTGAAGCAACACATTCAGCTCAGGCCTGTATCTACTTGAGTTTATTCCTCTAACTTTGGGCCATGTGCAGTCATGCACTGATGAAAAAAAGACTGAGTGTTCTTCATTTAGTCTGATGAAGAACACTCAGTCTTTTTCAGTGTACTGGTCCACATACAAGGCAGGAGTATTACGCCACACGCCCATATGCAAGAGCCGGTTTCTCCATTTCACTGCATTTATATTACTAATAATTAATAAATCTCAAGTTTTAGTTGTGAAGACGTCCATGGTTTTACGATTATTCAAAATCCTTAATTCACTTTATTTATTTATTGATCAATTCCACTTTTCAATTCAATTTTATTTTCTTATTTAAAACCAGTAAAAGATGGTTTCAGTATTATTTTCCTGAACTTAAACAATTTGTCAAATTTCTATCCCCAAAGTCTGAACTCCAAAACACATGCTTTCACTGTCCGAGGACTGACTGTGTGACTCATTTAAAAAGGCCCAAGGATATCACAGAATATTATAACTGACTGAATATAAATCTTGATTAAAATGTAATTGCACAGCTAAACTTTGATGTACGGTAACTTTGGCTGTTGCATTTCCTTCTTTATAAATTGCCTAATCCGCTTCCGTCTGTCTGCCCCGGGGCAGCTGTGGCTACAAAAGTAGTTTATCACGACCAAGTGTGAAGAGAATGAATGTGATGTGCAGCATCACCAAAGGCTCTTTGGGGCCTCGAAAGGCGCCATATAAAAATCCAGTGTTTAGTTTGTTAGTGATCCAAAAGATGCTTGATGCAGGGCTACAGTTGGGAGCCTGTTTGCAGTCACTGTGCGTGTACGTTGGCCTATTTGCCTCCCTCCTGTGGACCCCTTTGGTGACCCAGTCTCCTATATACCCCTCACTGATGCATGGCCCAGTGCCAGCACCAAACATGCAGCCTGAGTTTCCTCCTCGATATCTACATCTCTGCTCTTTCCAATTTGCCTTGAGTTGCTTTGGGATTCTGCCTTAAGCGGCCTGGGATCGGAGGACACAGGGCCATCTTTTCAGTGGAAATTCACAAATACACCACGTTTAAATGAACGTTCTTTGACAGAGGGGAACCATGGAAACTGGCACTAACCACAAGGCCCAGATTCTAGGTATCCCAGTGCCTGGAATCACACCCTAAGTCGTGCTCGTCCGGGGGAAGACAGAGGTGCTGTGATTGATAGGAGAGAAACAGAGTGGCCATTCTTGTCTGATGTGGCTGAGTGAATGTTAACTGCCCCGTGAGGATGCTCAACAGTGCATAGATTACAAAAAGAGGTTTGGCGAGATAAGTCAGTTGATGGGGTAACTGCCCGAGCAAATCAAAGATCAACTAGTGTCTGTGCTTAGGTTGAGAGAGTTCAGAGGTAACAGGTTGCTCTTTATATAGTCCAGCTCTTTACAGCGAGCGGTCAGATTTCAGTGCGTCATGTCTCTTTCCAGCACCCACTGAGTCAACAGAAGGGAAGAGGCACACAGCATGGGGCACCTCAGCAGCTCACACATGACCGATCAGCTTTTTACAGTGGAAATAGCGGCAATACAAATATAAAATGTGAACAATATTCTGCCCGTCTCTCACTGTGTGGCAGGATCACAGCTGCTCCTCTGACACAGCACGGTTCTGCTTTCTATGCTTCTTTGGCAGACTTGAGAGCCACCTGCGCAGCTTTATATAACGATGGTTTCATTCATTTGTTTTCATTGTTTGGTGGATTTGTTTTACTTGTGCTGAAGATTTTCACATCTTTAAATTAGGCTAATGTCATGACATATTTATAGACTGCCGAGGCGTCAGATGAGACACTTTTACATCAGCTCAAACGTCTGTTGCAGCCAGTCTCCAGCCTTCAGCTTTACAGAGAAAGTCGTTTTCAACCTGTGGCATGAGTTCTGCTGGTGGGCCACAGGTTATTTCTGGTATGGAACTTTCCATGTGCGGTGCAGTTACTCATGCCGCTATAAATTATTTGGTTTAGAGGTAATTGATTTAAGCTTGCCTAAATTGCCTAAACGTGGATCATTCATTTGTAGTATTTAGTATGTGGATGAATTGGAAAAAGTGTGATAATCAACCGTCCAACATTAAAACAATGGGATCCTTTATAGTCATCAGTTCCAGGATTTACAGTGTATAATCCCATGGCAAAAAGTACCTGGTTTCCAATGATGGCATGTGGAATAAGTCAGCAGAAATGGATCCATTGTAACAGCATGTGCGTAACTTGGTATGTTTTTATTCCGTACCTTTGTTTGCCTTTGAGCTCTGTGCGTGCAGTGTTCACAGCTCAGGCATAAGACATTCTTTCCACAGTGGCTGTATCAAATAGTACAGAGGTGCCATACCAAACACTTGCTCCGAACGTAGAAAGACCCACATAAGTTATAGAATTATGCACAAAAAAAACCTAAACTTTACAGTAAAAATACAAAGATGGCCTTCCCCAAACTGCCCTGGCGCCCAGACTGCTGTACATGCAATATTTTAAGTGCACTGTTCAGCGTGTCCACGGAGAGATTCCTGGACAGAGCCTTAGGAACAGGAGCTGTGATTTATAACTCCAACTCTGTACAAAAGGATCTATATTTTCTGAGGCCTCTAACCCTGAAGGCTTTAATGAGACTGCATAGTTCACATAGTCACTCCTGCTTATTTGTGCAGAGACCAGCCACAGAATCTAACTGTCCAAGAAGAACAAGCGATAGTACTGTTAGATTAGATTAGATTATTGTTATTAGATTCATCTCAGGGTAATTACATTGCAATTTATTCAGTTTATTTGTTTATGGGGTACCAAAAAATAATATGTTAACTGATACTAAAACGAGATACTGGACTGAGCAGATATTAATCCTGAGATAATGGCACAACTGGGACAAATTTGAACCTTTGTTGAATCAGAATAAGTTTTATTTCCATTGTCAGTGACCAAATTCACAAACTAGGAACTTGCTTCGCTGTTAACGAAGAATAATAATATGAAGTATGGTGAAATAAACATAAGGACATGCATTCAAATAAGGTAAAAAAAAACTGAAAAAACATCAGAAGAAACTGTTCTGAGGGTTTTCTTGAATAGTTTTTGAATGGATTATATTTTTGTCACAACTAGACGACATGAATCAATATTATTTGATATTTAAATTGTGTTCTATTGTGTAAAAAGATGTATTTTTTATCATCATTGTGGTATTAAATTGGTATAGAGTATGGAGTCTCTTAATTAGTATCAAAAACACTACTTGTTTGTGAAGAAATCAGAAAACAGGCTCATTATTTGCAGCAAAAGGGAAGAATTACATCAACTACTGGCTGGTAAACACCTCCGTTTATTAGCAGCAGGTTGACAATGCGGACTGTGTTGGAGTCTGTGCGGTAAATGGCGTACGACTTACTGCTGTAATCCTGGGGACAAACATTTCCCTGGTAACTATTACTTTTAAAAATACACCCAGTTCTCTGGAAGAACTTTGCATGTAGAGTACTATCCAACAAATGAATGGTATTTCCTGCCGTAGGTGCACCCTGCAGGGGTTTACACTGTTACCCAGGACTTGGAGGAGCTTGACTTTCATATGGTTTTAAATCATCCAGATCTTTCATATTTGTATCATGAGTAATAGAGGGGGTATCTCATGAACGCTATCTCTTTGTTTTACAGTAAAAGCTCAACATTTGGTTACGTTCTGATACTTGAGCTGTGATAAACTGTCTTCAAGGTCACTGCGTCTGATAATCAAAGTTTTGTTTCAAATCGAAACTCAGACAAAACGTGGACTGAATGTTCTTTTTTGGGATGAATCATTTTGTTATCTTTGGAAATATAGTTTAACATTGGTGCAGACATTTAGCAGAGGGGTTTGATGTGACTTAAACCTACATTTGTAACTTATCTTTTTAACGTTGCTTATCACAAGCACCTTTTTTTTTCTTCCAAATCTAAATTTACCGTTAAACTTTTGGGAATTATCTTTTGTTTCGTATCTCATAATATGTCTCAATAAAAGAGCTCATAATGATTAGTTTGGGCTCTCGACATTTAAATTTACATCTGGAAACAACAAAAGTGTCCAGTCCACACCTAAAAATATTGATTTAATTAAATTTGCAGTCATATTTTGGGACAAGTGTCGTGCCCCTAATGATTTTGTGAAATATGTACATGCATTTTCAACACTTTGCGCATTGTCCATAATCCAATCCACTTTATTTCTATAGCACATTTCACAAACAAATGCAGTTTCCAAAGTGCTGCACAAATACATTATAAATAAAAACAACTAATTAAGTAAATCAACATTTAGACTAGAATCAAATAGCAAAATTAAACTAATAAATATGTATATAAAAGCAATAAAGCAATTACCAATAAAACAATAAAACAAGCAAATAAAGTCAATAGGAACAAATCAATAAAACACAACAGAGTAAGAAAACCCTTGATGTAAAGTCTGTTGTATATTCTTATAGTATGTACCGTACTAACAAATACTTCAAAATGAATTATTAATACATTTTCCTTTAGGCATCTTGTACCCAATAACCGTTCTGAATTTGAATAAACTTGCTTCAAAAGACATTAGCGCACATGCAACACCTGCCTTTGGGTATATTCAAAATGCCTTTCTTTATTATGTCATGTATTTTCTTGTTGTAGGCATCAGCTGATTGGTTTTTAGGTGGTGTGAGGGTGGTGTCACAGCTGCTGTTTGACCCAAATTGTGTGGGTTTTTTTTTTTTTTTTTTTTGATGAACACTGCAAAGAACTGCATAACTTTGCCTGTAATCATTGTTGAAAATATTTCTGTGTGAAAAAATCTGCCCATTTTATGATTGAGAGACTTGTCCCTCACATCTGGTCCTCCCCCTCCTCATGTCTTTTTGCTCAGTTGGACGGGACATCTGACAGCTGTGCTCCAGGAAACGGGAGTCGCTGCACCTTCCCACAACAATTCAAACTTCCTATTAATAAAAAAAAAAAAACCCAAAACAAAACAAATCATTTCACCATAATTGTATTTAAGTTCCATTCATGTTTAAACGTTTTACTGAGCTGCATCTCTGTCCCGAGGCTGTTTCTGTAGACCATATGTGCGTGTGTTGGGGAGATAAAAGCCAGGCTGAGCTCTACTCAGCCAACGTGTCATTTTGGACTCATTTCCTGCAAAGAGACAGGGGAAGAATTTAAAGGAGATCTGGAGAGGCGGCTTTTTGTGTTGAAAGACATGGTCCACTTCAGATGTGCCAGAAACAGGTTGTCTTAAAAACAAGACAGTTTATTCCAAATCTTATCAACATTTTATTGCAAGTTTGTAGGATAATTCATTTTTTAATTGGTTGAAAAATATAGCGTTCCATGTTTGTATGTTTATTGTGTAAATAATTTGGCCGCACTTTCCCACCAATCGTGTGAGCTAGATGTCACACAGTGTTCCTTTGTTTGGCTAAGTGCCACACACTGAATGGGCAACACTGAGAGAAAGCACGGGTCATGGTGCAGGAATTAGGGTCAGTTTAAAGGTTCGCTGTAGGAGCGGGAGGAAGGGTCAGTGTGAAGGTTACAGAGCTGGCACTGGGGGATGCACAGCTCACCAGGAACGTGCTCATCAGGTTATTTTAATCTCTGTCAGAGTAACCTGCGGTCACTCTGACTGTTTGCCTGGTGAATTTCAATGTTTGAGAATTAAAACCCTTCAGTGGATTGTAAAGGAACAGGGTCTGGCGTTTTGAGTTTGTTAAGTCTGAATCAGACAGACATGTTCGGAATGATTTGTGTGACTGTAATGTTCATTAAGGCAGTGCTGCAGCAGCTGTTTGAAACAAGCTCTGAACAATAAAAGTCACAGATTTGAACATGAACATCACTTTACACTGATATAAATGTCCTGTGACTGATCTGCTCTGTAGTAACACATGTCGAACAGCTTTCCTCTGACTGGTCTAAAAGGTATTTCTTTGTAGTAAATGTCACTTTCAAACATGCCATAATTACCACGCCAGCTAAAATGTTGGTGTCAATGAACTGGAGTAACCCTGTTTTAAGGTGAGGCCATGTCTCTCAGCCAATCACAACCAGCCAAGAATCAGGCACCATGCCTACAGCCAATCAGCATTTTCTGTGCTTTTTTGCAGGATGCCTCTCATCTTTCGTTGTGGTCACCTCCTTTCATTTTTTTCCTTAAAGCTGTTTCATACTTACTCAGAATTCTTAACTCGGAAGTGGTTTCTTTTTTTCATTGAATGTGTTTTTTCTTTTCTTTCTGCAGAGCTTTTGCTCCTTCTATATCGTGAACGTGGATGCCACGCCATTGTGTTTAGACGCACTCATTCATAATAGACACAATAGTGGAGTAGGGGAAATCCCTCACCCCTCTCCAGAGCTGCTCTGCTCATAGCAGGTCCATGCTTGCACTGCTGTATCATTAGCATTAGCCTTAGCGTTCGTGTTGAGAACCATGTGAGATGTGCACAGCTGTCTCCCTGTAACTGGAGGTGGTCTGTCATCTGCCACCTTCAGGAGTTGCATAATGTATGTGAAGACACGGCTCGTTCTGTTTCTTACACAAAGCAGATTCCCACAGGCTCCTGAACAGTCAGTGGTGAGTTCCCACATATGAAGGAGGCAGGGACGCTGTGAGCGGGCTGCCCTGGACATAGTCCTGTTTTAATAGTAAGAGGATCGTATTGAAAACTCACATTGAAGATCATCTGACACTGTCAATGTGTAGAGAAGAAACAAATAAATGCACCCAAACAGCATAATACCAGTGTTTTCAAAGGAGACATTTCTGTTTGCTTTAATTACACAAGACGCCACATGAACAGAATCAGAATCAGAATCAGAATCAGAAGACTTTTATTGCCATAGTCTGTGAACACAGTTCACAAACTATGAACTTGCTTCGGTGAAAAAGTGCAACATAAACACACTGAATAAATAAAAATACAAATAAGGGCACAAAGTTAAAAAGATATGCTTAAAAAATCAAATGAAATACTTAAAGGGAGAAAATATATACAACAGCAGTGTCAGATGAGCTGGTGTCATTTTAACAATTTACACTTAATCACATGTTATATTTTCAGCTTCTTTTTAATTTAATTAACTCTCTTGTTTATGAAAAATTTGCACTATAAGGGACACAAGATATGGCTTTGACACTTACAGTTCTGATGCTTTGCCAAATTTCCTTAAGTAATATAGGCATCCACCTCTGTGAGGAAGTGGTGTGTCCGGTTTCACATAATGAGTCATTGAAGACAAAGGTAGACAGGGCTGGACTTCTGTACAGGGCTGGACCTATAGCACAAAGCCACATGATTGAACACTAAAGATCTGAAAACACACATTATATTTAACATTTGTGCAACTGCAATTTGTCTCAAACAAGTCAATCACATTTTTGGTAAAGGTAAATAAAGCTTTTCTCTACAGCCTCCATGTGTTAGCATTAAAAGATTAACAGTAAATCCCCAGTCTACCCGAGAGTAGAATAATGAAAAGTGAAATTCTCTTTGAGGTAGGATCTGTCTGCTGCTGTGGCCTGTCAACTCCAGCACTCCCTGTTGTGGCTGATGTACTGTACTATTAAGCCTAAGCCATCGAATCATATGAAACTGACCATGTGACCTCTCAAATACACTGCCTCCACAAACAGGCTCTCTCCACGGTGTAGTACTATTGACTCAGAAGTAGCACATAGTCTATAGGATTATGACCCAATTTTGAGAACCTATAACTTCTGCAAAGACATGACAATGACACAAACAGTCAAACACCTGTGTCTGCAGTACTACAGCTGACTCAACAGTCTTACCCCTTTGCCAGCCTCACGTACAGGTTACATGCGACGCTAAACTCAGATATTAGTCCTTTTTCATACACGTTATTGCAGTAGGGGACACGTCAGTCTTGGGGCCCTTTGCTGTGAGGTGAGCCACTATTACCTTCTCAACAGTTGCAAAATGGATCTGCTGTTTTATTACACAAACCATTATGTATGTTGTTTACAGTTAGCATGTGTTTGTGAACTAAACCAACAAGTGACCGAGTTGAGATTAATCTAAAATAGCCACAGTGGTAAGTATTTTGGCTAAAGCTGCTTATTAGTTATGAAAGACAGGAAGACTATGCAATCATAAGAATGTATAAGACAGCATCATTTGGAAACTTTACCAACAAGGAATGCTCTGTAGACCTCAGTCAAATGTGTTCAGTGTGTTGACCCATTTCCCATGTGGAGGTTTAAGCTGATTTACTGTATAGTTCATTCGGACAGACCTGCTCCAAACCTCACCCAAACGCACCCTTTGTAACATGTGAGAATTATATAAATCCTATTCTGGGGCCAGATTATAGTTGGGGTTTTTTTTCACTTTTTTTCAGACTTTCTGTGCATTTCTCTGTCTGGCTTGTTCCCATGAGAAAGCTGAGTTTTGAAGCTATGAAAAAGTGAAAAGAGTGCGGTGTCAGGAGTTCAGTTGTGTGGATGGCTCTGAGTCGGGTTTTGTGCCCGTTGAGACATTTTTCAGACAGTGGGAGATGCGGAACATTTGAACACAACAATCTATTGATGCATTAAGAAACAGGGAACAATTTTGACTCAAGTGCATGTTCAAATTAAAATTCTACCTCTTTCCAAATACCCAATGTTTGCCTGATGATTATTGCTACATCGTTTAATCCTAATTGTCACTAATTCTGAACAAAGGTTATGAACGTGCAATAGTCCTGATACTATTGCCCACTGCAGTAAACGCCTTAGAATAGTGCTAAGAGATTTAAGTTTCTATTGGGAAATTAACCATAGTCGCAAAATGCAAGATATTTTCATGGCTTAATGCCTCGTGAGACTCAAGTGGAAACTCCCTATAAAGCCTTGCCCACTTTACTCTGCCAGTAACTTTATTCCAGCGTCAAAACTTCCCTTTAATTTTGCGGCACAAAACTAAAAATAGACATGTGTTGTGCCATAATAGCTAATTATTAGACAGTGATAATCTTAAGCCATAAAAATTGTCCCACTGAAAGGAATGTCTGGGTCATATAAACAAAAACGATGATATTTACAGCCCACGGTATGACTGGAATTTACAGGTAACTCCATGGAAAATTACACGTGTGATATGAATTTCCAGTTTTTCCAGAACTGTTTATCAAAAAATAAAACCTGTAATATTTAGCTATGTGACAATAACAACAAGTAATTTACTGTTCAGCCTGTACATTTAAAATAAGACAGAATCGCGTGACTAAACCCACCCACAAAGATGCAAATGTTTAGCGTGACTTAAAGTTAGTAGTCAGAAGAAACTGCAGTGTAAATGTTCTCACTGATAAGAGTGACACAGTGGTTACCCCCTGACCACTACCCCATCAATTCACATAATACACTTTAAAGTAGAAGGAAAATTAAAGCAGAAAAAACATGTTGAACTACTTCCACATTGCTCAAATACATTACATTTTTATACCTGTGTCTTTCGTTGCATAAGACCCAACACGTAGTGAACTTGACCCGACAGGAATTCTCAGCTGAGAGTAGTAAAACAAGGGGTTGTCAACAGCTGAGTTCACTTCTCCTGTTTGCCCACCACACACACAACCCGGGGGACAGATGAGGTAAGCACAACAAAGGAAAATAGTGTGACAAACTTCGTCAACTCAAGAGGTCAAAGGCCGTGGATGGAAACATGTCCGACGCTCAGACTTCCACATGCAAGAAGGAAACAGGTGCCAGAGTAATAATAGACAACTCTAGAACATCTAAAACAAATACTGTAACATATCGGCATGCACCTGAGTATACAGTATGTACTCCATGAGGTACTATTAATAATAAGTAGTGCTTTAGGACCAGACGACACAGCTCAAGTCTGTCAACAAACTGCAGGAGGTACAAGTCGTGTTTGTATTTACAATAAATGTTGAGGGTTGAAACTTACTCTGCAACTTCTATAGCAGTGTCCAAAAGGTTCTGCAAGATGTACAACTGAATACAAACTGGGATTTACTGTATATTAGAAATCAAAACACGTGATAAATTTAAAATAAATGAATATATAAATGCACGTTGTCGTTACCGATATGTGTCAGTCAGACCTGTTCGATACACGTGATATTTGAAAAACCTTGACGTGACCTTTTACCAAAATGAAATGGATCTACGTCAACTGGATCTACTGCCCTGAGGTAATGGTCTGGCAACAACTGTGACATTATGCAATAACTTTCAGCAGTCGTCATGGACAGCATGTTCAAGTTTACTATTTTGTTCCAATGTTTGACATATGATCTACGTCCTGCCTCATCCAAAACAGAAGAAAACATGGTTCCATTGTCCTTGGGCACTTGCTTATTCTTAGAAATGAGTAGAAGCCCGTACAAAAACCAGAGTCCATGTGACTTTGTGCTTTGATCTGTGGCCAGTGTTTTTGGTGCTGTGCCAAACCTCCCCTGAAAATATTTCTACTCAGTCGGTTAAACATTACAGTTTTTCTTCTGGCATTACGTGTCTTTACTATCACTGACGTAAACACAACTTTAGCTACTACTACTACTACTACTACTACTACTGCTGCTGCTGCTACTTCTACTTTATTCTGTACTTTCTCTCATATGGTGCAGCTACTCCTCAAGGTCATGTTCTTACGCTGAGTCGTGTAAGTATTTTTATGTACTGACCGTGATGATTATTGCAGTACTCTAGATCAGTGGTCCACAACCACCGGGCCGTGGACCGGTACCGGTCCGTGGATCAATTGGTACCGGGCCACCGGCCGTCTAAGAAATAATTAATTATTTCCGTTGTATTTATTATCTGAGTCTGAACAATCATTTATTTTGAAAAATTACCGGATTCTCTCAGTTACATTTCCGTCACGTTAACCCACAAATTAGCAAAATGAGTAAAAAACAGACGTCTTTGGAAAGTTTCTTTTCGAAGGGGAAAAGGCCCAGTGAAGAGACAGAAAAAGAGCCAACTTCCAAGAAAAAGAAAGCTTTTAACAGACAATACCAGGAGTTCTACTTGAACTATGGATTTATCGCGACAGGTGATTCCCACAGACCAAGCCCACTCTGCATAATATCTCTAATATCTCAGCTCTGTAATGAGGCAATGAAGCCTTCAAAACTGCTCCGCCACTTGGAGAGGCTCCACTTGGAGAGCCCCCCCCCCCCCCCCCGGTCCACGTTAAAATTTTCAAGCGTTGGCCGGTCCGCGGTGACAAAAAGGTTGGAGACCACTGCTCTAGATGACTTTAATGAAAGCCACAGTTTTAGCAGGTTACTTAGGTGAATTACTTGAGTATCCAGTAGCTTTCAACGCCCCATTGCTATCAGTGTAAACAGAGGAGTGGAGGTCATAACACACTTTACTCTCCTCCACGTCACGGTATTTGTGAAGTGTTTCCAATGTCCCGCTCAGGAACGAGATCATGTGAGGTGACATCCCCCTGTGCTACAACACGTGGTAATGTTTGCTGCTCCTCACTTCAATTGGCCTGACACGTGGCTCCATGGAAACCATCCACAAAGTCCGCTGTGCCAAGTCAGCTAGAACTAATGTCACGCTGTGGATAAAAATCACATCAGTCTGTATTTCACAACCAGATCAAAGGAAACACAATGAACATGAAGGGCATTTATTTCAGATCTAAACAGGACTTAAAGAGGCATCAATAGCAATATCACCTTGTCTCTAATGATTTGTTATTGCATTGCTGAGAACGGGTTCCACAGTATGGCATTTATTTCACTACAAAATGCCTTGAAAAATATGCATTCTTACTGTACGCAGACCACTCCACAGATCTGACATGTGACTTGGCCTTGTGTGTTGTTTCCATAGATATATTGTGGAACGTTCTAGGCAAAGTGATGGAAACTCTACGGAAGAAAAGCAGGTGTTAGAACCACTACCATAGAAGTTAAAGTTTACTCAACCTCGTCACAGCTAAGAGAGTGTATTTTACGTCAGAGGTGCTCACCCTGGGGTCGGGTGAAAGCAGAAGTGAATCATTATTAAAATAAATGATTTTGTTAACAGTTTGATTTGAGTATGTGCCCTTTAATATCAAAACCTCGTAGAATGACTAAGGATAACGAGACTGTGATAACATCTGTGTCAACCTAATGGACAGAAAAGTTATTAAAAAAGTAGATATTTTATCATTTTCAGTTGCAATCAGTACAAATGGAACATGTATTATTTTGTCTTTTCAAAATAATATGAATAACCAAAATAAACTTTATTCATTCATTTAACCAGGTCGATGAATATATAATACAATATGCTATAGGCTTAAAAATTTAACATCTGTCACATGCAGCAGCAAAGTAAGAACACTTTTTTTTGTAATTCACACTTTGAAGACGGCGGGCACTTCTACTTTTCTTTGTAAAATTTCCCAATATTTTTAGCAGACTTTCAGATAAATATAATAGAAATAAGATAAACATGTGGCTGTAGGTTTATACCGTCATCAGAATAAGTAAAATCTTATATTCTTGTCCAAAAAAAAGTATGAGTTTTGTTAAACATTTTACAAAAAAGAAAAGCTCATTTGCCAATTTATCAAAACTTTAACATCAGTATCTTCTAAAAACAGATATTTCTTATCACTTATAATAATAATGGAGAGTTAAAATATTCCAGCTGCACAGAACAAGTGACAGATAAAGTGAGGAGTGGCATAGTTGGTCACAGGCTCTTACTTAAGCTTCTAGGCATTTCTGTGAGACATGCCACGACACAGTATGGTGTGATCCTTTGAATATTTTCAGCATGTGTAATTCATTCTAGAACAAGGTTTCTGTGTTATGAGAGAAGACAATCTCTGGATCTTAGGTTTCAACATCAGAGGCAAAAAGTACAAACTATGATGTCATTATTTTAAGAGGACGTCCAGTAAATATGAATAACCTGCGCCTCTGATCTCGTGGTAGTATTTACAACACACAGGCTGTAGAAAAAGTCAGATAAGATCAGCTTTTCTCTTAACAGTTTAACTCGGAAGTTGTAAATTCCACTGCACCAACACGAAGCAACACTAAGACTTACAGTTCTGTTTAATTAGAATCTAACATTTATACTTCCTTCATCACTTTAGCTGAAATATAATATGTAATTCCATCCTGGAAATACTTAAGAAACCAAAACCAGAGTATTTAAATCACTTAAATTAGAAAAGGGAAACTGCAAAAACCACAAGATCTTTTCTTATTAGACTTATAAGAAAATCAATCTCTCATTTCTTCATTAAAAAGAAAAAAACAAACAAAACATACACACAAGGTAGTACAAATAATGTGAATTTATTTTTTCTTCCAAAAAGTTATTTACATTATGTACAATGACACACCCACGGATGAAGCATTATACAAGTACAAAAGGTACAGAAAGTGTATGTGTGTGTGTGTGTGTGTGTGTGTGTGTGTGCGCGCAAGGAGATGAGAATCTCTTCAGTGTTTCATCATTAATCTCTCAGTAACAACATACAACACAAACATTACAACTCAGACATGGCAAATACTGCATTAATAACAAATGCCTCATTGTGGAGTGTGCCTTCATAAATAACATTGGTCTTGCAGTGCTTTCATTTTCTTATAAATAAAAATAGTTTAAAATGTACAGTACCATGACTACAAATGCTGGTGTTTGTCCACAGACATTTGACTATATTCTACTTCACTAGTCCACACCAAAGGAACGTCCTGTAATCCGGGCAGTCCCGACACAGCTGGGAAAGCCTTTGTGCTTCTGCTCCTGCTCTGGGCAGACACCACTCACTGTCCAATGGAAACTCTGCAGGTTCAGTACAAGGCCTCCAGTCTCCTGCTTTGAAAAGTGCTTGTTCCAGAAGCCGTGGCTTCTTGTCTCTATGACGGGTCCCCAGGGTGATGGTGCATCAGTTGTTGGAAGTGCTAAGTCATTACATTGGCAGTCTGTGAATTAGAATTGGATTTAGTTTTCTCTAAAAAGGATAAAAATGAAAAGTACTTTATACGTAGAGTGTTTTCATACCGTTTTCGTGGTTTTGATTCCCAGCCATCACGGCATTTTACAAGTGTGAGGGACTCTCCTGGTGAAATGTCCATTTTTGACTCGTCTGGGACACAAAATGTAAACCTGGAAAGATATAAATCAACAGTGGTGAGGATTTTCTATTATAAACAAAATGCTGATAGTTTTTGTTTGGACTTCACTTACTTCTTTTGTGTTTCTCCGGCTTTCACACGGATACGCCGCACTTGTAGCACTGGTTTGTTCAAGCTGGTATTCCAGGACAAGAAATTTTTCTTAAGGCTTTTCAATATTGAGCTCCAGGATTCGGTCTCTCCTTCCCAGCTCAACTCAATCTTCAGCAGATCTCCAATGTCCTCTTCAGTAAACACCAAAAAGGTGTTAGTGGCGTTCAAACCGATTTTATTGTCAGGACTGAAAAAGGAAAAGAAAAATTCAAAATCAAAGGCTTGAAGTTAAATACTAAAGTGCATAGTTATAAATCCCATAACAGTGCATACTTACACATCTACATAAATGCCACTGGTATCGTTGTGGGCACCATGCAACTTGACATAAAATGTGGGATCCGGATCAACAGACAGTTTCCTGTCAAACACGTGCATCTTCATCTGGTAGTGGAAGCCTAAGATCACAACAAACAGCTGAAGTACTGTGATCCTCATTGGTGATTTCATTATAAACTGAGGCACAGATCTGAATAACTCACCTCCAAATGGAGTGTCAGCACGAGTCTTGAGGTACATTTTAGTGTTGCGTCTCTTGCGCATCTTTCTCGCATTGTAGCCAATATTGTTACAGCGGTTTTTGCGGCAGCTGAGACATATGCCCTTCTTGAAGCGATCTGGTCCGGTGCATTGGAAGGCATAGCTCATGTGGTCTTTATTCATAAGAGAGTCCACAAACAAGTGCACAGCTCGCTCATGTTCACATTTCACAACCTCCATGAAATCTACAGGAAGGAAACACACCTCCATGAACAAAACCATAACATACAGGATTATAGAAAATCACTGTCTGTTGAACTCACTTCCAGCCACTGTCAGAACATCACCAATCGAACAACCAGGCTGCCCGTCGCCTCCGTTGGGGTAGATGTCAATGTCTCCAATGGGCTCCTGGATGCCGATGCTGACTCCCAGGGCCCCGCGGGTGTAAGTGTGCAGCACATCCACAAAGTCTGCATCGTCTGAGGAGAGGCGCTTGTGCTCATCGGCCCCCTCAAACATGGGTCCAGCTGGGTCCAGGCCTAATCACAAAAGCAGAGATTACAAAGCTGCAGTTGGACAAAGATTTAAGGCGCACTATTAGACATTTTAAAGAATTCATACCGGTGATCCTTCCAATGGTCCCTTGTACAAATGTTCCAGCATAACCCGCTACGTGTGCGCCGAGACTGTACCCGATGAGGTGGACATTTTTCAAAGGTAGTTGTGTTTCATCCTAGAAAAAGAAGATAAACCTTCAACTTCGCTGCTGCCATTGTGAATACTGATCAGCATGAACAACCTGGATTTAAGCCAGCTATAATCAGTCATGCTCACATCTTCTCTGCTTTAGATCAGACCTACTACACACCGTCCCTTCATGCTACAGCGCCTCCACCATCTGCCCTAGTTTGTCTCTGTGAAAAAACGCTTTTGTGTGCGTTTACAACCAACTAGCAGGGGGATTTTCACTTTGTGTGCAGGCTAATTTTTGGGCAACTCATCTTAAAAGAGAACTGTCACATACCAAAGAAGTGCACAGAAGACTTGAACCTAATTACACGGTTTGGCACTGATGTTATAAAAAGAAAATTCAAGTGTTCTCCTGTTTTATTGCACATCACATTGCGAGTCAAATGCCTTCCAGGACACACAGTAATGTTACCTCAAGTCTGATCATGACAGCTCCACAAATCATCTCTAGAACTGAACACATGGGAACGTACGGTATCCATTTTCGTCACAGGCCTAAATACTAGAGACACCTAACGTTTATATACCACACGGAAGGAGAATACAGCAGACACGACCTTGGCTTCGGTATGTGAACCAGCTTGTGCACTAGTTTAGAAACTTGATAAAAGATTAGGAGTTTTACCAACCTGGAGCCAGTCGAGCATGTCCGCTATACTTCGTCCCACAAGGCGAGTATGGTTCACAGCATCGGGGTAGAGCTGCTGGGCCATTGATATCCAGTCAACCACCACCACATTGGCCTCAGTTTCTCGCTGCATCACGGCAGAGACGAGTTTGTGCATCCAGCTCTCAAACATCCCACTCATCTGTGAAGAAGAAAACCCAGATCAATCCGTCTGCATGACCCTGAAGACCTTTGCACAGGACAGATGCAAAGCTGTCTCTCATTCACTTGATACATTCTTCCACAGGGTTGAAAGGAAGTGTACTTTAAATGAGGGGCTAGACAGTAAATGCAATCATGTCCTATACATATATATTTAAACTTACCGTCCAGCCGTGGATAATAAAGATGCTTTTGGCTGTAGCGTTGAAGCCACATTCTTCTAAACACTCTTTTTTGCCGGTCTGTAAGTAGCAGCCCTCCTGCTCCAGATCTAGGCTTTTTCTCATGTTGAATTTAATCGTGCCTTCTTTGGAGTTGCTGTTCGTTGACAGTTCATCAAGATCACTGGCTTCACCTAACAAGAAAAGCAAAAGAACACATTTAGGGATGTCCAGGACCTTCCATTTAGTCCTTTTACAAATATCCAATGGGTTTTCCGTAGCATTTAAAGTCTGATGTGATATGGAAAGCTAGAATCTGCTTCTCCAGTGTTAAATCAATTTGTTCCTTTGCCACAAAATGCACTGTCAAGTCTGACTCTGTCCCACTTTTGCAGACAGACATCAAACTTTGAGAAAATAGGACAAAACATAAAGCTTTTACACCATGATTAGAAGAAACATTTATAGCTGGGGAGACTGGGGCGTTAGTTTTGTATAATTAACTAGTAAAGTCTATTAAAAATGGGAGTTGCAGTGTGCTTTGATTCCAGGGGCGCACAGCCAACAGTCAGATGTGAGGCGGTGAACGCAGTGCCCTTTGGAAGAGCCGGGTAAATGACTTCAGCTGGGATGAATTTTTATTGAGACTAAAACTGGTCTGTGGTAAAACGTGGATTCAGCGTAACCTACTTCCAAATATTTCCCACAGTCATGAGTTACTCCCAATAAGGACACGTACTGATGCGGCTTAATCCATTCCTGCTTTTCACGCTCACTTTCTGCCGCCACACTTGTTCACATGCAACTATATCAAGCAAGAAAATAAAATAAAACCCTGGCGACTCAAGATTTTATCCAATTTATAGACTATACGCACATTATTCTTTATTGAAACTGATTCTGGCGTCAAGTGGCAGCTGTGCGTAAAATGGGAACAGTTCAAATGATTGGAAAATGAAAATAGAATGAATGAACAATGGACAAAAAGCAAGAGCTTACCCTTAAGCACGGCGTTTTCCCCAAAAACTGAAGACACAAAGGCGCACTGTAGTAAAATCCACAGTGAAATGACTTTCTGAATCATTTCTTGATCTCAGGAGAATACAGAGAGATTGTAGTTTCCTGGTGAAAATGTGTTTTGTAAAAGGTTTGTGAGGTGTGAGCTTAAATATCCAGGGGCGACAAAGAGCCGATGGCGCGGTGCGTTTGGTGCGTTTGGTGCGATTAGTGCGCACTGGAGAGGTGCCGCTCAACAAATGTATTCACTGGCATCAAGCGACTCATTAGAGTTTTAAATAGTTTCTCCTTTTCAGTCATCTGATCATCGGCTGATCTATAGTGGATTCTATTGGTCAAGCCCCCGTTTTGTTGACGTTGAAAGGCGTGGCAAACTTGAATGAAGTCGTAGTATAAGCGGCTCACGTTGCGCGCCGGAGCTTGTGCTTGTTTTGGGGTGTGTATCTATACTTTTCTGACGCAAGATGCCATAAATGTAACCGTCCAGGCACGAAGAAGGTCACCTACCACCAGCTCGTCCAACCTGACTCTTATAGGCGCAGGAATAGTCTGTTCAGAGAGTGTTCAATGTCTTAAAAGGGAGAACCTGACTCATAGGAAGTCAGATACTTAGTACAGTACGACTACAGTTCTGTTAAGAGGGATTCCTGTGCTGTCTGTGTGTCATGTAGAGCTGTTACTGCCTTGTCCCGTGCACAGGGATGTTTCCACCCACAGAAAACGTTGAACCCGCTGCTGCTGTGGCGCTGTGCCAAAGCTCAGCGCACAATGGGGGATGCAAATTGAGAGCGCAGAATGGGGGTGCAAATAATAATAGTAAAAATATATATCCCTCCCTACGTATGTTTAGTTATTTGAAATGATCACAATCCGACCATCTCTGAGGCTGTTTCATAGACTGTCTAAGATAAATAAGGTTATGGTATTTTCCCAATATGAAACACATATGTTGTGTTTGCACCGCTGATTTATTTGCTTAATTAGCACAAATATGCACATTTCAGCATTGGCCCTAATTGGCCATGTGTTAATAAACATATCATATGCTCGTGCGAGCAGCAGAGGTTACTGCAGTTCAGTGATGCAATGTGATACAGACTATATTACACTGCAGCATAGTACACAATGATTTTATAAAAACTAAAA
Source organism: Periophthalmus magnuspinnatus (assembly GCF_009829125.3). Classification (NCBI taxonomy): domain Eukaryota; kingdom Metazoa; phylum Chordata; class Actinopteri; order Gobiiformes; family Gobiidae; genus Periophthalmus; species Periophthalmus magnuspinnatus. The sequence goes on along the minus strand of NC_047134.1, from coordinate 10,090,716 downwards.
ACCTTATCATTTTATTACACTTGGTCTTTTTCATAACCTACAAATTTGGCTATAAGGATATAGTTTGTTTGTTAGAATTTTTTTTTTTTTTTCCCAGCAATCTTCTGCTGTTCAGACTCTTGCAGCACTGTAGCCACCTCATGTTTCTATTCTGAGGTTTTAGCCCAGGTTTTAGATTTTAGGCCAACTCTTTGTTTTGAACTTTATGTTTTGGGGAAAAACGACATACGTTTATCTGTTTAGTCTTTACTTTATCATTTTAATTGATCTTGATCGAACTGTTTATGTGCCTATAACAGGCTGGTGTGGTGGGGGATGTCATATGACCTATTCACAGATCAGATGCAACAAGTTTCCCTCGTCACTGGCCTTTCCATGGTTATAAGAATTTTCATACACAGAACCCGACTCGTCATTTTAAAATTTGCATATTAGTAATATTTACCTGCCCACGCAGCTCTATTAAACTGGCCTATATGTCTAACATGACCATTTGCTAATAAGGATTACTAACTTGACTTGTGCCTCATTAACTTAATTTATATCTTATTTGCATAAATATACACACATATATTATAAATATGTTACATGTTTGAATAGATATATATAGGTATAAACCTGTATTTCAGGCTCAGAGTAAAGCCACAGCGCCCCCGTGTGTCCGGAGGCGCACAGTGCGGCGTACAGTGACACAGCAGGAGACGCAGCACTGCCCCTGTGGATCAGGGCTCAGAGTAAAGCTACAGCGCCCTCATGTGTCCGGAGGGGCGCAGTGCGGTGTACAGTGACACACTGTGGATCAGAGCTCAGAGTAAAGCTACAGCGCCCTCATGTGTCCGGAGGGGCGCAGTGCGGTGTACAGTGACACAGCAGGAGACGCAGGGGGGCAGTGTGCCAGAGCGGATCCTTCATGAGGGAAGAGGCCAGGGACAGCCCCGGCTTCTCCTCTCTACACACACACTATTTTGTATTCTACGCCGGGGAGCCCGAGACGGGGCCTGCATCAGTATTCATAGGATGTCCCGTCATGAAGGTAAAATCACATTCAAAACAGATAAAAAGCAAGTCAGAGTTTGCAATCGGAAATAAAAGAGCGCTGCTAGCTAACGGAAGCTAGCCGCGAGTGTCTTGTTTGCATCCATTTCAAGCTAACACCTGCTAATGCTATCTGCAAGTCTGCAGAGTCAGTTTGCAAGAACACAGCTTGTTAATCATCTACTGAGGTGTTTATCTTCTATCAGGAGGCCTTATTCGACACATTTGCGTTTTAATAAATGTTACAGTTAAACTCGTAAAACCAAAACAACATTGACAAACATGCGGAAGAGCCGTGGTCATGTTCGCTGCTGTTAGCTTTGACTGTTCTGTAGGTTACTCATGGACAGGAGCGAGGACAGGGACAAACACAGCAGCTTTTACTCAGACACGGCCCTTTTCACACCTTTCAGTCATGTGATTGAGTTCTTGGTGTAAGGACCTGCTCACACTCCGTTTGTGGCGTTAGTGGGTTTGGCGATGGCAGAGCCACAGATCCTCGTCCTTGTGTCCAACCTTGTTGATCCTGAAGTTTGATGTGAGACACTGTCATAAACTGTCTGTCAAACCCCTCTGTGGGGAAAAAGTTGAGTGTAGTGTTAAGGTCAGAGCACAGGGACCAGCGGAGTCACTGTGCAGTGAAAACCATTTGCTTTGTCACATCCTGCGATCTCCAAACACTGAGCGTGTTTTAGCAAAGTTTCAGGTGGTTCATTCAATTCACTAACATTAAACACAATATAAACGTGTTATTTCATTTTCACATGAGTCCAAGTCTGACCAGCAGGGCTAAGAGCTTTCACGAGCTGCAGATGAGGGCACTACAGACAGCACTGGTGTCATACAATACACTTGACTGCACGACTGTCCAAGTCAATCAAGAATGGGGTGCACCTAACATAGGGCATACCATTTGTGTACGTTGACATGACGTGAGTTTGTTTTGTTAGACGCATTTCTCATCAGAGAAACAGGATTATATTTTTAGGTCATGATTTGTAGCGTGTCTGTTATTAATGAGAATAGAGTTTGGGATCAAATGTAACATAAATGACCAGTCACACAGACGGTGGCTCCCTCTTTTCTGCATCACTCGAGGAAAAACTAAAACATAACTCTGCTCACACCACTCCATCTTTCCCATAATCAGGGAAAAAATTAGCTACATAAAATCCTTCTTTATGAAAGAAAAAATGATTTTTCTACTTAATGGCCAAACATCCATAGCTTTGCATTAGAAAAAAAACACATAAAGAAAATAAAATTTATAAATAAAGGGGAAAAAGTCTAACCTTGGGATAACTGTAAATTATCAGAGATGTGATGACACAAAACCAGCCTCTATACTGAGCACTACTGTCTCTGTTACTGATGTTCCTTGTATTCCTCTAGGTGTCAGCTGTGATGCATGTTTGAAAGGCAACTTCAGAGGTCGGCGATACAAATGTTTAATCTGCTACGACTACGACTTGTGTGCGTCATGTTATGAGAGCGGTGCAACAACAACCAGACACACAACAGAGCATCCCATGCAATGTATATTAACAAGAGTCGACTTTGGTAAGTTTGACATCACGTGTCACTCTGTGGTTTTGCTTCTGTTATTGTTTTTGTTTTTTTTATCTGCAAAATGAGCACTGTCACTCTACACTATTTAGGTTTTTATTGTTTCATTGACAATTTGTCGGTGTGACTGTGAGGACAACTGAGTCCTAAAATCCACACATTTAGCTGATTTTAAGAAATGAGTCAAGTACATGAAAATATTGTATTATGTCAAATCCTGTTTTTTTCAGGAGCCATTGTTCAATGTTGTTAATGATTTTAAACTTGACAAACATGTAAAAAAAACAACACTCCAGATATAGATATTTTTTCTAATGATAAGAAGAAATAAGATACATTTAAGATAAAATAAAAGTAAATCAATACTACTACACTAAAAGGTGAAGCTACTCAGTTACTAATAACCAATGCTAAACCTAGTATCAAACCTAGATCAGTGGTTCTCAGCCTTTTTCAGTCACAACCTCCAAACACAAAAAACAGACTACCAGAAAAACGATAAATTAGCCTTATGTCCAACGTTTGATTTTATTTTCAGGATATATACCTAATATTAATTTAGTAAACCAACAACTAGGAGTCTAGACTTTCACAGTGCATTTGAACGGTGTCTAGTGAGGATGTCACAATATCAAATGTGTCATGATTATTATGAGAAAAAACATCTTGATTTAATTCATGATTAGTGACACCATGACCACAATAGTGAGATCCTTAATTTTCTTTAATTTACATGATCTAATATGTCACAATCTGTGATGTGGTTTATGAAATTGAACTGTCTGAATGATAAAGTTGAAGTGATAAAAACTGCCTCGTAAACTTTACATTAATAAGATTAGATAGATTAAATACATTTAACAGAAATTACTTCATTTTGCCTCTGAAATTCTCACAATTATATTTCTTCATTTTATATTGTGACCTGAATAATCATGATTATCAATGAAGAAGGCTGGACATTGGTGATGGTATTGAGTTTAAGACTACTGCAGACATTTTCAGTTTTTCTCCATATTGTCTGGAGAAACCCTGAAATAACAATGGCTATAAATATACTACATTTTATTTTAAAAAGTGTGAAAAGTTAATTAAGGATTAAATGTATTTAGTTGGTTCATTGTGTCCCATAAGTTGGCCAAAAGAGTATTTATAACTCAAAAGTACATTGTGAGATTCCCTGTAGAATGTGTGTAATGAAGTCATGTGATTCTGACTGTTGTTTCCTCAGACCTGTATTACGGAGGAGAGGCCTTCTCAGTGGAGCAGCCTCAGGCCTTCACATGTCCATACTGTGGCAGGATGGGCTACACAGAGATGTCTCTGCAGGAGCATGTGGCTGCTGAACACACAGAGACCTCCACAGAAGTGGTGTGTTCAAATCTGTCTCTAGTTAAATCTGTCATCTATGATTAGGGATGAGTTATTGTTTATCAGTGATGTCTGAGGGTTTCCCCTGATATTGGTCTTAAGTTTGATCCTTGCTATGGATTTTGTATCTGCAGATATTGGTTACGGGGCATAACAGCAGACACATATATCGACTCATAAATAACATATCAAATAGGGATGGTCCAATCCAAAAATGTTTTATTGATTTTTGTGATTTTTAAACATTTTTTAATTACATTTGCATCTTTTCCTTTTTAGATCTGCCCCATATGTGCAGCGTTGCCAGGTGGGGATCCAAATCATGTGACTGATGACTTTGCTGCTCATCTCACACTTGAACACAGAGCACCTAGAGACTTGATATCCTTTGACTCTTACACTGGGTTTTATTTCTATGTAGTTTTTGGTTGTATTTATCGTATAACCATTTGTTAGCGTGGATGCAAAGTGATCGCATGCTTTTCTAATTGAAGAAAAAGTATTAACTTTTTCTTGTGTGAAGGTATTTTTCTTTAACAGCAGTTTCCACGATGAGTCCAGTGGCGTCAGGCACGTCAGGAGAATGTTTCACCCGGGCCGTGGGTTAGGGGGACCCCGAGCCCGTAGGTCAAACATGCACTTCAATAGCAGCACCACAGGGGGGCTCTCTACCAGTCAAAGCGCCTCACAGAGCTCCAACTACAGCAGAGAGGCCATGGACCCCATAGCAGGTCAGCCTGACACCCATGCACCATGCGATGTGTTTACTACTTCAGGTTCACTCAATGAGGGGCATAGAATGTGTCAATGTTTTTTATTAAAAATAATAAATAAGCCCAGAAGTAATGACATGGTCCAAGTCTGTTTAAATAAGAACTTGTCGGATGCACCATCTTTACCCCTAAGAGACTCAAATCAAACTTACAACTTGTCTAAACTATTAACAAACACAGGTGAAGCTGTAAAAAACACAAGGCCATTACCATCATGAATAATATAATGACGGTATTGATGTATTCTCTTCTCTCACCTGTCGTTTGCAGAGCTCCTGTCCCAGTTGTCCGGGGTGAGGCGGTCTGCAGGGGGTCAGCTCAGCGCAGGTCCGTCGGCCTCTCAGCTGCAGCAGCTGCAGATGCAGTTACAGTTGGAGCGGCAGCAGGCGCAGGCAGCGCGGCAGCAGCTGGAGTCTGCCCGAAACGCCTCCCGGATCTCTGGTCGCTCCAACGCCATTCTGTCCAACTCCACCACCACGAACCCCAGCACCAACATGAACCCCAGCGCTAGCCCAAACCCAGGACCCCCAGAGCCCTCACAACACACCGCACACAGCTCCCAGTTTCTACTCAGCAGGTGCTACACTCACTCAACACTCAGAAAAAACTAATCTGTAGTAAAAATATATTAGCCAGAATATTTTGCCTTGCTCTGCAAGCTGGAGTTTTCAAAGTTGGGAAAATTAATTTTTTTAAGACTTCCAATGAATGTTTTTTTAGACTGAAACAAACCAAAGCACATGGCAGCATGAACACGAGTAGGCGGGTGGGCTTAGAATCATATAGTCATCTTCATGAAAGTTTTCAAAGGACGCTCTTCAGATAATTAGTGCTATCATTATGAGCTCAGTAATGTTTTTCTAGCTGTTGGTCATGACATGTTTTTGTGTTGAATATAAAGCCTGAAGTGTTAGACTTAATAAAGTGACCTCTTTGTGCTGTGCAGGCTCAGTGAGCCGCGGTTGTCTGAGGTGGAGCGGCAGGCGTGTGAGGCCCAGTGGGCAGACCGGAGCCTGTTTGTTACGGAGCTGTTGCTGTCCACTCTGCTGCACGACGAAGACGCCTCCGCCTCTTCCTCAGAGGATGACGATGACGGCCATGCCCCTGTGAGGAATTTTGCAGATTTCCAGGCCATGGGCTGCGTGGAAGTCATGACCTTAGATGTGGCTTTGGAGAACCTCAATCTTAGAGAGAGCACGACAGTGTCAAGCAAGTCAACGAAACCCACAACTAAAACAGCGCCTATGAAAAAAGAGCCCCCTGCCCCTCCCCTTTGATGACCCGATCTTTGCCTCCCGATAACACCATTGTGATGGCTGACCGCGCGTCTGCTCAACTGCCAATGGATGACAAAAAACTGCGGATCTTTTTGGCTTTTTTTTAGTGATTGTCATTTCAGCTCTGTCACTCACTCTCAACCCCATGTTTATTAAGTTGTGTACACTGAATAAAAGTAGTGAGACGAGAGAATGTGAGAGCAAGCGTGGTGGGTGTGTGGAAGAAAGTAAATAACTTTATAAATATATTATAGAAGAAATCTATTGGAAAGTTGATAATCAGCTCAACATAAGGCGTTTTCCTTTGCAAATGGGCAAATATAGTCTTTTAAGAGACAGTCGTCACCTTCACCCCAGGAGAGGAAGCAGACAGAATGCTCTCCTGTTGAAACGCTGCTGTATTTATAGTTAGTTGTTAAAGAAGTGCTTGGATGGTTTACCACAACTTAAGCATGAGCTTAAATCACCATGTGCCCATTTTTATCTGCACCGTCACTAAATGGGGAGGACCTTTTATGTTCACACACACCCGAAGAGCTGTAATTAACGGTGCTATTGCCTCAATGGTGGCATTTCTGCACCAGTACTTGTACACAGACTGATGGCTTTGGTTGGTTCTTATACATGTCCGGTTTAACCACTCCCTTTATGTGACGTCACCTGTTTTGGGTCATGTGACCTTGCTTTATATTGACTGGGCACTTTGCAGTTGCATATCCAGTGTCTATTTGTGTACACTACAAATGCTTTACATAAAGGCGACACACGACAGACCGAAACATGAACATTGTCTACTCTCTCTGGCCTTTCTAAACAGAAGAAACACACATAGTCTTCTTACGGTTGCTTTTTCCCCTTCTTTCTGAAGACCAGATGCATCCACCTCCAGCTTCCTGTGATCTCAAATTAATTCTTTGTTGATTAGTCATGAATGCAAAGATGACTCATGTGACTTGAAGGATAATCATGTATACTCTTTCATTCATGAATCACTCGAGAACTTTGTATGCCTCCACTACTACCTGAAGAAATGCAATGTATGTTTTTTGGCTCAGCACACAGGCCAAATCACAGGGTAAACTCAAGTGTGGAGGACAATAAAATGTTTTGGATGGAAACAAACTAACCCCAATCTGTACTCTCGTTTGTCTTTTTGCTGTGCATCTATGACCAGAACATGAATCAGATCTTAGCGAAACTGCAGTGGTTAGTGAGAACGTGACAGTGGCTGAATTATAACCGAGGCTAAGACCATAAATAACAGCCTGGAAGCAATTGGCGCATTCATCAAGTCTTTAAAGGTTGCTGCAGTAAACCAAAGGAACACAGATTATACACAGTTTGAAGTCTTTTCACAGGAGAATGAAGTGTTGAATAAAAAAGTGAGAAATGACAGGACACGCATTTCATCTTTGTAATTTTAATTCCCATAATTTACTTGAATGCAGACATCTTACCACTAAAATTTTAAATAAAACATTACAGTACATTATATGCAAATCAAAATACCTTAAAGATTTGTAGAAACAGGCTACATTTTTTAAAATTCATTTATTACTGTACTTTGTAGAACTAGACAGTCAAATAGCAGTAAACGGTAAAAGACAACACAGCTGTTAAGCCTGCAGGCCAGCCAAGGAGCACATTCTGAAAAACGGACTACAAAACAAATAAGACAGCAGCACGCCATATCCGGAGTCTGCTTCAACGGGACACCCAGGGACCTTTCATAACTACACTGTGTATTGCACATTCAGGGAGGAGGAAATAGCACAAGTTTTCCCATTATTACATCAAAAGAAGTATTAAAAGAAATCCAAGAACTGGGCTCCCTCAATGGCAATCACAGAACTACTGGGCAGTTACAAGGCTGATGTGAATGTCCCTTTCAGCAGGGGAAGTGCCCCTCCCAGTGGCTGCAGAAAACAACATTTGTCCAATTTTTTTTTTGACATTTTTTTGTATGCATCATGTCAAAAACATAACTGCCAACTTCTAGTTTCAGCCACCAGAGGGTGATATTTGCATTCCCCTTCATTGGAGCAGTGCCTCCCTTTTGGCCCATCAGGACTGAATGCATGAGAACATCAATGACAGTGAAAGTTACAAGGGCTTAAGATCCAAATCTACCCACACATTTAATCCTGTACAGTGTTTGACTAATGTAACTGACAGCAGAGCAGAGCTGGGCTGCTACAGATGATATGGACTGATAATTATTTTAATCCTGATTCAGATGATAAATAGTTGACACAGTGTCTCATTTTTTGCTACTTGGGCACTTAATGTAGAAGCTAGACATATTAGATTAATAATGACAATCACCTTCCTTGTGGATTCCAGTGAGTCAGTGATTTTGCAGTGGGCAGTGTCTGGACTTTAAGCCTTTGTAAATCACATTCAAATGAAAAATGTTTTCATTGTCCAGTTGTCAGTTCCCAATTGAGCTCAACAGTGCCCTAATCTAAGCACTCATGAAAGAAGCAACAGGGAAACAAAATTACAAAGTGTTTTCATCTAAAGTTCAAAAATAAAAATGATCATTTAGAAATCTGATCTATTGGCAACCTGCACACCATTCTACACGTTGGAGGACACACTGCACGTCGCAATGGCACCACAGAAAAGGTGACGCAGTGTTTATTTGCGCCCTCTCTGGTGAGATATACTCCACTTCCAATTTACAATCAGCTGACTGCAGTGTGTTCTCTGAAGTGTTTGGAAGCCCACCTGGGTTAAAACGCAAGATATGGTAGAAAAATATACTTTTGATGACATTTCTCTAGTTAGTTTCTTCATTAGTGAATTGCACCCATCCATGTAGTGTTTAAACATTATCGTAGCAGTGTAAAGAGACCCAGATCATGATTAGCACTACTACCACCACAGCAATAAGCATGAGATCACCACGCGTGCACACAACATCCGCCTTCTCTCTCACTCTAGACACTTCTGGCTATTTTTCTTGCACTTAAAATTTATGTTTAATAGTTTCGTCTTTCATTGGCATCATTAGGCATCTTTTTTTTATCATATACTCTACAATAATAATGTTACAATGTAAACACCACAGTACTCATTTACTGTCTTTAAAGTAAAACACGAGGTTACAAGGCAAGAGGCTACGTAAGCAGAATTTCAAATAAAGGAGAAAGAAAATTATACCACAAGAACAAAACGTTGCAACACATGGCATCAAGTTTGTTCAAATAAAAAAAAGGTTTAGACTTTGTTCATCTACAGGTCAGGTGACCTTGTTAAAAAGCTGGTGATGATCCTTACTATCCCCCCGAAAGTTTTTTTTTTTTTTTTTAGTTCTCCGCAGACTTGACTATCGTATTGAACTCTGCACCTTGACACAAGCTACACATGTGGCTGGGGAGGTCAATTCCCCTGTTTTTACATGTCTGCATAACCGCCTAAGATAAAGCACAGTTTGTTCTTGGTTTTAGTGTTCGATATGAATGACACAACCCCATGTGTGAGAGAACAAGGCTTTTTCAAGATCTGGAGGCCTCAAACACATGATCGAGCTGAAGCCCAGATATTAGACAGGCAAAAACGAGTCCGATAGCAACTGACCCAGGGACAGATGTATAAAAGGCAACGTACAAAACACCGATATGACAATGGCTCTAGCGTTTGGCCATCTTGATATGGCAAAACCAACTACTTTGGCCTGGTGCTTAAAAAATAAATTCAATTTGATTATCCATTTTCAAATACTGGTATTTAAAAAAATCATTTCTATTTGGAGAAAGTATTAATGTAGGACCCAAGTCTATGTACATATTATATATTGAATGAGTACAAATGTTGATGAAATTAGGCATCCAGTAAAGGGGAAAAAAAAAACAAAAAACACAAGAGGCCTCCAATTTACATTTAAAACAAATTATGATCCCCACATACCCAAAAACTCTTCACGGACATTATTTATATACAAATTACAGTATAATACATCATTAAAAAATGAGACCCATCTCCAAAAACATACAGGAGCTCTTGATAACAAAAATCAACTCGTTTAAGCAATCAGGTTTCTATGGTAACGTATGGTAAATAAAAAGCAGAGTGACAACCCCACCACCCTACTCTCAGATTGCTCTCGTCCCGTTCTACCAGTACTGGATGTTACGGAAGTTGACAGATGGGTTGGTTTGCCACATGCACAGCGATTTGTTTTAAAGCAATTAACTTTAAAGCAAGCAGCAATTTTCAAAACTCAACAATATGTACATTTTGTTTTTCATCTGGCATGTTGGAATACTACTCTGAAAGTAGTTTTACTACAGGCTTTGCCTTTGTGTGCTATCTGATTTTTTTCATAAATAAAGACACTGCAGTTGTCGCTGTGTACAAAGCCCCAATTATTCATTTTTTTCTCCAAATGTTTATATACAGCAGATAAAGTAATACATGTTGGCATGTTCAAAGAGAAGAGTAAAATTGATCAGAAACTCAACAACACAAAAACACATGTGACCAACCCTTGTCAAATCCACAGTACAAACGAGCCTCTCCTGTCTGCTCTTGTGTTGTATGCGCAGTCACCTCGTTCTCTCGTTTCCGTTCATCTTTGCCTTTGCTGTGATTTTTATCTTCTTTCTCTTCTTGCGCCCCCTCGACTGTTGGCCCTTCCTGGCACCTCTCAGACGAAGGGCAGGATGCCATACACGAACAAGGCCATGATGGCAGCGCTGAACAGGCCGGCGACGGGCACCGTGACGAACCAGGCCAGGAAGATGTTTCGGAAGAGTCGCCAGTCCACCGCCTTTTTGGAGCGGATCCAACCCACTGCCACCACGGAGCCCACCTGCGACGAAGAGCCAGGGACCAAATCAGCAGCAGCACGGACCAAGTAAAGACATGACACAACAGTGAGGAGAGGCTCCAGGCTTTTTGGTCATCATACACCACAACTGTAATTACACAAAGACTACATCTAATTTTAATTTTAACATTATACTCAAATACAATTAAATATTAATGTGTCCTGATGACACAGTCCAAAGCCTGGAGCCTGGCTCCTCGTAGTGTTTCCAAGGGCCTGTTAGTAAAAGGATGCACATAAAAGTTAACTCTACAGAGGAAAATTACTTTGTTTAGAAGTCTGACTTCTGCTGTGAAGACACTTCTCTTCAACAAACAAGGTGCTATTTTTTTACAGCAAAAATCAGACTTCCAAAAGTTACACAATTACCCAGTATTTATTGGAAAAAAAATCCGGCAGTGTGTGGGGTGTGAGCCACATAGTTTGAGCTGCTCTTTTAGGGCAACAGAAACACGAGAAAGTGTCAGTCATTCTCCTCCTAAATATAAAAAGGTCAACACAGACCGGCCAAACGCAGGGCAAATCCAGAGACCGGTTTGCTCTAAAATGTATAATCCAATTATCTGCCTCTGTCTAAATAACAACTTAGTGCAAAGTCTCCACCATTTAAAGGCTGAAACTAGTGACTGCCCTGTGCCCCACACACTACAACAGGCACCACTTCAGTTTGACCCGGTGACAATTAGTCTGAATAAATATGTCAAACTAATGTGGTGTCTGTTATTACTCACATACTGAGATCACAGCAGAAAATACTGGAAAAAATAAAAACAACCGTGTATTTGTCCAAGACTTTTTGCTGTGAATCTCCCAAAAAACCCCAAATTAAATACCAGTAGCTGTGAGTAGGTTTATATTTGTATTATTATTATTATTATGCATTATTGTATTTTTAGGGAGACAAGGGCATCTGAAAATGAAAAGTCAAAGTGAAAATATTGCATGGATGGTGATGGGGATGGTGTAAAAATTGATTTTAAGTAAATTTTATATCAACTTTGGGTCTTATGCTTCGTTTCAACGGAAATGACAACATACAAATACCAATGTAGTGAGTCAGCTCCTGCTCACTAATCTAATCACGTCCACTAAAGGAGGAACGCAGCTATGGAATGCCCGAAAGCGAAAATACAATTCAAAATATTGTGTGACAGGAAAAATAAAATTGTATATGCTGGATAAGTCTGTCGCTGTTATACAAAAATAAAATTGTTGTCATTTCCAAAAGAAGTTGCATAAGATCTCAAAGCTGCAACAGCGAGAGTTGTGATTGGTGTGGTCGATTGACAGCTACAGGTGAAGAGGTGAGGCTCTCCCTTAACACAGCTTCACTACCAGTGACTCCAATACCTTGCAGTGGGTGGAGCTTATGGGGATGCCCACATTTGATGCAACAAGCACTGTTAGCGCACTCATTACTTCAATGCAAAATCCGCTGTAAAGACAGATGTGTAAAAACACAGAAAGATGGAGAGGGGAGGTGAAAAAGTGAAACAAGTGTTGGTGGAGCTTGGTGGGGGTCGACAGTCTGCTGCTGGCCAAGCAGTGCACCCACATATACCATGCCAGTGCTTAGGCCACAATGAACGAGGAGGGAATGAAACAGAGGTTAGATTTGTCATGCTTCTGGTCTGGAACAGGATCTGAAAAACATGGAGGGGGCTCGCACAGCGCTGCCTTTAGTCTGGCCACACTCTACTACACCTGATGTTTACTCAGACCTTTCCTTATCGCCATTTAATCAACAAAGGTTTAATTTGCTAATGGTGCGTTTCGGACTAAAGACAGTGAAAGCCCCCTCCATCACAAACACAGGGTTAGGACTCTGGCTGGAGGGCTCTCATCATACCTTGCAGTGCGTGGTACTGACAGGAATTCCGATATTGGAAGCGAACACGACAGTGAGGGCAGAGGCCAGTTCAATAGTGAATCCACTGTGGAGGGGGAGGCAGGTTAGAGCAAAGAGACATCCTTCATTGAAATGCTATAGACGTTCAGCTTATGTAACCTTACTGCTGGAATCACATTCAGTCAAGCACAACATTTACAGTAGCTGCTCTACAGAGAACTGCACACAAAATATAAACAATGACATTTACACTTCAATTTTACATTTTCAGTTCAAGAGAAGCATGTCCTACTTGTGAGCTGCAGTAAAAGCTGAGTATACTCAGGGAACCAAATCTTTATCCACTTATAATAAGTTCTCATATATTCCCAGATGTAATGGGACAGCACCAAAATCCCTGCACCCAAATAAACAAAAACAACAGAAAAGCAGCACACTAAATGTCTGCAGCTTGAGACACTGTGTAAAAAGCTTTGGGTGTAATTATACCTTACATATAAACGAAAAACTCAGTTACTGTTTCTCAAGGAGGCAGTGTCTAATTTTCAGGCAAATAAATCACATATGTGGGTGACAGATGTCATAACTAACACTTCACATTGAGTTAATTAACAATCCCATCTCAACCATGTTTGATTACAAACTGAAGGAGAGCAATACTTCCTGCCACTGACCCAAACAAACCTCTTGTCACATGGAGAGGACAGCCCTTAGAATAGTCAAGCAGAGCAAATGTGTCTTGAATCTTGGCACAGTCTTGGTAATGGTCTGGTGATTGAATGAGGGAGATTAAGAAAAAAAAAAACAGGCATACAGAGCGAAGGGGCCAGGACGGAGAAGAAATGTTAGAAGAGGAATACGAATTAGGATGGAGTGAGAGTGATGGTGGGAGCTATGGGAAAGGGAATGATTTAGAGGCTGCCTTAGAAAAAGAGCACAAAAATGTTGAGAGATGGAGAAAAGTAGTAAAGAAAAGTCCAACACAAAGGTTATGGACTCAAGGAAGGGGGAGAGGGCTGCATGAGAAAAGAAAAGGATAAAGGGAACAGTCAGAGGAGTCAGTGTGGCGTCCCTCCCTGCGGTTTGAGACAGAGAGGCCCGAGTCCCACTGTCAACATGGCCACTTCTGTAACCTGCACTTTCTACTGGCACAAACTCACTAGAAGATTTCGACTTCAAATCCATGGCACACAGGTATCACTCACTGCAGCAAAGCCCTTCTTGGTTCAACGACTCCACAAGATGTAGTAACAGCACACATACATTATTCTCTGGGTTTGACCCTAGGACAATGCAAAGATTAGTGTCAAGGACAGTGGAGTATGCATCTATATGTGCTTATGGCCTGAAGATGTGAGAGTGCAGCTTCATTTCTCAAGGCTATTTGTTCAATTACAATTATGTAACAGGTCAATGTGGCATATGCAGAATGTGAGCTCTGACTCTGAGGTCAACATCATCTACAGTAGTTCAACTAGAGTGCAAGGGAGTAATATACATGTAAATAAAATGCTTTGGAACTCAGTTATGCACAAGAAGAACTTGGAACAAATCTGCATCACCATCAGCTTCTGAAAGCAGAACATTCCTCCACAGTCGTCTGTTTGGAGACAGTCTCACCTTGAGGGAGTGATAGGGGTCAGGTCCTTCCCCATCGTCTGGATCACACGACGGCCCCAGACCCACAGACCAGCACAGATGCCTATACCTCCATATAACAGCAGCCAGACAGGAGTGGCTGCATCCTGCATCACACCCCCCTGTTCATAGATCATCCACAGCGCCACCAGTGGCCCGATGGCATTACTGCAAAGACAAATGCAAAGGAAGTACGGTAATGTGTATTACTGAAGTAAATGACTTTTGTTATTTACTTTAGCAACACAGCACCAACTAGTTTTCTCTATTACAATATTTCATTTTTACATGTTATTTTAAATATTGATTACCTGACATCATTGCCTCCATGGGCAAACGAGCCAAAACAAGCAGTGAGAATTTGCAGGAAGTGGAACAGTTGGAACACCTCAGATTTTTCTTTTTCTTCATTATCCTCATCAGTCATGTCATCCAGAGGCTCGGGCGCGGGGCCCCCTTCCTCTGGCAGCCCCTCCAGCTCTGTGGCCAGTTTCATCTCCACTCCTCCCTCATCGGCCTCAATCTCCGCCTCTGCTACAGCATTACAGTATGACGAGTAACTGTCATAACGGATACGCTTCTTTGAATAAGACACACTATTACTCCTGCCTCCTCCTTCTCCTACGAGCTTTTCGCTGTCGTCACGTGACTCTGTGCGTTTGAGCGGCTGGACGGGCATGCCACATATGGCTGCAGTGTAGCAGGTGTAGCTGTTATTACGGCGCAGCATGCGGTAGTTGTTCTCAGGCTGGCCGGCGTTGGAGGAGGTGCGCTCGTTGTCGTCCATGCGGCCCAGGTGGATCTTGTGAAGCAGATCTTTATACAGACCAGAGTCCTTGTGCACGGTGTGGTACACCTGGCCCGTCACTGCGGCATGTGGCCGTCAAAGCTGAAGCTCCCGTTAGAGATGGGCGACTTCAGGCACCCGTTTGTCATGGAATGGGTCCGTCCTACAGCACAAAAGGAAGAAGTGGGTAGTGTTGAGTGCTGCAAAGGCAACATTTAATTTTAGATATGAAGAAATATACCATAGACTCTGCCATTTGGCAGCACACTGCTTCCATTGGCCTGGTTACTGAGCTCTCCAGTCGACTCCCGCGTGCTCCGCTCAGTGCTGCCAGTCAAAGGCAGCACAGCCTCGTCTGTCCCTTTGGGCCCCGGCAGCTCTTTGAACACGGGGCTCTCCTCTTCCTCCTCCGGGATCTTGTCCAGACTTTCAGAGGAAATCCTGGACAGAGCCTGTTCTTTCTTTAATCGACCTAAAAGACAGAAGACACAACACCAAGTCAATTGGCACTCGTTCAATTACGTTAGACAAGTTAGGACATCATTTATTTCATTAGCAAATATTACTGTAATAATAATCATTTCTTATTAATATACAGACAAACATACTTGCTATTTTCCTTCTCATCCAGGGACAAACACATTTCCAGACCAACAACGCACACACCAGCGACCCAGCTAACGTTATGAGAAAGATTGCCCAAACCGGAAGGCTCTCTAATCCAAGCACTAAAACAGATAAAAAGAACAGTTGTACAAAGTATTGTCTTTTATTTTCACGTGTTTTACAGGATCCATAAAAACATAAAACTGTACATAAAAATATTTAGTCATCACTTACAAGGGGCACCAGTGTAGAGGATGGAAAAGGTGTTTATGCCAATAGTGGAGGCATAAAAGAGGGGCAGTGCTCGTAGACCATTGGGAGTAGGATCATCCTGTGAGCAATTATGAACACAAAGGAATCATCAAGAATTACATCACTATGGTAGATTCTGTAGACAAAACTCTGTAGCATTTGTTCTCAAAACACTTAAACACTTAACATCATCATTACAGTACAATACATTTAAATAATCTGTCAAATAAACACGTGGTTAGGAAAAGGGTAAAGAGTGGGCCGCCCCAATCGTGACTATACAGTAACTGCAGTGAGAAATCTTCCTATGAGTCATATCATAATCCTGCAGTAGTGACCTTACAATGATCTGTAGCACTCGCTCTTCCTCATCGCGCAGACACTGTGTTGCATAACTGCAGATATGAAGTTGTTGCCAAATCAAATGCATTTTATCTAAACTGGTATGTCAACTGTAGGATTTGTTTTAAAAAAATATGCCATGTGACTTGAGCTCACCTTGCTGAGGATAAAATGTCTGATCAGCAGGAACAAGAGTCCAGACATGAGTCCAGAAAGTAAAGGGGAGATGAACCAGGATGCAACTAAGGTAAAAGAGAATATTGTTATAAGATTTTTACTAAATACATTATTCAGTAAAATCAGCCTTTCATTCTCATGATTTTGCCATTTTAGTTGGAGTTTATGCATTATTTTAGCAGCATTAAAGTGAAAGTCAAACTGTGGGAGTAAAATCTTTTAAAGTGTTTACAAATGCATTGACTCTGTTCTGTATGAGGAGTCATCCACAAAAGAAATAACTTTAGTGTCTCTTTTTTCTATGTAAAATGGCCACTGAAGCTACAAAATACAATTACACCATGAAATGGTGATTTGCTTTTGTGGACTTAAGACAGAAATGTCAGAAACAAATAAAGATGATGATGATGATGATGATGAAATTCACTTATTGCTCTGGAAATGTGATGATGTGATTAAAGGGTAAATATGTTCTGACAATGTGGTGTAGTGTGTGTTTTACCAATTTTAACCAGCTGCATCCACTGAACACCCTTAGTGCCAATGGCCACCATGGAGAAGCCGATTGTGGCCCCAACAATGCAGTGAGTTCCAGAGATGGGTAGTTTGAGAAATGATGCAATGAGCTGCCACACGGCTGAGCCTGTGAGAAAATCAAGCATTTTAGGTCATGGATTTAGCATTTCAGTGTTAAGCATTATTAATATTATCTTTACTTTAAGATGTGTCATCACCAAGGAGTGACTAATTTACATTTAGAAAAATGTCATTCACTCTGTGACAATAGTCTGCTGGACAACCACTAATCACACACTGACTCACCACATTCACACTGAGGTATGTGGAGTGTCTTGCCCAATGTCACAACAAAAATATGCACGGCAGTAGTCAGAACTAGGAGCAAACGGCTAAGTCTTTGTTACAGAATGATCTCTGAGCCACCTCAGGAAAGTCTTCCCACATTGATGCTCAGGTCCACCTCACCTCAAATACTTAATTTTTTTTGAGTAATAAAGTAACATCTTTAGTAATACTTGACTAATATTCAAGTATGGTGAAAATAAAATGAAGACTCACCGACCATGGCACTGACCTCCCCTGCCATGAGCACAGGCACAGTGTCGTTGTACAGACTCACATCGATGATGCCTTTCCGTATGGTCTCCCCCACTTTGGCCCCTAGAAGCATGGAGCCCAAGGTCTCAAAGATGGAGGCCAGGATACAGGCCTGCTTCAGGGTGACCACTCCTGACCCCACGGCTGTACCAAAAGAGTTGGCCACATCATTGGCACCGACCGAGAAGGCCAGGACGAAGGCAATGATGAAGCCAATAATGACCATCCACAGATATGACTCCAAATCCATTTTGATGATTTATCCAGACACAAAAGAATCAAGAAAACAACCGCTCCAAAAATAATAGTGTAAAACAAAAAGAAGTGCTCTGTACGTTTTGAGGAGGACTTGGAAAGCCGGCTCCTTTTCTTCGTCCCCTAGTTGTCAAGAGTTCGAGGGGAGAAGCACAGCTGCTAACTAAACAATTGGAGGTCAGTCCAAAGATGGCAGATTAGTGATGGTTGGTGCAGAGAGCATTCCATATTTCAGAGTGAGACAGCGGGCCTGTACGATCCTTCACCTGCAAGACAAACAGACACAGACATTAGCGCTGCTTCAGCCCGGGGCAGGTGAAAGGGAGACAACAGAGGACATCTCCGAGCAGAACAAATAAATCTTCACTTGTACTTCAAAGACTTCAAATCAGACGTCCACAGGCCTGTCAGTGGCCAAACTAAAAAAAAAACATGAGGACAATGTCGTAGTTTAACATGTTAACACCTCGTCATCCCCTCTCCACAGAACTGCACCGTACACTGGGTCAAAACACCAACAGGGCAATGGCCAAAATGGTTAGCACTAGTGCCCCGTGTGGCATGTTACGGAATAGACTCAATCCTCCAGCAAGGTGGTAGTGCGGTGCTTTTAACAGGTTGTACCACACCACAAATCATATGCACAGGACACATTTACCTACAGGGGCAATACCTAAAAACTATAATAACCCTAAAAAGTAGGGCTTAACGGTTTTGAAAAAAATATCTTTGACTTTTCATAGAAGCACTGCAAATAGATTTGTGATTTATGTTTATGTTATTCTGTTCAACTTTAACATGTGCCCAGACAAACATGAACTGCAAAACTAAATATTTGGAGAGGTTTTAACACAAGTTTTTGCAGAGAAAAAGATGTTACTACTTGGTTTGCATTTTATATTGCAATTAATATGACAGCCGTCCTGATACTTCATTCAATTCAAAAGTAACTGTTTTGCTTGTAAATCCATTAGCCCTTATGACTTCACTTTTATTGTATTTGTTAGATCACACTGGTACATTCTACCAGCCTGTGTCTGTGCTTTTGGACAGTGGGGACAAAGCCTGCGGCCGATCCATGGCGTCCCCTCCAAATAACTGCTCCATCTGGAACAGTTGAGGTCACAAACTGGTCCCATCCACCTCCACTAAACCACACACTCCCAGAATGCAGTCTCTGTAATTGTAATCAGAATTAACTGAAATGAGCACACACTTTGAGTGAGCACAGTGAGTGCTCTGAAAGTTCCCTCGAGAAGCTTTCACCTACTTGTGGTCAAGAGGTCACAGGTTTGCAGTTAAACAGAAGGTCGTCTCCCCAGTGAACCATTAATAATGCAAAGTTATGTCTATCAATATGGCTGCCCCAGAGAGGTTAAATATGTCAATAATTAATAAGAAAGAAAACATTGCAGAAGGTCCCGATAGAGATCATTTAGAAGCTTAAGTTTGTTAAGACTAAAAGCTTACAGAGCAAAATAATATTTTCACTTACATGTTAAAAAATAATTTCATATTTTAACAAGCCATTTCTCGTAAAGGATTTTTTTTTTTTTTTTTTTGCCTAAGATTAAGCAATCTCATGGTTGAGGTTAGGAAAGACCAATTCAAATTTAATGGCCCATCATTAACATTTCCACATATCAGTCAGAGGTGAGTCTCCACAGTTGTTCAATATTGATTCAGCAAAAAAATTTAGATAGTTTTCTTTAGCAGCATTTTAAATTCCACTGTGAGGTGCTGCCTACTTAATGAGATTTACAGCCGGTATATTGACAGATGTAGTTGAGGACTAACAAGGCCGTGTAAATGTTTAATCTAAGAACCTCTGGTCCACATAATGGCCCACCAAAGAGTGGGATTTCACAGGGCAAAAGCAAACACCAGTAACTCCAGAGCAGGCATTAAGATCAGCACCTCGCATGACTGTCACCACACTGAAGCATCGAGATCTGTTTAATAAGGTGAACCATCTTCTAAATAGGGAAACACAACATGACAACTGCAGCTGACACTTCGCAGTGTAACACATGAACACCAGCTCATATGCCAACACACACAGACTCTAAATGCACATTTCTGTATACTACTCAGTTATTTAAAGGAGCAAGTCACATTTAAATACAAATTATATGTTTTGAACAGGAAAGAACACAAGAAATGATTCAAAATACAGTGTTCAGTAAATACAAAGACTATTGTACTGTAAGTGACTGGACTAGATCATTCATTCTTAAACATCAGGATCAGCAGCTCAGCGCTGCCACAGAGGACAGCTATAGGACAAAGCAGCATTATTTAACATGAGACGTGCTGAGGTGTGTTCAAGAACAATGCGCTGATGGTACCAGCGGGTTTCAGTGAACACAACACTGAGGCTTTTCACTTCATCTCCTCGTTAGGCTAAAGAGTACACCAGGAATAAACATCCTGCAAATGTGTTTTTCATGACACCAAATGAGAACATAAGAAACCAGGAAAGTGCCATATTGAAGTCAGAATAACCATTTGATGTAATCTAGTCAGTGTCGCATCCAAACAGTGTTGTTTATCAGAATGGAAATGAGTGGGCAATGAGCTCAAATAATGCAAATTGCTTCTCAAACAGAAGCGATAGTTCCTTGTTGTTGCCTAAATGACTTGCCTTGACTGTAGGAAAAGCAACTGCAACCAATTTTTGCAAAGAACAATATCTTTTAACCTATTCATATAAATATAATATATGGTACATTTGATCCTCACATGTTCTCAGTGACTTCAATAAACAAATCCAGAGGAAACACCCTGGGCAGCTTGTTTTATGCCGGCGTCAGGAGTTCTAGGAACATGAGGGCACAGACACAAAATATAACACAGAAGAGGAGGACTGTATCGACCATTTGTGTTTGAATAGTGTTTAGAAATAAATAGAAGGAGGATGTTATGGGAACAACACATGCCATCCTTTATTATTCACACAAGCTCTTTCAGTGCATTTGTTCAGTTACTGCATTCAGTACTCCAATGTGTTTTCAGCAGAAATGCACAATATAAAAATCAAAATGACATATAATATGATTTTGGACCTTGAATAACAGCTCTAACGCTGATCTTAAAATGATATTAACTACACGTAATCAGTAATAAAATCAAAGACATGGTCACAACATCAACAAAAGAACCACACCATTTTTTATATCAATTTCTGTCAGATATTCAAAAAAAAGTTTGAAAAGAATGTGAGTAGAATGAATAATTTAAATCTTTTTTTTACTCAAATACCAAAGCAGAGCACAAAACGGAGGATTCTAAAGACAAACACAAAAGTAAAGATTTAAACGCAGAAACTCAAACATCCCCCCCCCCCCCAAACGACTCAGCCTCCCCAGCGTCCACTCACACACAGCATTGTCCACCATCCTCTCCATCGTTTTGAACACTACAGAATGTCTAAGATTGAACAGCACAAATCCAGTGTTTGGCCACTTACACTGGTGCATCTCTAATTATGTGCTGTACAGAATGCATTAATCTGCCTGAGATGCCACTGCAGCAAAACACAACGGCACAAGCTCCAGTCCCCTTTCCTCACAGCGCTGCCCCCTCAGGATACGAGCGCACACGCTGAGAGCAACACAAACTGGAACATACATACATGCCGCGTCAGATGATGACTCACGACAGCCTCCTGCCTGTGCTAATTGTTAAACCTCAGGCATACACAACTGCAGACAGCTCCCAAGGACACGCACAACTACCAACAGCTTCATGAACAGAGGATTCGACTTAAACGCTCTATAAGGAAACGTCAGAATGCCTATGTGCACTCACCGTTTTGTAGACAGGAAAGTGGTAAGGATAAATGAATGTCACGCACAGAACGGCAACACATAGTAACGGTGGGATGGCAGTGTAACCAATGTGATGAAGCGACATGCATTAGAAACAAACAGTTGATGACACGAGTTGAAACAGGAGAGGTTTGCAGATGGATAGATCAGCAACAGTGGAGGAGGAGGTGGTCTACGGGAGCGAGGGAGCTGCGCACTCAAAACAGCAGAACATCCAGTCGAGTCTAGACCGGCCCCCTTAAAGCGAATCGTCTACATCCGCAGCCAGTAAGAGACGTCAGGGAGGACAAGGTCAGCTGCAGATTGGTTGTTAATCTTAAGTGGGCGTGTATCCGAGAGCGAGGGAGCCAATGAGAACGCAGGCACGATTCTGGAGGGGATGAGAAGGGCATGGGCTCAACCGGTGCGTTTTAAAACACTTGTGGATGAAAGTGTTACAGCAGCTTTCAAGGACATTCAACCAACTGCATCATGCCGGAAATGTATTATAAAGCGCTCTGGTGCATTGTCACAGATTTGGAGGATGAATAAACACATTAAAGCAGGTTCAGTGTGATGAAAATGTGTGGAAATATCGATACGCTGGCTTGAAAAAATCTGTATCAACAAAGAACAGCACACGCCAACGATGCACCGTCCGCACTATTCTCTGTGGGCCTCATCAGAGTCACTGGGGAAGATTTAATTTGTGTGTAAACATTGCATGCACATGGGAGGGGTAACACTGCAGCGACACTGGCAGCGTTTCAAACACTGCACTGACGACGGGTTTTACTTAAAGGTACACTATAACTTTTCTGTTCTTCACGGAGACGAGCAGGAATATCACTTTGGACTCCAACAGACCAAGTTAGCAGTCAGATTTGTGGAAGAAATCATGTTTTTTTTTAAGATGTGAGTCTGGACATAGGTGAATCTCGAGGTGAAAATGACTATGATTGACAAGTGGGGACACGCAGAGCCCATAGTCCTTCCATATCGGGGAGAAAAAAAAGGAAAAAAATATCACACAAGGCTGAAAAACATTGTGAATTTCTGCAGAATCAATGAGCGAAGCATTAAACTCTTAATCTGAGGTTAGATAAATTAGATTTTACTTGCAAATCACAGGTGACCAATGAGCTCCTTAGTTTCACGTTTGCTATTGAAAAACCCCCAAATCTGCTCGATTACGTTTGACCGTTTGAGACGCAACAGAGGAGTTGAGGACCAGACTCATGTCGGTCTGTATAAAAACCACAAAGCGATATCATTCTGGATTTGTCAGGTAAATGTTTTCAAGGCTTTTCTGAACAATAAACGCAACTGATTTGATGCTGGATCGATGCATTTTAATACCACACTGTTGCGCAATCCAGGCAAAGCAATAACATCTACAGAGTCCTACACAAGAAGTTACATAGTGCACGTTTAAATCACAATTTATTCCATTCAGGCTGTGCGTTTAAAAATGATTTGTCCAGTTCCTTTTACCTAAATGGTTAATACTTACATGAAGTATGTCCAGGTGATGTCTGAGTCCACCCCTCCAGACTTATGTCCCGCTCATTTTCAGCTCGTAAAGGTTTCAATGGGAACTTCGAAAATAACTTTGAGAAGTTAAGTGCCGGCTTGGTCAAGGGTTCCCGTGGCTTTCTCCTCAAATGTCTCTCACTCATTCTGTGGGCTTTGTCCCCCCACGGCCCTGGCTGCTCAAAAGGCTGTGTGCGTCAGCTGCACCTGCTGCCTCTGACTCAGCAGGGAGGCACAGGCTCCTGCAGGCAGACACAGACACAGGGCTGAGGGCAGCAGGAGACCCGCTCAAGAATGACAACAACAACAAGCTCGTCCTCTCAGCACCATCTACAAAGGTCTGTGCAGCTCATTAGTTTACTTTGGGGGGGCAAGGGCATAAAGTCAAATTATAAAGGGCCATCTTTGAGGTCATTCAATTTTCGGTTTACGTCAATACAAAAGAAACGCGACCAGAGTGTCACGGAGCGGTGGATTTATCCTGATTCAAGGCACGAGTCCGGCTTACAATAGCAGAATATATTGCTACAAAGATACTGCGAGAAACAAAAATATCAATAGGACTTTATGCCACAAAAACAATAAAACCGGATTATCCCAGTAAACAAAATAAAAGGCGTGAGTAGCAACAAATAAATATCAGACTGAAGCAATAATCAGCCATAGAAGTGACTTTATGAAGCCGTGCACCTCTAAAATCACAAATATCCTCACTGGACACATAGAAAATACACACACGATAAATACTAAGCCGCAAAATATATTCTCAGATCAGTATAATCGTTATCGTGACCGGCCTACCCAGCTAATGGAACAAAAACATGACTGTATTTTCTGGATTATAAATCGCACTTTTTTCATAGTTTGGCTGGGGGTGCGTTGTTTATTTCCCTTCATTTATAAAACCATAAAGGTGATCGTTTTTCATTTGGAACAATATTGTAAAAGTTTAGTTTATCATAAGTCTAGTTTAAGGTCGTGAAAACTACTACGGCTCAGGCTTTTACGCTGATGTGAAGTTTGACCCGACAGAGGACGATTTAAGAAACAACTGAGAAGTAAAATATAAAGTTTTCAGTTCACGGGTTTGTTTACTCACAGGACAAAGTGTTATGTATATTTTCCGTGCGTTCATGTGCAGTTTTGTGTGTCTATGTGATATGAGCCACAGGTTATGTTATATTTTACGTGTTTACTGTGGTCTTACTTCATCACAGTTCACACCATAGAACGAGCAAACATCAGTGAAAAGAAGTCTCGTGTCTCTCGTGTTTGTGGTCAAGCCGCATATGTTAATATCTTATGTAAACACACCAGACAAGTATTCAGTTTGTTGTCTTTGTGTTACATTGGCGTGTTGTACTGATATTCAGCCTGTTGTTCTCCATTTTATTATATTTATTATAACTTGCCTTTAAAGATAAAATCTCTGTTCTTGGTCTCGGATTTTGTAAAATAAATTTTCCCCAAAAATGTGACTTATAGCCCAGTGTAACTTATGATTTTTTTCTTTATTATTACGCATTTATAGTCTGGAAAATACGCAAATTGCAAATTTGCAATTTGTGAAGAGGAGAGGAGCAAAAGTCAAAAGTTACTGGACGGAGATGAGGGTTTCACACAGGAGGATAAAGTAACAAATCTTTGTGGTTCGTTTTATTGAGGACTGATATCGGAAACTGAGATTAGACCTGTCACGATAAACTTTGAAACATGATATATTACTACAAGGAAATACTGCGATATGTGATAATATTGAAAATACTTTATACCACTGACACAAAGCAGGACAATCCCTGTAAACCAAATGTTAAATATACAGTATATACATGTTACAGCTCAGGCATTTTAATGAATATCCATCATATATATCTATTTATATCAGAATGAACCAATATTTAGTTATTTGTTCAACCCTTTACAGCTCAAATCTTTCCTTATTACATAAAAATTACAAAAAAAACTCCTCTATTTTGCAAAACAATTGACAAACGATAAATATTGACCCCAAAAAATGACACTTCCAGCTTTCATTTACTGAACAATTAGTCGATATAGTGATTATCGTGGCAGGCCTCACCTAAATACACCAATTTATCCTTGAGCAAATTAGCCAGTCAAACAGATGAGACCTGCGAAGAAGGACATGACATTTAGAACACAACCTTGGCAGCAAGGGACGACATGTATCCACTTCCAAATAAGGCGGCTTAAATATGAGAAACACTGTCCTCAGGTGCGTACTGAACAGCTGCTCACACTTCTATTTTATGTGCATGACCATTGCCCCTTTTTCAAATCAATTATTAAAACTTTATAACTTAATTACTATATAACAATGCATAAAAAGTCATTCATGTTTGCAGAGGACTGTGAACAAGCCCATCAGGTGGATTAAGTCTTCTTTTCAGCACGTATAATAACCATCTTCCTATGAGGCCTAATATGTTTATTTTCAGAAGATATCAAATGGAAAAACTGGATGGAAACGTCTGACAAATATTATTCTTCCAAACTGTATCCAAGCACCATAGCAGAGCCTGTTCCAATAGCAAACAATTGAGCCCCCTCCTGTTCCACTAGTGTTGGGTAAGTCCATTTAAATTCTCTTAAGGTCAACTCTCTCTAGTTTCAGACTGGCCACTGCTTTGACTCCCTCATCCGCAAATGGAAACGGTTTGGAAACCGTCCTCCTAATGTGGCTCGGCGCCCTCTGCAAAACTGTACACAGGCTTCATCTTTTACACCAAACGTAGATGTCAATTCGATGTAATACTACTTGACGTGCACCGGGAGCGTCCTTTTGTAGATTTACTAGAAGCCAAAATAACCACGCTACAAAGGCAAAGCTCAAAATAAAGCTTTTCAGACTCAGGAACTATTAGTCAGCCCTGAGAATAAACCCTGCTCTCAACGGGGGTTCTAATTGGCCAATCACAATGCATCCAGTATTAAGCAGTGAGGGGGTAATTCTGTGGGCCACTTTTCACATTAAATGACCCCTAACAATGCACTTGGGGACAGGCTATTGTTAGAAAGTGCTAGAACGGAGCGTGTCCACCTTAAATCATAACAGCAGTGATGCCTTCTAGGTATGGACAGAATATCCAATAAGTTTACAATCATTTGAGAGCTTTGTGATGGATTTTAAAGCATTGATATCAACAGAACGGTCATAAGAGCAAGACAAATGACAGAAATATCAGCGGAGACGATCCATATCAGCTCATCTCTAATGCCTTTCTTATCTCTCTGCTTCTGAACGCAGCAGTTTGGACATTATGTTGTCAGAACCAAAAGAAATCATAAAGGATAGATATGTAAAAGTACACAAGACGAGACATTTAGGTTCATGTTTGTACTCAATTAAAAATGTGGAACTGGCGTTTCTGTTAATACCGTTTAAATTGCTACAAAATAGGGCAACACAATCAACACGATTAACGACTGGTGAATAAATAAATTCTTTGACTGAACCTTATTATACAGTTGCAACATAATTCCAGCAAATATCCTTAATCAAAAGGAACAATGCAATAATAATCACCCTCCCTCTTGTGACTTAACAATAAAGTCATTACGTGGAATGTGAGAGATTTTGAAATCATTGACCAAATCGATCAGGCTTTTCTACAACAACAGTTTAACCAAATAAGATGGATTTTTTTCCAACAGCAGCAACAAATCTAAGGTATCTGCAAAACCATTAACTTAAACTGTCATTCTAAAAAGTACTTTCAAATACCTGCCCCTTCAAGGAAACACTGTCCATTCTTGTGTGGGGGAAATGTGTTTAACTTCAAAAAGATCGTGGATAGATACTCACATTTTGCTCTAAATCAATATGGCTCAGCTGTAATCACTCACCCCAAAACAAGAAGTAAAAGTGTGCGAGAGTGAATGCATTCTGCTAATCTGGATGTATTGACCTGTGCCCTCTTGGTCTTAATCCAGGCTTCCAGCACATGACCCAGCTAACAGCATTACGGCGCGCTCCGATTAGACTTACTGCGAGCGCACATAGGGAAAGCTCAGCCACAACTCTGCAAGAATGCCACACACACACTCCATTGACTATATATTTAACCTACAAGTTAGTCTATGGAAGTGGAGACACGAGGCTGCTGGGATTAGACCTGTGAGTCACTGAGTCAGTGGATTAGCCAGCCACTGTTATTCTAAGTGAAAATTAGGAAAATGAGTTAAAAACGTGCAAAAAGAATGAGCCGTTAGCGCAGAATAAACCAGTAGAATGTAGAGCTGGAGTCGACTAAAGAAATTCTTGACGAAAGACGCTCTGGGCATTGGTTAGTTGGCTTAAAAAAAGAAAAAGGGGCGTGGCGTTAGCTCTTAAATCTATTCAGTATCTCTACGGTCTGACCATGCAACTTACGCAAACTGCATTTAAGATGCAACTACTAAGCGTAGAGACAAGTACAAGTAAACGGTGTTTTCATGAATTAAAAAAAAAAACGCATGATTCACTGCAAAAACTACAGCTACCTCACGTCATGCCTTCACTTTTCTACAGTTATTGTTATAAAAATCCTTTACAATCTAAATAAAATAACTAAAAACACTGTGAACCACTTTATCCACTGTGATGAAACATCTCCTGTCCTGCTAAAATGGCCACAAAAGCAGAGAAATTCACATGACAAACCAGTGACGCCTTTCAGCTGAAGGGAGTAACACAAAATTCTTTTATGTTTGGGTGTTGGTCTCTGCTGGTCACAGACATATCTCCTCTGTAGTGTAACATTTATGCTAAAACAGTAATACAGTGTCAGGATAATTGCATAAAGATCTCAGTCCACACAAATTAAACGTGCATTTCAAAGGGGATGGTCACATTTGTATCGGCGCAGTTGCAAATCAGGGTTTAACCGCAAAGAACAGGTGCAAATCCAGCCAGGGGTCATCAAAGTCAGGGTATTTTTTATAATGAGCATGCAGGTTCTGTCAGGGCATCTGGGACAGGGCTGACGGAGATCTAAATTATATGCAAAATCTTTATATAATTTCATACATATTTAATTTTCTGTTGTGATTTCCATTTGATATAGTTATAAACTGTGCAGCACTAATCTACAGTCTCTTTTCAAGACATTTAACTGGCCAAGATTGCCTCCAGAACTCGCCTCCTCTCTATATTTTGGGGAGCTGCTCTGAGGCTGTGTCCTGTAACTCTGAGCGCTGTCACCGCAGACTCGACTCTGAAGTAAACCCATTGTGACGGAGAAGCGTCTGCTGTAATGGAAGGGAAGAGAGGTGGGTCACACAGTCCTGCAGAACCACAATTCAGTGGCTTGAGTTTACATTTTAGCATCGGATTAAATGAGGGCACCTGGAGGAGGCAGAGTGAAGCGCTGGTCTGTCTGCGACGAGGGAAAATTGGCAGCACAACTTGCCCTGGCCTGTACAGGTGCAAAAACACAGCTACAAAATTGAGGCAGGGCTTTATTTGGTATCAGCGTTTAGTGTTTCCACCCAAACTTATGTCAGGAAAAGCATTAGTTTGTTCAGACTTCAGAGGAACAAGTTTGGCTTTGGTTTTTAATTAAATGGCACTGAGTAAAAGTCTGTACAGCTTAAATAAACGCTGACATTTTAATTTGGTTTTAATAAGACAACATTAAAAAAATAAAATAAAATAAAATCAATCAACGGGATAAAGAAATACTATAATTTTCTATCTCCCAGCCCAAGCACTACCCACTACATCGAGGAAAGAAACATATTTAAGGTCTTAAGCTTCATAATCACAACAATCAAAACAACTATTAAGTCTTTAGCCACCCATGCAGCAGGCCAATGTGGCGCATGTGCATAAACACTCCCGTTTGTAGAGCTTACATTATACCAAAGATTATGTTGACAGGTCTGTGGTTGAGCACGAAGCGGTGGAGCCTTCTCAGTTTTACAAAAGGTCAAGCCGGGGTCAGGCGGAGCCAAAGTCAGGCTGGCATGTGTGAAACATTATGAAGATGTCATCACCTGATAGTAACATGGAACCCCGGAGATTTTCAGGGACACATAAGCGGTCAGGTCTGTACTTGGCTGGATAAATGCAAAGTACAGTTTATCCCAACACACGGTCAGGTGCATTACTCTACTCATACTCCACTTTCACCTATTTCTCAGGGGCTTCTTGTAGTAGTACACCTGCATTTTATACGACACAGCTTTTCTAGACTGTGCTGGCGAGGATATCCCTGCAATGTTTACATTTACATCCAGAGAAGACACGATATCTCCTGCTATTACGTTACCCAATTGTAGCCTACACACGTTATGAGAGCTTTAATGACACTCTACTGTGATTAAGCCCTAATTCACGGTTGGTTCATTTGAGATAATGATGCAATTTATTCTGGTGGTTTGTTTGATCACAATAAGAGTATCAGCTCGACTGGTATAATTAAATTCAATTAGGTGAAATGAACCACACGTTTATTTGATCTCCCCATACACTTTTGTATTCTCATGTGCTCATTAAAGGCCGCGTTTAAATTGTTTTGGGGAGATCTGGGAATTGGCAAAAGTTAGAGATGGATTACAAAATTAATCACAATTCTTCTCAAATTAAAACAATCACCGCTTTCTGTTCAATGTTATTTTCTCTTAATACAAAAATGGCTTTCGATATTAATTTCCTGAACTTATACACACGATACGGATGTTCAACTATTGCAATTTATCTGCAAAAAATGTCAAAATTCTTCCTCTAAACGCAAGTCTGAAGTCCAGGTCAAGTGTTTAATGACAACGGAGTTTCAGTGATGATTAGAAATGTCAATCTCTACTATTATTTATTTTGTTTTGATTTATATACGTTTTGCTCTTATTCATCTATTTACTCAAGATTTGTGTGACTAATTTATTTATTTACTTTTGTAAAAAAAAAAATGTATTATTATTTTTAAGTTTTAGTTCTTGTTATATAAAAAATGAAAAAGCTGTGTGTGCATTTGTTATTTTAAATGACAGTGTAGTGTAATATTTGTTCACATTAATAAAAATATGAAACAAGAAATGACAGAATCTCTACTATTATTTATTTTGTCATGATTTATAATATTTTTATTATTTATTCTGTGATGCTCTTATTCATCTATGTACTCAAGATTTGTGTGACTAATTTATTTTTGTACTATTATTGTTATTTATTTTTTTTTTTTTTTAAGTTTTAGTTCTTGTTATATGAAAAATGAAAAAGCTGTGTGTGCATTTGTTATTTTAAATGACAGTGTAGTGTAATATTTCTTCACACATTAATAAAAATATGAATTATAATGCGATTAACTGCAGAGCTCAACATCGAACAGCGACATTTATTTACGTTTTTAATGCAAATGCACGAAAAAGTCAAAAAGATACAACATTTACGACACAAATGCGACGTGATGGGTTGTGAACGGCAGCAAACAGGTGAACTAATAGGTTACAAAACTAAACTAAGAACCGGTCAAGTCTATAGATCATCTCAACACGGCGACCTCGCTGTCAGCCTGTCATTCGACCGCTGATAAACGAGCTTCTGCTGACCAAAAGAGTCAATATTTGTCCACTGCAGAATTCTAACA
Source organism: Periophthalmus magnuspinnatus (assembly GCF_009829125.3). NCBI lineage: Eukaryota > Metazoa > Chordata > Actinopteri > Gobiiformes > Gobiidae > Periophthalmus > Periophthalmus magnuspinnatus. The sequence goes on along the minus strand of NC_047134.1, from coordinate 10,059,910 downwards.
ACAACATCATAAAACCGGAGCTCATGATCTGACTTTTCTTTCACAATCATTTACTGTGTACGTAGCATTGTCCCCAAAGACCAGGTGGCGTGGAGAGACCCAGTGTGACGAGCTGCCCCCACTGTACCCGGGTGAGTGTTTTGTCAGGTGTCACATATCCGACACTTGCTCTTGTTGCTAAAGGCAGTAGGGAGGAGGAATGATTTGGCTAGAAATAGCAGAGTCACATGAGTGCGTGCAGTGACCAGGGAGCCAGCTGCATGCGCGTCCTTACATGGAGCATGACTTTATCGTGTATTCAGGTCCCGAACACAAGGTAGTGTCAAAACTCTATGTGCGACTAAACATGCGTATCGAGACAAGTCACTGCTTTTACCACAGGCATGAGAGGTAAAGCGTACACGTGAGGGGGCACCTGTTTAAACAAACCATTCTGCAAAATTAGATTGCTCCCAAAGCTCAAAACATATTCTCAAAAAAAGAACAAAACAAAAATTACGTAACCACTAATTGTCTCTGTCTTCTTGTTCCTGTCCTCTAAATGTGTACAACTACACAGTATTCTAATGTTATTTTTGCAGCACTGAAGTATTTTAAGTATGTATTGTCAAGTCTTTACGTCCAAGGTACAAAGTTATGACTCAATGTACTATGCAACTTTTCTCGTGCAGGGTCCGCCGCCCACATGTTACCAAGGAGTTGTTATTGTTTTGCCTGGAATTTTCCACAATATGCTATAACACCAACGTATCTCCGTGGAGCAGAAGACGAGTTACAGGTCAGATCTGTGCTGCAGTGACCACACAGAAAAACAAAAACAAAAAAAAACACACAACATTCTCCATGAAGCTGAGCAGATAACACACCATTCACAAAAGGTTGCACAGTGCATTTTTAACATTTTCCTAAGAATAAAGTCAAAAACATGGTATTATTGTACAATCCATCTTCCATACAAGCAACAATGCCGCCTACCCAGCGGTAAGCTCGTCATTAGCATAGTTAACATAGGGCCAGCACCCAAACAAGAGACTCTCTGTGTAATGAACCTTTGATAGCGACCCAAGCGCTTACAGAAGGCCACCAGAAACCCCACAGCTCTCAGGGCCTGAGTGGAGGGGACAAACTGCCAAAAATATACAACACAAGTCAGGGGGAACAAGCTAACAGCAAGAGCACTCACGGCTAAATACGTCAATAAAAGCTGTATTGTTTGCCTCATACACAATAGTAGAGATTGCAGAAACTGGGCCTGAATAAGTCACCATTTACAATATCAGTTTTCCAAACAACCACAACAGGAAGACCATTGTTGTCAGACTGGTTATCGAGCCGGATCATCCTCAACTTCAGGCAGATTTTGTTTCTGGGAAAACCTTTAAAAACACCACAGCTATTTAGTGAAGACTTAAGTGCTATTATGGTTTGCTTTTTGGTTAAACAAGAATGTCGCAGTAGGACAGAAAGCCACTGTGCTCTACCTGTGCAGTGGTTAAAGCGTTTGAGAGATTACCACTACAATACCCAGAGTGCCTCATGATGTTGTGTAGGAGACTAAATATAATGTAACCACACGTTTTTGTTCTACTTACAAACGGCGGTACAGATTCATCGCACTATACAAGTTATAAAACCATGAAGAGCTTTGTCGTTTGTCGTAAACATGTTTATTCCAAGGTCACTTTTGAGCTTTAGAGGAATTTGCTATTTCAATACCTGCCTCCAGGCCAAAGACATCCGTTTGAAATGTTTGTAAGATGCATAAAAATGTAAACTATTCCACTTTGTTATAACCCTAACAATGTATTTGGTCAGTCGTGGTTTGATACTCCAATAAAAAAAGACTAATTTGATGCAGAAATGTCAGAAAAGTGAATGTGACATAATGAGGAAGATAACAAGGAGCTTTAAATGTAGCATAGATTAAATTGAAATGACTATTTTTGCTCCAAGATGATTATGGTTTTATGGTTATGATTTTACTGTGACTTGAATAATCACATTAGTAATCAAATATTAACCAGATAATCTTGATATGCCCATTTGATATTTTTCACAGCTCTTTTTTTCCGACAGTGTGCGCTGACCTGGAGGGGCGGCAAGACGATTTGAAGATATCATTTTTTTATAAGTACGTGCTCCGTGTTGAATTTGACCCGACGATGTGTTAGGTCAGCCGCGATTTAAAGAAATACAACTACAACTCAATATTGTTGGCACATAGATTTTGAGACTTGTGTGACAATTTTACTTTATCTGATTGTAGAAGTTCGAATATTGCTGGCGTAACCCTCAAAGCACCTGAATGGATGAATAACGCTCGTTTTTTTTGTCAGTAATGCGCTGGTACTGGCTGATGTTGGTATCCAGACTAAAAAGCTGGATCCGCGCACCGTTCGACAGAGATGTGGCATCATGTGACGTTGCCATGGTGAACCACGGCTCAAGACATAACGGTGTGATTGTGCGAAGAACGATCAGAGAAGCAGACTGTTCCCTGACTGACTGTGACACTGGCCCCTCCCGCCCACAAACATTTTAAGGACACGCCCAGTGGCAGAGGGGCCGCCAACGCAGAGCTCAAACCAGTATGGAAAGTCCAACTCAAGCCTCCCATGCAATTTCCATATACATTACTTACTTGGACAGCGCTCACAACTGGAAATATCATAAATTACATAATATCAACATATGGATTTCATTGATTTTTACAGCAATCATTCACGAAAAGAGGCTATTGTTGATTTTACTTAATCTTGTGCATTACTGGATGTTAAAACTAAACAAACGACTAAAGTAACATTAGCTTTTACTCAGTTTTTTGTTTAATCTGGACAGTGCAGTGCAGGCTTTGGATAAATAACAAAACATAAAATCGGCCATTTCCTCTAATTAGTTCCTGAAACACTTAATGGCGTGTAGTTATTTCAAATATACAATATGTTTTAGTCGGAGCATGATCTGACTTGTGGGCCTCGTCACAACAGACAAAAGGGAAAGTCAAAGGCTCCAGTCGGAATAGTTGACTGTTGGTCCACGTGAGCGGCAGAGAGTACAACCGTGTGAAAACAGGCCCAATGCTGCGCTCCCAGGATACTGTTGAACATGACAACATTACACAATCAATGTACACAGTTCATACGGCTGACTACAGCTTCTCTGCCCTCGTATTTTCAGGTGTAACGTTGAGGTGGGAGATGTATAAAAAAATGCATAATATGGCCACTGTTGTTTTGGAGATATGAAAAATCTGAATATCTCAAAAAGACACAAAAAACTACCGGTGTAATCCCCCCAAACAAGGATATAAAGCTGCATTTCTTCCCTTTTTTGGTTAATTTTAGAGTCCAGTCACAATTTTGTTCTAGACAGATACAAACATTGAGATTTTTTCCCAATGCTGCCCAAACTACAGACAGAAAAAGCCACAAGGCTACAGCTGCCGCCCTTAACCACTCTTTAAACAAAGCAGTGTTCTTTGTTTGTTATGAACCATTTGGATTTATGGGTTCTTATAAATGGCAGACTATATGACTGCACTAGACTGCTTTGTAAACACCAGACTGCTAATTTGTTGTGAATCACTCTTCCTGAACTGTGTTTTTTCTAAGACGAATTACACTAAAGCAGAAAGGCAAAGTGCGGACCCTTATGCAATCTAACACAGCGTCTAATTATACCTGAATTAGACAAAACAGAAAAGTGTATTTGTTTAAGACACCACCATAAGGACAGTGTTTCTTTCCTGAAAGACCAAAACACTGAAAAACAATTTCAGCAACAGCACACAACTTAAATGTAGCTTATGGTACAAGTGGCCAAGCTCAACAAAACACATCTCATCAAAATGGACAGATCAGATACAACATACGGCTGGAGTCAGGTTGGCCTATAAAAAGCAGGAACATTAATATGCATATCTTATCGTGGAGTCTTCCCATCTGTAATCTTTATGACTAGACGAGATAAATCTGCTCTGTTTGGGTCTCCGACTTTATAGGTCTGTGCGTAAAATCAAAGACCTACGGGTCATTTCCAGCTTTAAAATGAATTATTAACTGATATATGGAGACAAAAGAATGCAAGAATGAAGTGGGCGTCTGTGACATGTTAGTTGTGTATTTGTGGTCTTATTTAAACAGAGTTTCAGATCTGTCCTTTTCCATAGAGCTTTGTGGCTTTTTTTTTTTTTTTTTTACAAATGTTTTACAGATTATGAGCACAAATATTAAAAGTGTTTAGTGGTATAGTTATAGTAGTACCTGATAAATGATATAACTCTTTCTCTTGTTGGGACACTGGATGGTCTAACACATAGTGTTCTGTTTTCAGTCAGTGAACACACTGCGCATGCGCGCTTATGACCCGCCTCGTCGTTTGGTCCGAGCAGCTCAACAGTGAAATAAACTCGCGTGATTAACAGACAAGCAATTAAAGGAAATGTGACGTGCATCAGTGCGTGATACAGTGTGCCACAGAGGTTCAGACGGGGCTCGGTCCTCCTCGTGGCCCCTGAGCTCAATGTGAGCGTTTGGCACGCGACCATGTCGGGGTCGGGATGTGGACGCAGACACGTGCAGCCCCATTCACATTTTATTGCGACCACTAACAAACCGATCTGACTCAAACTAACGATAATATTCCATATTAAATGTTGTATTTGGAGTCCACAGCGGCAGCAGCCCCCGGAGCAGCGCGCCATGCGCCGCGCCACGAGCTGCGGAACTTAACAGGCTTTTTGACATTGTGTACTCACCAGGCCCCTCCACCTCCACAGAATCACTAGCACCGAGGCTAAACAAGACTGTGATCTACAGTAAAATCACACTCGCAGCGTTTTTACGCTAAAACGCACTTACCTACGAAATAGGACACCGCGGAGCGTCGCGTCGTGCCGTCTCCACGCCTTTATCTCCTGTCTGGATTTTCCCAGAACCGCTCTGTGGGCTGCGTCGAAAATGTCTCAGATTCCAGCAGTGTCTCACCGCGTCCTTCGCACCGTGGGATGGTTTGTGCTCGACTCGCTCGGTTTACGCGACCATAATGTCGTGAATGTCGCCGCCTGCTGCCGCTGCGCTCATCCGGGCGCCCGGGGATTGAGCCGTGTCTGGACGAAGGAGTGGATGACAGCTTCAGGAGGAGGAGGAGGAGAGGGGGAGAGGAGGAGAGGAGGTGGAGGAGGAAGGGGAGGAGGAGGAGGGGGAGAGGAGCCTTTGAGCGCAGAATGGCACCACTTAGAACAAGAGAAAACATTAATTAATGAATGAACAATTTAATGCGCTCTTGGGGTGTTGCTCATAAACATGTTCAAATCTGTCATTTTATTGGCTTATAGTAAACAAAAGAGCGTAAGTTTGAAAAAAAAACAAAACAAAAAAAAACTTTACTGGTCTATTTTGGGATCTAGGTTCAGTCAAACAAACAAAATAAAGAAATTAAGAAGTGACAACTTCAGATAGAGCAGGACTCCTTTAATACAGTTTCCACAGGTAGGCCATTTAAAACAGGCCTACACGATAAGAACAGGCCTACATGAGAAGAAAAGACCTACATGAGAAGAAAAGACCTACACAATAAGAACAGACTTACATAATGAGAACAGACCTACATGAGAAGAAAAGACCTACACAATAAGAACAGTCCTACATGAGAAGAACAGACCTACATGATAAGAACAGGCCTACATGAGAAGAAAAGACCTACACAATAAGAACAGTCCTACATGAGAAGAACAGACCTACATAATAAGAACAGGCCTACATGAGAACAAAAGACCTACACAATAAGAACAGACTTACATAATGAGAACAGACCTACATGAGAAGAAAAGACCTACGCAATGAGAACAGACCTACATGATAAGAACAGGCCTACATGAGAAGAAAAGACCTACATGATAAGAACAGGCCTACATGATAATCATCCAGTAAAAAGTTCTGGTCTTTTAAAAGTTCCACAGCCTCTGCATCAGGACTGTGTCTATAAGCCACAGTTCTGTACATTTCATGTATATATTTCTATAGTCTATAGGTCACACCTCTGTATATTTCTGTGTGTGTGTATATATATATATATATATATATATATATATATATATATATATATATATATATATATATATATATATATATATATATATATATATATATAATATATATATATATATATTTGTACAGTCTAAAGTCCAGTCCACACCTGTGTCACTTGTGTCACTTGTGTCACTGTTGTGTTTCTTTTTGTGTTTTTTGTGAATGAGTTTGTTTCTATGTAAAGTGTCGCGCGGATGTGCGCGTTTATCAGGTCATTTCACTTTATTTAAGCGACACCGTCTGAAAGGACATGTCACAGATGACCAGTGAAATGGACAGAGAAATGGACAGAGAAAAGGACACTGAATTGGACAGTGAAATGGACAGTGACATGACCAGTGAAATGGACAGTGAAATCCAAAGCCTTTTGCCGTGTAGAAGTCTGGCCACGTGCGCAAAGCATAAACGTGTTACGTAACTAGAAAAGAGTCAACAGGAGGTGGAGGAGGTGGAGGAGGTGGAGGAGGTGGAGGAGCTTCATGAGACTCAAACTCACAGTCAACAGGAGGTGGAGGAGGTGGAGGAGCTGCATGAGACTCAAACTCACATCAGTACAACATGTAAGGCCTACGACATATATGTGTCTGTGTTTGGAGCAGGAGCAAAGGCTGAATTAGGCCTACAGTCTGAGAGTTAGGTCTACAGTCTGAGAGTTAGGCCTACAGTCTGAGTTAGGTCTACAGTCTGAGAGTTAGGTCTACAGTCTGTGTGTTAGGCCTACAGTCTGAGAGTTAGTCCTACAGTCTGAGAGTTAGGTCTACAGTCTGACTTAGGTCTACAGTCTGAGCGTTAGGTCTACAGTCTGTGTGTTAGGCCTACAGTCTGAGTTAGTCCTACAGTCTGTGTGTTAGGCCTACAGTCTTAGAGTTAGGCCTACAGTCTGAGTTAGTCCTACAGTATGTGTGTTAGGCCTACAGTCTTAGAGTTAGTCCTACAGTCTGGGTTAGTCCTACAGTCTGAGAGTTAGGCCTACAGTCAGAGTTAGGCCTACAGTCTGTGTGTTAGGCCTACAGTCTGAGTTAGGTCTACAGTCTGAGTTAGGCCTACAGTCTGAGAGTAAGTCCTACAGTCTGTGTGTTAGGCCTACAGTCTGAGAGTTAGGCCTACAGTCTGAGTTAGACCTACAGTCTGAGAGTTAGTCCTACAGTCTGTGTGTTAGGCCTACAGTCTGAGAGTTAGTCCTACAGTCTTAGAGTTAGTCCTACAGTCCGAGAGTTAGTCATACAGTCTGAGAGTTAATTTTACAGTCTGAGTTAGGCCTACAGTCTGAGAGTTAGTCCTACAGTCTGTGTGTTAGGCCTACAGTCTGAGAGTTAGTCCTACAGTCTGTGTGTTAGGCCTACAGTCTAAGAGTTAGTCCCACAGTCTGTTCTCTGTGTGTAAGTTCATATCCTTTACTATAAAACACTGTGTCTCTGTTGTGTTTGGACTTGACATGAGGCAGTTGTTGGGTGGAACCACGTTTATCTTCTCATTTCTTTGAACTGTTTTAAATAAACCAACAGAAGCACATATTTGGCCCAACACTAGGGGGCGTTAACACTTGTAGTCTTGTTTTAGTCTTGTTTTAGTCTTGTAGTCTTGTTTTAGTCTTGTTTTAGTCTTGTTTTAGTCTTGTTTTAGTCTTGTTTTAGCCTTGTTTTAGTCTTGTTTTACTCTTGTTTTAGCCTTGTTTTAGTCTTGTTTTAGTCTTGTTTTAGTCTTGTTTTAGTCTTGTTTTAGTCTTGTAGTCTTGTTTTAGTCTTGTTTTAGTCTTGTTTTAGTCTTGTAGTCTTGTTTTATTCTTGTTTTAGTCTTGTTTTAGTCTTGTTTTAGTCTTGTAGTCTTGTTTTAGTCTTGTTTTAGTTTTGTAGTCTTGTTTTAGTCTTGTTTTAGTCTTGTAGTCTTGTTTTAGTCTTGTTTTAGTCTTGTTTTAGTCTTGTTTTAGTTTTGTAGTCTTGTTTTAGTCTTGTTTTAGTCTTATTTTAGTCTTGTAGTCTTGTTTTAGTCTTGTTTTAGTCTTGTTTTAGTCTTGTAGTCTTGTTTTAGTCTTGTAGTCTTGTTTTAGTCTTGTTTTAGTCTTGTTTTAGTCTTGTTTTAGTCTTGTTTTAGTCTTGTTTTAGTCTTGTAGTCTTGTTTTAGTCTTGTTTTAGTCTTGTTTTAGTTTTGTAGTCTTGTTTTAGTCTTGTTTTAGTCTTGTAGTCTTGTTTTAGTCTTGTTTTAGTCTTGTTTTAGTCTTGTAGTCTTGTTTTAGTCTTGTTTTAGTCTTGTTTTAGTTTTGTAGTCTTGTTTTAGTCTTGTTTTAGTCTTGTTTTAGTCTTGTAGTCTTGTTTTAGTCTTGTTTTAGTCTTGTAGTCTTGTTTTAGTCTTGTTTTAGTCTTGTTTTAGTCTTGTTTTAGTCTTGTTTTAGTCCAGAGTCAGGTGGAGTCTTTTGTTGTGCGTTTGAACAGTCTCTCACACACCTGGCTTTAGAATCACTTTTTTACTCCTGGCTTGAGAATCACTGTTTGATTGTTGTGATTTTCTTTTACATCTCAAACACTAAACACTTGACCGTCTCTGTCCTCTGCTGTACAGTCTGCTGCCTCACAGATAAGCAACAAATATCACAGCTTCATCACAGTTTCAGGAAATTGATCCGGTTCCTCCAGCCTTTCCTGGGTTTCCTCGTGTTGCATTTGGTTGACATCTTCCTTTCTTTCACTGTAAACTCCTTCACCACATTAAAACAATAAAACAATAAGACAATTATGTGGTTTTAAGGCAGGTGCAGCTGGGGAAGGGACTGGAGACCTTTTTTTCTCACCAGGCTGATCTCTCCCAAGACAAACAGTTCAGTTGCACAATATGTCAAGGGTTTGGCCACTGTTTGGATCTCCTTAATCAAGTACATGATTCTTTTTGTCATTAATGCTTTTATGTGAGTGTCACGTTCAGACAGGCCTTGTGGGTGCGGTGTTTACCACATTTTAAAATTCACTGTATTTCAGACTAACCTTTACTCTGGATTTGTCAAACTCAGCTCATTATCGTGCGGCCTTGTGCTGGATGTTATTAAATTAAGTTATTATTCTTTACTTACTTTAAGTTCTTATAAACTGCAAAAAATCAAGCAGCAAGTTGAATTATTTTCACTGACAATAGGCACAATCTATACCTTATTTTTACTCTTCTTGCAGAGTGTTATTTTATTATCTGAATTGCTGCTGTATTCACTGTATTTATTATACTGTTCTTGTTAGATTGGACTGAATTGTATGTTTCAGTTTTTATTCTATGAAGGAATCTCATTTTTTAATTTTATATTTCCATTGATGTCCCACTGTGGGACAAATAATGTCTTATCTTATAGTAAGTGAATATTGCAGTGTATTTTAGTCTTACTTTAATCTTATTGTTGTTGTTGTATGTACTCTATGTACATCCTGGCTTTTCCTGGTCTGATGATGAGTTTACTCTTTAAATCTGACACATGTCATAACAAAAGGGCCTCTGGGGTCATTGTCATATCAGTTTAAAAGGCCTATCCATTTTTGTCTGTGCAGTCACTCAAACCCATTAACTGTTTAATCACATAATGAGCACATTATACAATCGGGTGCTGCCCCCTGGTGGCAGTGATCAGCAGCGCGTCACTGGGCTCTGTGGCGTCACACAGACGAGTCTGGTTAAGACTCCAGCTAGGCTCTATGGCCTGGATTTGACTTTATGTCATAATAATCCATCCTACTTGTCCCAGAGACAGAGTGGAGCAGAGGGCGCGTGTCTCTCCCGGATGCCCTCCCCTCGCGTGTCCCCCTCCCCTCGCGTGTCCGTCTCTCCCTGATGCCCTCCCTCCCTCTTTGTGCGTGCGTGTACGTCCACAGTAGCGCGTGTACTTCCTCTCAAACATGGCGGTCTGTGTAACACCGCTTCGCTCCTCCTTCAGAATGTGCAGCCCGTTGTATTCACAGCATCACCGCTGCAGGGCCACTCTGCGCGTACAGAGAAAGTGTGAGTGTCCGTGGAGACGCGTGCATCAGGCTGCGACCAGGTAACAGCAAAAGACACTTTATACGTCCTCATCCTGCTCTGAGACGGGCTGATCCGCTGTCAGCCCGGTGGATCCGTGCGTAACGTCACGTGCTGGAGGAGGATGATGGGTGATTGACAGCTCCACATCCAAAAGAGGCGCGTGTTTCTCTGCCCTGTGTTCTGGGCTCGGTCACTCGTCCACGCGCTGCTTAGACCATGTCACAGAACATTAACATTAACATGATGTGTATGTCCTGCGTTCTGCTGCAGGACTTGAGCTGTGGGCAGAGCTTTATTTAACTCATCATTCAGTAATTGTAATTTTGTTTTCACATTTGGTTGTTTCTTCTTTTGCATTTTGTAGACATGAAGCGGTGGTGATTTCTGGGACAGTGTTGGCTCGACAGATCCACAGAGAAATCCAGCGGGACGTGGAGGAGATGGTGTCCCAGGGCAACATGAGGCCGCACTTAGCTGTGGTCATAGTGGGAGATGATCCAGCCAGTCACACCTACGTCCGAAATAAAACCCGGGCTGCCAACATTCTCGGTCAGACAATATTAAAATAACATGTTATGATGCTTTGTCAAGGGTAAACAAATTAATAAAGATTCTATCATCAGGAATCTCAAGTGACACGGTTGTTCGGCCGAGTTCGGTGTCTCAAGAGGAGCTGCTGGAGCTGATCGACAAAATGAACCGAGACTGGAGAGTTAGTGGCCTCTTGGTACAACTGCCTCTTCCTGGTAAACACATTTGCACTTAAATGTTACTCAAACTGTCTTTAAATATGTTATTATCCTGTAGATGTGAGAGATGCATGAGTGAGTGAATAATAACACTGTTTACTGCTGTTAGTTACATGAAGTTTATGTTATTATTCATGTTTTAAGGACTGAATATTGGCCTCTCTGTTTGTTCTTTGAATTTAAATCTCTGGTGTTGGTAAAAAGATCATCATATATAAAATATTACATGTGGTGAGTCTATAGAAAGTTGTTTAAAGTCGTCATTATTGATCCTGGAAAAAGTAGATACTGGTGTTTCATTCCCTTAATCAATAGTCTTAAAAATTAATAGAAATAAAGCTATATCCTGCCATAATTAGTAGTTAATTACTTTGAAATTCATCTTATAAAGTAATAACAATGAAAGTTAGACCTGGTTGCTGGCTGTGGTCAATAAAAATGAATTAATATCTTTTATTTATGAGAGTCCAGAGTTTTAACCATTTTCCAGAATGCAGCGTCTCACCATTCTATTAAAGACTTTATGATTTGTGCATCAATCCTCATTCTTAACTCTTAACTCTGCCTATTATGTGTCTTAATTCTCGGTAGAGCACATCAACGAGCGAGCTGTGTGTAACGCCATCGCTCCAGAGAAAGACGTGGATGGTTTCCATATTGTGAACATTGGGAAGTTGTGCCTGGACCAGAGATCCATGATTCCGGCCACACCTGCAGCCGTGTGGGAGATTATCAAACGAGCAGGTGGGAAAACTTCATAAAAAAGTTACTTCATATGATCTTGCTGCTGTAACATGCATATTTGTCCAGTAGGGGGTGTTAAGTAAATGGAAGGTGTCGTGCAGTGTGAAGAGACCTGTCAGTTTCCATTTTCAAACTCTGATTTGATTCTGAGAGTAATTACAGGCTTTCAAAATCATTTATGTTGAAAGTTTCACAGCCTCAGGGTCAGTGTTGTATTTGATTATTTTTGATCCATAAACCATTTTAACAGTACTTTTTTGAATCAAATTTAATCATGCATTTGCTTGTATACATATTTAACAGCACATGTATACACTTTTACATTGAACTGAATTATATTTTTACTATCAAAACTAACAGTATGACTTTACTTTCCTCTTCGTTACTTCCCACAGCCCATGTACATAGGACAGAGTTAACACATATTTGATCTTTACCTCAGGAATTGAAACAGTGGGCAAGAATGTGCTGGTTGCTGGCCGCTCTAAGAATGTTGGAATGCCAATCGCGATGTTGCTGCACACAGATCGTTACCATGAGCGCCCGGGGGGTGAGGCTGTCTTAATCTTTCTGATACATTTACAGGGAAAGCGATGCCAAGTATTGCATACAAGTTTACGAAATTGCACCACCAGGACTTTTTGATTTCATAATCGTTGGTTGCAATCATAAAATATCCATCCATCTTGTCCATTTCATTGTAGAATAGATCCTGATGAAATTGTACCAAAAGAAAAATAAACACAGAGCACAGAGATCTGCAGGAAGTGGGATACTGCCCAAATAAGGGGAAAGGAAGAAGGAGGGTCAGTGGAAGAACTATGCAGCTTCATGAAGCAATCGTGTGTGACGCGCAGCCACCATCACTCAACAATGTGACAGACTTTTAAATACAGTAAAAGGTGACACATAGTGTTCTTAAACGGTGGACACTTTTACACTGTACACTACACTTAAACTGAAAGACACTTTAAAGATCATGTGTTGTGATCTTGTGGTTTACTAGGACCTGGTTTTGCTGTAGAATTTTTCTTTTAGTATGAAAAAATATTTTTTTTTATAATGTCAGCTACACATAAGGCCATGTTCATCAAAATTAGCACTAAACTAGAACAAATAACTTCAACTAGACCAGGAGTAAACTGACTGTAGAACAGGACCAAACCGAGTCTGCACCAGGACTAAACTGTGTCAAACTAGGACCAAACTGATACAAATGTCAGTTTAATGAAATGTTTTGTCTTCAGGCGATGCCACTGTGACCATCACTCACAGGTGTACTCCGAGAGAACACCTGAAGGAGCTGGCCAACCTGGCTGACATCATCATCGCAGCTGCAGGTGATGGCAGAGCACTGTTAAAACACGCTGTCATTTTGGACATGTTTGTCTTCAGTGTAAAACTCTAAACTTCCAGAACACTGGAGTTTTTGCTTTAGATAAAATTAAATGTTTTTTTCCAATAGTGCTCCGTATGGAAGTTGGTTTGGTGATTCCAGTTTACTTATTTAGTTTTATTTGTGTAGCAATGTCAAGATTAATTGGTTAATTGATCAATTTAATATTTTTGTCCAGTCACTCCTGCTTCAAAAGGTCAGCCCACATGTAATGCTCCTTTTACACATTAACCTCATCACTGTCATTTGATAAATGTGTTGTAGTTGTATTATATGCACTATAATGCTATTATCCTGTAGGAGAAAATTGAATTATTTTCTAATAAATATTACAGAACAGTAATGATTATAAAATACTTTATATATATTAGCAATTAACATACCAGCCCTTTATTAAAATTCACAAAATCTAATTTTGACCTCTTTTGACCCCCTGGTTGGGAATGTTGGGAATAATAGACACTATAATAGTCACTGTTGAGACGTTATTTTGTGTCCGTGCAGGTGTCCCGGGGCTGATCACCGCTGACATGGTGAAGGAAGGTGCTGCCGTCATCGATGTGGGAATCAACCGTATTCATGACCCCAAGACAGGAAAACTCCGACTCATCGGAGACGTAGATTTTGAAAGTATGTTAACAACCCACATTTTTGTGTATTTGCTTTTCGTTTCTGAAGAAGTGACAGAAGAAAAGCTCCTCTTTGTTTGACGTGTTGCAGGAGTGAAGCAGAAAGCAGGTTTTGTGACTCCTGTCCCTGGAGGCGTGGGTCCAATGACCGTCGCCATGTTGATGAAGAACACTGTCAGAGCTGCTCGGAACGCACTAACACACTAGATACAACATATTTATCAATGAATCAACACTGACGTGAAACTTTATACATACAAACACTATTTACATATACAAATACTCTAAACACACATACAAATACCCATTTTACAAACATTTATTTAAATTGCATGTACACATATTGACATTACTTATTGCCTCAACTCATCTGCTGGAAAACATACTTGATATTATTGTACATTATTTATTTATTTATTTCAGTTATTTATTCAGAGGTTACATTTTTACCAAATCAAATTAATATTTTTTCTACAGAGGTTGTTTTGTTCTGGACATTCCAGATTCACTGGAAGTTATCAATGGAATAAAAGCTGTGCCAACATTTACTTTGTTTACCCTTTACTAACCTCTGCTTCTAAAGTTAAAGCTGTACTATGTAACTTTTATGTTGGGTGGGTATCATGGAGGTGTCTGGAATTTTCCACAGTATAGCATTAAACATATATCTAGCATTTATTTATGTACCGGTAGTTGAAAAAGAGCTTTTTTTCCTGTGATTTTGACCATCCTATGATTTGCTGGTGTCATTTCTCGGCATTTTCCGCTTGTCTCTATTGAAATGGACACGTTTAATGCCATACTGTGGAACATACCAGCGTCTCCTGCTCTTCCCGGTGACAAGGAAATGGAAAAAAAGTTTCATGGAGCACGTTTAGTTTGAGAAGTCGCTCGACAAACCTCTTAACTAAACTTCTTGTCGTTCAAAGACGGCAAACTCACACTGATGCGATCTTTAACAAAACAGTACGTGCGTTTTAGTTTCTCCGAGTCACATTTCAGATTCTGATGAAGAAGATCACCTGCCATTTGTAGCTCAGACATGTTTGAACTCGCTCGCTGTCAAGTGAAACTGGGAAATGCTTTGAATTACACGGAAGGAAATGCTTTTATTCTCATAAATGGTGCCTCTCACTGATTGGTCTGTAGCTTTTGCCTCGCTCTATATAAGATCTGTCAAACCTGTTAAACCTCACACTCTCTGAGCTGCACAACAGACTTCACAATGTTTAGAACAAGTCAAAGAATCTCCAGAACAGGTAAGAGTAATGTTCTGTTTACGAGAAATACTTACTGTGATGCGGATTACCTCTGTGGCATTACCAAACGACTAACATTCTTCATTTTCTTGTCTTATTTACCAGCCGTCTTTCCAGTTCTGGTTGTGCTGTTTCTGTTTTACACAACGGGACAAACTGACGCATCTACGGACCCCATCCAGACTACAGCATCTCCAGCAGTGACAAACTCATCCTTGAGCACCCCACTCAACAGCAGTGAGTTTCTGAGCAGTTTCTAACTTCTCTTTCTAGAATAAATGAATAGCTTTGCATTTGGGATTAAAATGTAGTATTCCCAAAAGATTACAAACAGATATAAAGCAATTCTGCCTTTTTGTGATGTAATTTTACAGTTTTAAGCCCTGCACAGACCAAAAATGTCAATTATTACTTAAAAATAGCCCGTTTCTTATCCCTTGCAACAATATTATTGCTATTATTATCACGTGAAAATAAAATACTGAAGCATTGATTTATTCCTTTACCCTTTTTATTGACAGGTAGCCCTATGAGCATGAAGTCGCACAGACCGTGTGGAATTGAGAACGTGGACTTCTGTGTAAACGGAGGCCAGTGCTTTTACTACCAGAACAGGGATGAGCCGTCATGCAAGTACGATAAAACTCTAACTACGCTCTCCTGTGTCTGTGTCCGTGTGCAGAAATGACTCACGTGTGTTGTATTTCACAGGTGCCAGTTTCCTTATGAAGGTTACCGCTGCCTGACCCCGTCCCTGTCCCGCACATCAAGCGGTCCAGAGCAGCTCATTGCGATTATTATTGGCGTTTTAATGGTCATCTTCGCTCTGGTCATCATCGTGTACTGCTGTTTCCTTAAGAGGTAAAACTGGCTTCAAACATTACTGCGTTCACTATTGTCAGTTGTGTTTATGCAGAAAACCGGCTGACAGTTTTGGGTGTGATATATTTACCGGTAATTAAACATTTTTTCCCACACACTAAGATGTTTCTTTGTTTGCAGGTGTGTAAAGTCATCCCCTCTCAAAACATCTTCACCTGTATGACTTCTGCCTCCTCAACGGCGCCACCATCGTGATCATCAGAGCCAAGCTTTTTATGCGTCATAGTCAACCGTTTTTTGAGTAGACAGTTTGTCATGTTATTTATTGCTTTTTACTATTTATTGTGAATAATTAACTTATCTTTTGTAATAAGTGTGTAATAAAGTTTTCTACAAGTCCAAAGCTCTTTTGTCTAATGTTTTCTTCTGTTTTAACCCTGCAGCGGTGCCAAACTCCTATTATAAGCAACATTTTGAGCCATACTAAATGAATTAATATTTAGTTTTGAAATGTTTATTGTTACTATGGCAACTATGCTTATTTCTCATTACTGAAACCCACAGTTATGTTTTATTTTTTAGGGCTAATTAATAATAATAATGGCTTACACTTGTAATGCAAAGCCTCTCAAAGCGCTACACTATAGTCATTATTCGTTTATTTCCACACTTGGTGATGGTAAGCTACTATTGTAGCCACAGCTGCCTGGGGGCAGACTGACGGAAGCGAGGCTGCCAATCTGCGCCATCGGCCCCTCCACCCACCACCTATCATTCGCGCACACAACACTTTCATACTAGGCAATGTGGGTGAAGTGTCTTGCCTAAGGACACAACGACAGAACTTGGTCCGAGCGGGACTCGATCCTCCGACCTTCGGGTTGGGACCAACACTCTAACCCGAATTATAAAGCATTATTAAAGCACAATGGCGTTAAAGTGCCTGTTTAATGGCTTTTGTACACAAAGAAAGAAGTAAATAAAGGTCTATTCGCAGAGGCAGTGCAGGTCACGGTGATGAGTGACTGTGGGAGGCGTACAGGCCCCTGCTTGTCTCAGTTCCGGTCCTCCAGGTCGTGTCTTCCTTGGGCACCCACCGTGATACCCGCACGGAGAGCATCCCAGGAGTCTTGTCTGTCACCACACCCACAGCAGAGAGGAGCCTCACGGTTTGCACTCCCTGACGCAGATAAAAGCTCAGCACTCGGTCCTTAACTAATCGTTTTTATTACAGTCTGAGAAGTGCGCACATCTGGACACGTTTGGTTAAAACTGCTGCCAGCCTCTTTTCACCTGGACTATGAGGAATACACAGCTCTCCCTGCTCCTGTCATTCATCTGTAAGTATTATTTATGTGTTAGGTCTACGAGGAATCAATACTTTACTGTATTTTTGAGAGCCTAAAGTAAGTAAACTTTTCTTAAAATGTGCAGTGATTTTAAATATTCTGCCTATGCTAAAGGATTGGCATAGGCACTCACTTTATTATACTTTATTTATTTATATATATATTTTTTAATTAACATTTTGCACATCATACTGAAATTTTTAATTTTAATTTTAATTTTAATTTATTTTTTAGTTAGTTCGTTTTTGTTTTTTTTTAAGTAATGTAGAAGCAGTTGTTTACAATCCCTGGGCTGCGGTTACAGAGTCATCAACCTTTAAAAGTCTTTTCCCATCACATTTCTTTGACAGGCTTGTAGTAATTTGATCCGAGTGGAGGTTTTGTGGGCGATAAAGACGACATACCTGAGCTAATGGGTTGACGTCTGAGCTCATCCCAGACCCTCAGGCGTTGCAGGATGTTGGCACTAACATCTGATATGGAAGCTCTCCACTGCACTGATTATGACCTGACGTTTCACAATACGCTCTTCAGTCTTGTGTAAACTATAGACAATAGAAGTGGGGGTTCTGTGCAAAATTACAATAAGGAGTAACCTGATATAATAGAAAAGCTCTTTAAAAGACTGCAAAAAGGCTGATTATAAATTTAAACAACAAAACATGCAGTGTAATCTTCCAAATAAGTGCACAAACTCATATTACGGCACTTTTATTGTACATTTTAAACATTTTGTGCAAAAGTTGAACATCCACCAAGATATTTACTGGGACAATTTAGCATCATTTTGATAGACTGCTGTAAAATTGTCTGAATTTCATCACTGGGACACTCTCCAAAAAGACTAACAATAAACTACAGCCCTTCCTTTATAGATTAACACATCAAAATGCTCTTTTTATTATCATAGTTGTTATTTTGTGTCATATCTGGCACGAGTTCCCAGGAAATACGGTTGGATTCTATTGTAATGGTGGGGTAATGTTGATGATTAACACTGTGATTAACAGAATAACAGTTACTTGGTCATCACTCAGGTTTCAGGGTGCACTCTCATTCATCCATAAAGAGACCCACCCAACAACCCGTCTGCTCCTCT
Source organism: Periophthalmus magnuspinnatus (assembly GCF_009829125.3). NCBI lineage: Eukaryota > Metazoa > Chordata > Actinopteri > Gobiiformes > Gobiidae > Periophthalmus > Periophthalmus magnuspinnatus. The sequence goes on along the minus strand of NC_047134.1, from coordinate 10,041,781 downwards.
GCTCCCACCAAAACACTAAAGGCAGATTCTGCTTAATAATCCTGATTATAACTCGATTTATACCAGTCCTGACCAGCTCCTCATTTGCCTGTGCTGCAGGAATGTGGGCGTCTGCAGAAACCGTGCCATTAAAAGACTTTGCAGGCTGGTACAAGCACAATGTCTTTTTTAACTCAGCCGCTCCACTGCTTGTTTTATTCCAGAGGGCACCGTTCAGTCCCTTCAGTGTCCGAAAACCCTCTGTAGAAGGTGGAGAGAGGCAATGGAGGGAGTAGTAGCCTGTTACTTTATAATAATAAATAACTAAATAATAATAATAATAATAATAATAATAACAAAAATAATAATGCACAGTTTAAAATAAATCACAATTGTCTTAAATGCAAAAGCTGCATTTACATAATAATGTCTTAAATATGTCTTATTGATACAACAAAATAAATCTGATGTTTTGCTCCTTTAAATGTGAAGCGTCTGTTTTTATTTTGCGTGCTGCTGGTGACCTGGCAGATGCCCAAATGCACTGGCACGAGTGAATTAAGCAGAAATGCTCTGCAGGTGGTGTCACCTGTGCTTAGATTTATGGAAAAGAAAACTTGCTAATCCTGTAGTCTAGACATCTAAAACCATGTTCTTAAATGTACGTGATTCTTATTCGTCCAGTTATGTCTCTTCCACAGATGTTGCTTTGCTCTGGCCCCCTGCACAGACCAAAAGCACCACGGCCCCAGTGTCCACAGGAAACGTCACTGCTGCAGGTGAGCACACAAATCTGAATATTAAGGTTTAATTTGATCTAGTAATACAGATCCATGTCAATGTTACACTTTATAATGTAAGTTTGGAGGTTTAACTGCAGTGTCCTCACCAGGTGATGACCCAGAGCGAGGAGAAGAGCGCCCCCATGTGGAGAAGAGGTCCATACTGAGCTGCGACTCATCATTTGATAACTACTGTCTCAACAATGGCCAGTGCCTCTTTTTGGTGGACTTAAACGAGAATCACTGCAAGTAAGCACTGTTTTATTTACACAGTAGATGTATTTTCATTTGTGTGAGACATTTGTGTGAGACATTTGTGTGAGACGGCTTGTTGCTGCTGCAGGTGTGAGCTGGGTTACCTGGGCACTCGGTGTGAGCACACACAGCTGGTGGTGCAGCCCATGAAGGAGGAAGAGGTGGCCCTCATCATCGTCTGCGTTGTTCTGCTGATTTTAGGCCTCACTGGAGCCCTCTATTTCTTCTGCAAATGGTTATTATATATTCTCTTAAATTATAAGAAGATAAAACATAACTCTAAAGGTGACACATTATCATCACAGCGTTATCTTATGTCACCAAAAGAAAACTAGGGTTAATATGTATGTCCATGATGAGGAAAATAGATGATCTTGTCACTATATTTGACCTGTGACCTACAGGGTCATGTGGTCATTTCAGGGGTTTCAGAGGTGCATTCATTTACATCTTGCATTTTCCATGAGCATTATTCACTGTGCTACAGACTCTCCAAAGGCTTCAAATCAAAAAGAGTTTTCTGATACATCAAGGTTATTCTGAAGTAAAAATCACATTTATTTGACAGCTTGTGCTCTAACATGTTTCTTCTGGAGCAGGTACCGGAGAAAGCACCTTCCTCAGCAGCAGAAGCGTCTGAGATACACGGCTGTGCAGACGGCTTAAAACTACAGAGACCATTTCAGCCTAAATACACCACTATTTCAGTTAGTTTGACTTTATGAAATTACAACAGTTTGTTTTAGTGTCTATCTAAACTGTATTTATTGAGTCTTAGTATAATAAATATAAGTATGATGACTTGCTGCACAAAATGGAATGTATGATAATTTATTTAATTTTAATCTACCACATTCACAGAAATGTGCAAAGTGTCAAAGCTTTTATTTTTGGATTCATTTTTGTTTTAAAGTTCTTGATCCTTCCCAAGGTCACGGCTTTGGCTGCTTGAGATACTTCTCATACAGTTTATGTGTTTGAGTTTGTACAACAAAAATATACGAATTTTACAGAATGTGAATAAATAATTTAATGAGTGAAACATTTATCTGTTGTGAAATGTAATAATCAGTGAGTTAAATTATGCCACATGTAATAAAAATGATTATTAAACCTTTTTGCTTATGAACAAATGAAATATGCTGTTGGTCGATGAACTGACAGTTTCCATAAATAGATTTAGTAAATCTCAAACTAATGGGCAGTTTTATTTCGTCTGTGCATTTCTAAAAGCTTCTAGTTAGATTCAATGAGTTTTTTATCATCCCATTAAAGTCTCTTAATGTGTTCTCTATGCTAATAATGCTCTGCCAAACTTAAATATTAACCCAAATCCTGTTTTAAGCACACTTCTGCCGACATTATCAGGCGCCAGGAGCTTTGACATTAATGAGTCTAAAGGCAAAACTTTTCACGGCAATTTATTTATAGTTACGCACATTCAGACCAATTTCTCTCTGGGGATTATTTTTGAATATGTACAGTAAGAAGTCTAGTAATTAGGAAGAACATGAAATGAAAGCACAATTACATAATCCACTGTTCAAGGAAGCCATAAAAACACTTTTACTATGGTGAAAATGAGTTTGATAGTTTGAGTAATTCTGGTGGATGCAATAGTGAAGTTTTATGAATCATACCATGGATCATTTTAATGCCTGACAAATAGTTTCTACAAACTTTCACTTTGTACAATATTCATGTGGAAACAATGGCGCAGAACATACAGTACAACCAAAAGTATCATTATAAATCGTGTTATATCGATGGCATTGGTTAGTTAGTTTGGCACATTTATCACATTTTCATATTGTTTTAAGTCCATGCTCCAAATCTATTAGTCTGTATTTGTCTCACAAAAACAACCTCCAACCAAGGTCTGGAGTTCCGTGCATACCAGGTCCACGGGGAGGGGATAGCCTCCGCTCGCAGACACAACAATTACAGAATGAAAACAAACGTGTATCATCCACGCCCAAGCCTCAAGGTCTTTGCTAATTTATATGGACAAAAATAGAAACAGCAGCCATCCTTACAAACCACTCACTGATTAATCAGACTGATGTCATTTTAACTGTAAACTAATCTTATATTTTAAAGGATGGATGAACAGATGTGGTGAATGCACATGGTTTGAATCAGAGTGGAGTTTGTGCGTTGCTTGTATTCCAAATCTCCAAATCTGTTTTTAGTTATAGCTACATAATCCAAAATGTCCATAATCCAAATGTTTTTTTTAATCCAAACTGAATGTTTTTAAAGTTTTATACATTTTGAAACAATGGATCTTTCTGACAATACCGGTGAAGTTTACTCATGCAGCTGTAAATTGTGTAACTGTGGCCTTTTTCTGGACCATTCAGGGAAACATGAGGAAGCATGAATATGAGACAGTGGTCACTGCGATGACCTGTGAACATAACCATTATTTCTGGACAGAAGTCATGAGTCAGAGAACACCGGACATAAACTGCAGTGCCTGAGGCTGGTCGTATACTCACCTTTACTTTTGGACACTTTTAGAGGCACATTAAGCTCCTCGTACATGCACACACACATACACAGCCCCCTCATGCATACTGTGCCAACATGCAGACACACACCCTCACTGAGCCGAGCAAGGCGCTGGCTATAAAAGCTGCTCCCAGTGGAAGGTGTGAAGCACAATCAGACCAGTCCAGCCGAGCAGACACACAGACACACACAGAGGCACACATACAGGCACACAGAGACACAGGGACACGTACGACTCCTCTGCACTGGGATATGAACACTCTCGTCCTAACCTGCCTCCTGTCCTATGGTGAGTACAGACCTGTATAGGGACAGCTTTGTGAATCAGTGAACTGCAGTAAAGGGGAAACAGGAGATAGAGCAAGACAAGGCTTGTCATGTTCACATTTCTCAGGGAAGAATTTCTGTCTCAAGAATTTGGCCTCTGGCTATAAAAAATCTCAGAGAAGTCATAGAAAAGGACAATATGTGTTAATGTATGTGTTTATTGTTGCATATTTAACTTTGTAATGTTAGCCATTTTGCTAAAAGGTAGTGAAGTTTACCATAAGGCTAAGGGCTAATTAATATACCAGTCTGCATTATTATTATTATTATTATTATTAATATTCAATAACTGACAATACAACAACAACAGTTGAACAGACTTAAAAGTGAAACTCAAAATGAGTTTGACCCTTGTCTCCTGTTTGTCTCTCACACTGTTGTCTTCCTGTTTGTCTGCAGTAGTGAGCAGTGCTCTTGGGGTGTGGGGATCAGAGGTGACCTTCTCCACAGAGCTGAGTGGGGTGATGGGGGGTCCAGCCTCTGGAGAGGGCCTCCACAGTTCTCTGAATGACGATGACGAGCTGGAGCCGGTGGATCTAGACGAAGATCCTTCAGGGGAAGCACATCTACCCCCTCATGGTACTGGAACACTACCTATTATACTTGCAGTCCCTCAAACCCAATAATAAACATCCATTTTACATTGTGGTATTACGATTTTATAATTTTTACATTAAAAACTGAAACTTAAGAATCCCCATTATGACCCATTTTGGGCTCCATAACACAATTTCTGAGATTGTGACTATAGACTGTGTACTAGTGCTCAAGCATCACAGTGAGTAAGATGCTGACAAACACATAATGATAACTTGGATCTTCTTCTAACATCCCCCATCTGTTTTTCTACAGTGTTTACCATTCTTAAAGATGAGAGAAAAAAGAAGAAGGGAAAGGGTAAGAGGAAGAACAAACACAGAGGTAAAAGCACCACAGCCCTGAACCCGGAGCACATGTACCACACGAGCGAGTACCACACGAGCGGGTTCACGTCAGCCATCAGCACCACAGAGGATCCCTGCACCTCCACACACCTGGACTACTGCATCCACGGCCACTGCCACTACCTGGAGGGCCTGCACGAGCCTGTGTGCATGTGAGTACGACACCTCACACTGCACTGGAAATGTTAGACTATTTTAGACTAGATATGTTTTTATTTAATAGTCAGAGAGCTGCAACTGAATTCTTTGGGATAAATTAAGTTGTTGATTGATTGAGGTTTGGGACAGACTTAAATAGCACAGTTGCTCTTAGTTGTACCTCATGTCATATAGACACGCCTTCATTAGTAATACATAAACACATTTTGCGCCTGTTGCAGCTGTATGAAGGGTTACGTGGGATTACGCTGTGGGATCCAGACCTTGGAGACTAAAGGACCCTCAGAAGACGAGGGCAGTGGTCCAGAGCTGATCCAGACTGTGCTGGTCGTCATTGCTGTGGTTCTGTCTGTCATCAGCTGCATTGCCATCATCCTAATGACCTGTGCCCAGTGAGTATACTTTAAAAATGTCCAAAAATATTCAAAACAGATGCGGACAGCTCAAATTCATAGTGTTAAAATGCAAAATCATGTTTCTTGCCATCCTCACATTCTCGAATTTGAACAACAACCAGCTGCTCGTCATAATGTTTTACTTCCAAAAGGTTCAGATGTAGTTCACAGGTTACAGAAAGCCGTTCACGCTAAACTTTAACTCGCCATAAATGCATTACAGCTTCTCTTTATCTGGCTCCGTAACACATCAAAGGCAGACGACACACCCAAACACACCTTCCTACGCAGGTATTGCTCACTCACGTCACCTTCTACAATGAGTTCACTAGACCATTGGATTGAACTGAAATTATCATTTAATTGTACGTATGACTGCAATAAATGTAAATACAACTCTGGGCCACATTCACTTAGATAGCTGTTGCAATGTAAGCATTTTTATCAGTGACTAAAGCGTGAATCAAAGTGTCAATAGTTCAGAGAAACGCCATATAAATTATCTGTAAGCTGTTTTGTGCAGGTTACAACAAGATGAAAGTGAAATTGTCGCCCATTTTTGGAATTATTGGCCTATATTCATCTATAGAACCTCAAACAACAGAAAAAACCCCATTGTATTTCTTTCACTAAAAGTCAAAGCGGTGAAACTGACACTGCGCCGGAGTCAAACATGGGAAAGTCCTGCTCTAAAACATGACCCCACAGCTTTTGTTCCTTTTCTTCGCAGTTACAGGTCTCATAAAAATTTTCTGGCGTCATATCTTGGAAGTGGAGGAACAGCAAAAGAACAAGAGAAACTCCAGAAAACCCAGAATGATGCTGTGGTGTGAAAATGACGAGTTGTTGCCAGGTATGAACTTCATTTTTTCATCAGTTTTTACATATTTACACATGTTAAAATGTCGGAATTAGCTACAATAAATAAAGCAAGTCACCGTAACCTTTGAGTCCTGCATTATAAAATACAAATATGCTGTTATTACACTTATCTAGACAAGCAAACGACACCACAAGACTAAGTTACTGGTTGATTCTGTGGAGAGGCGACCTTGCACACATTATTTACATTTCGCAAGCAGCATAGTCACTTGCTGCACCTTTAATTAATCGGTTAAATGCTATATTCTTATTACTGGAACAAATGCGCCAAAAGATAAAAAGATCACATTATAGTGTTGCTCAATTAGCTGCAAAGAAGAAGTGTCATTAAAGAATTAAAGTTGATCAGGTTCCTTGGCGCTTAAACAGGCCATAACATCACATTTTGTCAGTGATATTAATCTGCATGTTGGTTTTTTTCCTTAATATTATGCAATCCTGCTCTTAATATCAAACACATGAACAGTTTCCTGAAATGGAGCAGTATTTCCTTAAAGAGATGCTGTAACCTGGGCATTGTAGCGATGATGTAACGACCACTAATCACAGTTCACAGTTCCAATTAAGGCCAACATCCGGTCCTGACTCGCACGAGCGTTAATCCAAAGAGGAAAGAGTAGGCTCCTTTTGTTATTGTGGCGATTGTTGAGTAAAGACAGTTGCATCATGTCATTTGGAATAGTGTGGACTCGGTTGCATACCAGCGTAAAGAATAACCTGTCATTCATAAATAGCACCGCGATTGTTGGTTTGTGGATCGAGTTTAATCACAGTGCTTACATGTGGTCAGCTCTGATACACACTCACACGCAGCCTCTGCCACGAGTCAAAACACTGCAGCATTGTTAGCGCTCGCGGCGTCATAGCGTAGCACAATGTAATGTTAGGATAATATTGTGGCTGCTAATTAACTTGACTTTACTTTTGGGTGTAATGAGCTGTGCAGTTGTGTTTAAATTCTACAAAAAAGAAACATAAAGAAGTATCATTTTGGACGACTGGATTATTTTAGCTGCACTATGTAACGTTTCTGGGCTTTAATGTGGAATATGTGGAATATTCAAACTTCTATCTTACAATTATTCACTTACAACTCTTAAAAACAGCGTCTTACTATGAGCGAGTTTGCCTCTCCACAGATCTGAGCTTTAATTTAGCCTGGTGGTGTCACTTGCTTGTTTCCATAGAGATAGATAAGTTAAATGTCAAGTCTCAAATTCAAATTATTATTATTCCACAAAAAAAAAAAAGCTTTGTTCAAATCTTCTCAAACGTCATTGCTGTTTTCAACTTACATGAAAAAATATGCTAATTCTTGTGGATTTTATGGATATACATCATTATTTGTTGAATCTTTTGTGACGGGAGTACGCAGCGCGAGTAACACGTGCGTTTGTGGTTTACAGATTTGGCAAAACCTTCTACACATAACATGGTAATGCCACACTAACATTAAACTTTCATATTGTCCTGGGGGCCACAAACTATCGTCTCGCGGGCTGCAGTTGGCCCCTGAGCCGCGAGTTTGAGACCCCTGATTTAAGGCAAAGCAATAAAAAGCAACAAGTGCACCTATTAATCTATTTGTATACATTTAAATATCACAAAATATTAGAAAAAAATATATAATCTTTTTTTTTTTGTTTGTTAAATATGAATAATAAAACACAAAAAATTCAGAACAAACTCTACAATTTTACAGCTGGCAAGTTCCAAATGAAACACTATCATTTATAATATCATAATATCATAGTTTATATTCCTTTGTGTTTGTTTTCTTCCAGTGAGCCGCAGCGTGAGAAGACGGCGCCGTCCTGCAGACCCTGAGGATCCTGGCGACTGCGGCCGGCTGCTTTTGTAGATGCTGTTTTAAAGAATGATCTGAAGTCTTTATTAGAATGTAATTTATTCTAGTGTGGTTATTTATTGCTAAAATGACATTGAACTGTATGTACAGTCCGTGGATGCTGAGCATTCACTTTTCTTAAAGTTTATAGCTGTTTTATTTATTGCACTGCTGTTGTTATAGGTCAGACAAACCCTTTTCATGTCAGAGGGACGGGCAACGATCACCAATAAAATGTCTCAGTGTTATATTGAAATTCTGTGGATTCATAATTTGCATTTTATTTAAACCCCCATTTATATAAAAACGTATTTATATTAAGAAGGGCAAACATACTGTAGATTCCCCAGTGCACATCGAAACCCATTCTTTTGCTAATGACTCTGCTACAGTTAATCCTACTTTTAAGAACCAAATGTAACCAGTATAAAAACACACTGTTCTGTCATAAACGTCGTGCTCGCTGGTATATGCCCTGTGCAAATGGGCATAATCATTATTTGCACAAAACATTTCCACTAAACCCTCCCAGGACAGCATCTGAATGAAGCAGGGGCGTGCCTTTCTGGAGCTATTTTGGAAATGTTGAGGTTACTATTATGGAAAAATTACAGTTCTAGATGAAGTCCATTTACAAATCTGGTGAGTTTTTAATTACAAAAAAGATGTGTTCTATGTTTTAGCAGATCTGTCCCCTGGAGCATGTCCCCCTGGTTCTCCCTGAGCATCTCACCTCTGAATATTTACACCTGAGCTGCAAAGGTACATACATTTCAAAGCATAATGACATTTGTTTCACACCCATGAGTTAATCAGCTTTTACACTTAGACAGGTAGAACAACATAGCATTTCCTGCGGGACAGAGTCTTCTGGTCTGGGTCTTTGCATTTACCCAAAGAATATAAGAGTATTATCGTCACAACATGAATATATTACAGTTATTTTCAATTAAATGTATTTTTCTACTGCCCAAAATCACAGCAGCACTTGTAAAAATAACCAAAATTGTCAGTTTAACCAACATAAAGTGTAAAAAAAGCAGATTAAGCAGGATTCACAGGAAACACGCAGACTCCTCCTGCGTCACAGTGGTACACGAGCTCCTTCAGGTGGTACACAGATTCATCTACAGCTCAAATATTTACTGATTTTAGAGTCAATTGAACAACACATCTCTGTCGTTCTTTAGGTTGGTCCCTCATTTAGAACTAGAATATCAGGTAGTCTCACTGTAGATCTGGTTTGGCTCTAGTTTAAAACCAAGAATAATACTGGAACTTGGAAGGACAAATATTTTCTTTAGTGGTACTTTGTGTGAAATGCTTGAGAACAACTGGACAATACAAACACACAGGGCAGTTGTTGAGCTAAAGTTAGGGAAGAAAGTGAAATGAAATTAACAATAGTAAAACCTAAAACTTGTAAATCTGACTATGAGTTTACTGAGGAAGAAGAAGAAATCAAAGCTGCTGAGTTAATAACATTTTAGGATGATTTTCTGACCTAATTTTCATACAATTTAACAGAGTAGTAGCTTAAAACAAACATGATAAAGCAATGGGGAAATGTCTAAATGCACATTAACCCATTGCAATTGAATCGTGACATATATAGACTAACACACAATGCATATTTGAAAATGTAAAGGCGTTGTTGACACATAAGGGCCCCCTACAGGCAGTGGTGATGTTTGCATGCATGAGTTTGCTCCTCTAACATCCACATATTCCCATGACATTACTGCACAATGAGTAACTTGAATAATAAACGCATACAAGCTAATTCTGAGCATTTTCACACCGTCTCTGCCTGTGGAGTTTCTGAAGTAGCTACTCGTCACAGTTAAGACGAATCCTATGAGTCAAATCCTCTCTTTTGCAGTTGTGTTTTGTGTCACTGTTGTGTCACGGGCAGAAAAAGGTGCGTTCGAGTGGGCAGCAGCAGCTTTAACGATGCGATCGCAGTTTTTTTTTAAAAAGTCCTCCTTGAGCACTTTCTGTACACTGACAATGCTGTAGCTTTCCTTCATTTCGCTGCATCACAGATTTGGGTGTGGCGCCTTTAATAATATCATTCAATCAAGGTGGGCCCAAAGTTTTTGTATGTGGCCATGGAGACACAGTAAATACAGTTGGTATGGATAGAGCTGGTCACTTATAACTCATATGTTCAAATAAAAAGCCTTTGCTGGAAATTCCTGGGTGTGGTAGATACTTTTACCTGCACAGGTTGGTAGCTGTAGCTGTTCCACGGAAAATAAATCAACTTTAGTGTAAGTGGTCGTAAGGTTCACTATGTGGAACTAGATGTTGATAATTTAAGAAAGGCTATATAAATCTTTGAATATGTTCAGAGTAAATAAAATGAGACTAAGAAACTGTTGCATCGACTTTTTATCTGATTGGGGAAAAAAAAGAAAAACATGAAAAAAATTTGATGTTATTTAAAACATTGGGTAGTGATTAAGCTCCATCTAATAAACAAGAGTCTGATAATAAAGGTGTGTCATTTTTCTGCTTAATGAAGTGGTGAAAAAGGCAGACACATAAACCCATTACAGCTTTAATTCAATTCAATTTTACTGAAGCACATTTACAACTTGAGCTGCCCAAAGAGCTTCACACAAAAGTTACAAAAAAATAAATATACAAATTATATGGCACATAGCAAAGAACAATAACACACCAATAAAACAGTTGTTTAGCTACAATTAAATGTGGGTTTACAGTAAAGGAGCTGTTTGTTGCCTGTGTTCTCACAGTGTTAAAAAAGCTACATTAACCTTAACCATGACCTTAAAGCCTGAACCTCCATATAGACACACACCTCATGTGAAAGCTCAGAACCTTCTGCCTACATTTTCATCATCTTTTTAATCCATTGCCGTTTTTCTTCGGTGACAAAGGTATACACCCCGGGCTTCTCGATGATTCCACAGCCTTTTCCAAAGGAAGTAACACCAACTAGATTTCCTCTGCAGAGCAGTGGTCCTCCAGAATCTCCCTGCAACACAAACCACATGTGACAATGTCCACTGCTGCACTTCTGACTAATGTTTTTATAGGTTTTCTTTAAAAATGTCTTGTGAATACAGTTTAAATCAAAGTGTTCTCACTTGGCAGGAGTCTGCGACTTTCTTCCCATCTGAGCCGGCACATATGTGTCCTCTGGTGATAGTGGGGTCAAAGTTGTAGTACTTCTCAGAGTTACACTTGGGCCGGTCGATCACAGTCACATTGACAGCCATCAGAACATCTGAACCTTTGGTAGAGCTGGAACCAGTTTTGCCCCATCCTGCGACCAGGCAGGTGCTGCCAGGCGCCGGGTCCTCATTTTTTCGCAGAGGCAGGACTTTCACCGTGTCGGTTTCAGTTACAGGTTCATCCAGCTACAACAAGGCAGAACGTTAAAAATACAGAGCAGCAATACGCTACAAGATTTTGTAATCATTTGTAATTGTTGGCAAAGTTGTCAGGTGTATTTTTATTAGAGAAACATTATGTACAGGCATGAAAAGCCCTCAGAGTCTACCTTTATCAGCATGAGGTCATTGACTTTCTCCTGTGCATTGTAGCAGGGATGTAGATAGTGCTCCTGCACTTTTCTGATCTGTCTTTTTTCTGCTTTTTGGATGTTGTGCACACCCAGCATCACTCTTTTAATTTTGAACGACTCTCTAACAATAACATTATACACATACATGCATTAGTAATTTAAAATTAACTTTTATATTTTAAATAAACTTAAATGAGTACTTGTAACAGTGCGCAGCAGTGAGGACCCATTTTGGATGAATCAATGTTCCTCCACAAAATGGTCCTTGCTTGTTCTCCAGCAGAGCCATGTAGGGCATTGAGTGAGGGGCCACTTCTTTACCGTTGATAATCTCAGCTCCATCGCCTGTGAAACATTAAGCAGCATAAATATTACTCTAAACATCACTTAACAAATACAAGAATAACTGTTACTCACTAGTCCAGACCAGACACGATGCACAGACCAGAAACACACAGGAAAGGTTCATTTTGTCATCTACTTAAAGCTTTGAAGTGAAGAAATAAGAGCTGATCAACTGAGTTTCTGTTTTAGAGAGGAACTGAGCCCTTTACTCCGCCTACATATGCAGTGAAATATACAGAGTGAGGGGATGAACTGAGGGCGGTGCATCTGTGACTGACAGCTGAATGTCAATGATGTATGATGTACATCAAGTCATCAAATAAACATAAGCTCACCTAAAACAGGAACATTCTGGGAAAAAACTATGAACTTCACGATGTTCTTCAATATTAACCATCACATTCTGTGACCTGTTCAGAGCTAAACATGACTTTGTCTGTGGCCCCTATTTTAGTGAAATGTCTGTGGTTTGTGTTTCTCATTCATCTCACATCAGCTGTGGTGAAGGGGAGGCACTCGGCCCTGTGCACAAGGCGAGTGAAGGCGCCTGTATGAGTTGAGATGATTCAAAGTAGTTGTATCTACCGGTAAATAAGTGCAGCATCATTTGAGAAAAGTCTGACACTGCAGCACGGAACAGTTGCTCTCGTCCAAAACCAGAGTTAAGAATAAAGTGTTCATTTGTTTTCACTGTTGCTTCTCACTGTGACCCTGTTTTGAAAACTGTCTGTCACTGGCCCCAGATTTACACACAGTGATGTAGAAGGTGAGAATGGCCTTAACAATGGCTGAGTAGAACTGTTATTACACAATCATCTGGGCTCTCTTCAGCTGCTGCAGGAAGTACATTCTGGGCCTTCTTGGTGAGGAGCTGTTTCAGACAAGTATTTGAGGTTCAACAGAAGCGACATGATGAGGGGGTCTGACAGGGCGAGGAGGGGCGAGGGGACAACTCCAGCTCCCTCCTCTTGGCAGACTTTAACCCTCCAAGATGAGACCAATGAGGCAGTTTAATGGACTTGTGTCTGGATGTGCAGCAGTTGCGTGGCTTAAAAAGAGCAGAGGAGAAAGCACACAGCCCTGTGGAGCTCCTGTGGTTATGGTCTGACTGTTCAAGGAATATCACACCTGCTGCCCACAGTTTTTTTCTTTATTTTATTTTTGTGATTATTTTGAAGTCTACTTTAGTAATAATTATTTACTTGAGTACAGTTTCTCACTCTGACTTAAACAAATACCGTGTTCAGGTCTGAGGTTGAGGTTGATTCTGAGAAAAAGACACTTCACATGCAGCAGGGTCTTGTTACATCTAAAGCTTTGTGACCACAGGAACACATCTGAAGAACACTCCTGGAGCTTTACATCCTCTCAAAACCACCAAAAAGTAACAAATGAAAACTATGTGGACATTTTGTGGATAGTTTGCGTATATTTCAAAGATAATTATTACAACATTTTAGAGGATAATTAATTTTATATTTGTGCAATAGATAATGTAGTAGAATAGTTAAATAGGCATGTTTTTGTTTTAACTGTGCGATGCATCGTTCAGAAATCCTGATTAGAACTGATCAGAAGAGCAATAATGAGCGGTTAAAAAGTGCTGTACAGGTGGTAATGTCGACTTTAATACAAAAGACTCACACTGGTTATTTGGTGGTACTTTGGTCAAGAAACTTTTTTGTGATAAAACTGACAGTTTGTAACATTTTATTTCAATCTCACAACTATTATTTTAAATACAATATTTAACAAACAAATAAACATAAAAAGAGAGTAAATTACAGCAATGGAAGAGATAAGCATTAAGAAAAATCTGATTTTAGACTATTTAATATATTTTCTGATCCACTCAAGTTGTTTTTTGGTGAGAAAAGCATAAACTCCAGGCTTATGGCTGATTCCACAGCCTATTCCAAAGGATGTAACACCAACTAGATTTCCTCTGCAGAGCAGTGGTCCTCCAGAATCTCCCTGCAACACAAACCACATGTGACAATGTCCACTGCTGTTGTACTTGAGCTTAGAACATTCAGTGTTTTTAATATTTCTTAGAAAAAATGTCATATAAAAACAGTTTAAAGTGTTCTCACTTGGCAGGAGTCTGCGACATTCTCCCCATCTGAGCCGGCACATATGTGTCCTCTGGTGATAGTGAAGTTACACTTGTAGTACTCCTTACACTTGGCCCGGTCGATCACAGTCACATTGACAGCCATCAGAACATCTGAACCTTTGCTAGCATTGAAAACAGTATCCCCCCATCCTGCGACCAGGCAGGTGCTGCCAGGCGCTGGGTCCTCCACACTTTTAGGCAGAGGCAGGACTTTCACAGTCTTGGTCTCCTTCACAGATTTTTTAAGCTAAGAATATAGTAGAAAATTAGTGTGCATAAATATTATACAGTCACATTGCATTGGTCAGATACCTTTATCAGCATGAGGTCATTGAGCTTCTCTTGTGGGTCGTAGCACGGATGTTTAATGAAGTCCTTCACTTTTATGATTTGCCTCAAATTTTCAGTTTTTTTGATGTTGTGCACACCCAGCATCACTGTTTCGATCTTATAGTCCTTAGTTTTACTGAAATTGCATGGTTTAGTAAATTACAATTTACTTACGGTAGTTTATACATTTTTTTGTCATTGACTTAAATGAGTACTTGTAACAGTGCGCAGCAGTGAGCACCCATTTTGGATGAATCAATGTTCCTCCACAAAATAGTTTCTTGGCTCTTAGCAGAGCCATGTAGGGCATTGAATGAGGGGCCACTTCTTTACCGTTGATAATCTCAGCTCCATCACCTGTGAAACATTAAGCAGCATAAATATTGCTCTAAACATCATTCAACAAATACAAGAATAACTGTTACTCACTAGTCCAGACCAGACACGATGCACAGACCAGAAACACACAGGAAAGGTTCATTTTGTCATCTACTTAAAGCTTTGAAGTGAAGAAATAAGAGCTGATTGATTGAGTTTCTGTTTTAAAGAGGAACTGAGCCCTTTACTCCGCCTACATATGTAGTGAAATATACAGAGTGAGGGGATGAACTGAGGGCGGTGCATCTGTGACTGACAGCTGAATGTCAATGATGTATGATGTACATCAAGTCATCAAATAAACATAAACTCACCTAAAACAGGAACATTCTGGGACAAAACTATAAACTTCACTATGTTCTTCAATATTAACCATCACATTCTGTGACCTGTTCAGAGCTAAACATGACTTTGTCTGTGGCACCTATTTTAGTGAAATGTCTGTGGTTTGTGTTTCTCATTCATCTCACATCAGCTGCGGTGAAGGGGAGGCACTCGGCCGTGTGCACAAGGCGAGTGAAGGCGCCTGTATGAGTTGAAATGATTCAAAGTAGTTGTATCTACCGGTAAATAAGTACAGCGTCATTTGAGAAAAGTCTGACACTGCAGCACGGAACAGTTGCTCTCGTCCAAAACCAGAGTTAAGAATTAAGCGTTCATTTGTTTTCACTGTTGCGTCTCACCGTGACCCTGTTTTGAAAACTGTCTGTCACTGGCCCCAGACTTACACACAGTGATGTAGAAGGTGAGAATGGCCTTAACAATGGCTGAGTAGAACTGTTATTACACAATCATCTGGGCTCTCTTCAGCTGCTGCAGGAAGTACATTCTGGGCCTTCTTGGTGAGGAGCCGTCTCAGACAAGTATTTGAGGTCCAATAGAAGCGATGTGATGAGGGTGTCTGACAGGGTGAGGAGGGGCAAGGGGACAACTCCAGCTCCCTCCTCTTGGCAGACTTTAACCCTCCAAGATGAGACCAATGAGGCAGTTTAATGGACTTGTGTCTGGATGTGCAGCAGTTGCGTGGCTTAAAAAGAGCAGAGGAGAAAGCACACAGCCCTGTGGAGCTCCTGTGGTTATGGTCTGACTGTTCAAGGAATATCACACCTGCTGCCCACAGTTTTTTTCTTTATTTTATTTTTGTGATTATTTTGAAGTCTACTTTAGTAATAATTATTTACTTGAGTACAGTTTCTCACTCTGACTTAAACAAATACCGTGTTCAGGTCTGAGGTGAAAAAGACACTTCACATGCAGCAGGGTCTTGTTACATCTAAAGCTTTGTGACCACAGGAACACATCTGAAGAACACTCCTGGAGCTTTACATCCTCTCAAAACCACCAAAAAGTAACAAATGAAAACTATGTGGACATTTTGTGGATAGTTTGCGTATATTTCAAAGATAATTATTACAACATTTTAGAGGATAATTAATTTTATATTTGTGCAATAGATAATGTAGTGGAATAGTTAAATAGGAATGTTTTTTTAACTGTGCGATGCATCGTTCAGAAATCCTGATTAGAACTGATCAGAAGAGCAATAATGAGCGGTTAAAAAGTGCTGTACATGTGGTAATGTCAACTTTAATACAGAAGACTCACACTGGTTATTTGGTGGTATTTTGGTCAAGAAACTCTTTTGTGATAAAATTGACAGTTTGTAACATTTTATTTCAATTTCACAGCTCTTATTTTAAATACAATATTTAACAAACAAACATAAAAAGAGAGTAAATTACAGCAATGGAAGAGAAGTATAAAGAAAAATCTGATTTTAGACTATTTAATATATTTTCTGATCCACTCAAGTTGTTTTTTGGTGAGAAAGGCATAAACTCCAGGCTTATGGATGATTCCACAGCCTTTTCCAAAGGAAGTAACACCAACTAGATTTCCTCTGCAGAGCAGTGGTCCTCCAGAATCTCCCTGCAACAAAAACCACATGTGACAATGTCCACTGCTGTTGTACTTGAGCTTAGAACATTCAGTGTTTTTAATATTTCTTTTAAAAAATATCATATGAAAACAGTTCAAAGTGTTCTCACTTGGCAGGAGTCTGCAACTTTCTTCCCATCTGAGCCGGCACATATGTGTCCTCTGGTGATAGTGGGGTCAAAGTTGTAGTACTTCTCAGAGTTACACTTGACCCGGTCAATGACAGTCACATTGACAGCCATCAGAACATCTGAACCTTTCTTAGCTCTGTTTCTGGTGTGGCCCCATCCTGCGACCAGGCAGGTGCTGCCAGGCGCTGGGTCCTCCACACTTTTAGGGAGAGGCAGGACTTTCACAGTCTTGGTCTTCTTCACAGACTTATCAAGCTAAGAATATAGTAGAAAATTAGTGTGCATAAATATTATACAGTCACATTGCATTGGTCAGATACCTTTATCAGCATGAGGTCATTGAGCTTCTCTTGTGGGTCGTAGCACGGATGTTTAATGAAGTCCTTCACTTTTATGATTTGCCTCGATTCTTCAGTTTTTTTTATGTTGTGCACACCCAGCATCACTCTTTGAATCTTAAAGTCCTTAGTTTTACTGAAATTGCATGGTTTAGTAAATTACAATTTACTTACGGTAGTTTATACATTTTTTGTCATTGACTTAAATGAGTACTTGTAACAGTGCGCAGCAGTGAGGACCCATTTTGGATGAATCAATGTTCCTCCACAAAATGGTCCTTGCTTGTTCTCCAGCAGAGCCATGTAGGGCATTGAGTGAGGGGCCACTTCTTTACTGTTGATAATCTCAGCTCCATCACCTGTGAAACATTAAGCAGCATAAATATTGCTCTAAATATCATTTAACAAATACAAGAATAACTGTTACTCACTAGTCCAGACCAGACACGATGCACAGACCAGAAACACACAGGAAAGGTTCATTTTGTCATCTACTTAAAGCTTTGAAGTGAAGAAATAAGAGCTGATCAACTGAGTTTCTGTTTTAAAGAGGAACTGACCCCTTTACTCCGCCTACATATGCAGTGAAATATACAGAGTGAGGGGATGAACTGAGGGCGGTGCATCTGTGACTGACAGCTGTATGTCAATGATGTATGATGTACATCAAGTCATCAAATAAACATAAACTCACCTAAAACAGGAACATTCTGGGAAAAAAACTATGAACTTCACTATGTTCTTCAATATTAACCAACACATTCTGTGACCTGTTCAGAGCTAAACATGACTTTGTCTGTGGCCCACTATTTTAGTGAAATGTCTGTGGTTTGTGTTTCTCATTCATCTCACATCAGCTGTGGTGAAGGGGAGGCACTCGGCCCTGTGCACAAGGCGAGTGAAGGCGCCTGTATGAGTTGAGATGATTCAAAGTAGTTGTATCTACCGGTAAATAAGTACAGCGTCATTTGAGAAAAGTCTGACACTGCAGCACGGAACAGTTGCTAACAGTTGCTGTTAAATAGTTGCATGATTTTTGAAACTTCAGAAATTCAGTTCAGAAATCCTGACTAGAACTGATGAGTGCAGTTATAAATAAACACAAAGAAAAGAAAATGCTGCTCACTTTTAAATGAGTTGAGGCTTAAAGAAATGGGGAAGTGTTGGTTAAATTATTAGACAATATGAACCAAGGCTGAACTTTTGGTCATGATCTAAAACACTGACCACTGAGCGCCATCTAGTGATAAACGTGTTAAGTGTCTCATGTCCTCAGCAGCGGCCGAGATACTTCTGTGAAGAGCAAAAAGAAGAGCAATAATGAGACGTTACAAAGTGCTGTATATGTGCTAATGTCGACTTTAATGCAGAAGATTCACTGGCAATTTGGTGTTGGTTTTTCAATCTCACAGTTATTATTTTAAATGTAATATTTAATAGAAAGAATTACAGCAATGAAAAAGATAAGTATAAAGAAAAATCAGATTTTAGGCTATTTAAGATATTTTCTGATCCACTCAAGTTGTTTTTTGTTGAGAAAGGCGTAAACTCCAGGCTTATGGATAATTCCACATTCTACTCCAAAGGAAGTAACACCAACTAGATTTCCTCTGCAGAGCAGTGGTCCTCCAGAATCTCCCTGCAACACAAACCACATGTGACAATGTCCACTGCTGTTGTACTTAGAACATTCAGTGCTTTTAATATTTCTTTGCAAAATGTCATATGAAAACAGTTTAAAGTGTTCTCACTTGGCAGGAGTCTGCGACATTCTCCCCATCTGAGCCGGCACATATGTGTCCTCTGGTGATAATGGGGTTGAAGTTGTAGTACTCCTTCGAGTTACACTTGGCCCGGTCAATCACAGTCACATTGACAGCCATCAGAACATCTGAACTTTTGCTAGCGTTGTAAACAGTATCCCCCCATCCTGCGACCAGGCAGGTGCTGCCAGGCGCTGGGTCCTCCACACTTTTAGGCAGAGGCAGGACTTTCACAGTCTTGGTCTCCTTCACAGACTTATCAAGCTAATAAGACGGAAATACAAGAATATAGTAGCAAATTAGTGTGTATAAATATTACACAGTCACATTGGGTTGGTCAGATACCTTTATCAGCATGAGGTCATTGAGCTTCTTTTTTGGGTCATGGTGTGGATGTTTTGTTAAGTTCTTCACTTTTATGACTTGCCACAAATTTCCTTTTTTTTTCATGTTGTGGACACCCAGCCTCACTTTTTTAAATTTGTCATCTTCTCTAACAAAAACATTATACACATACATGCATTATTAAATTAAAATGTACTTTTATTTACTTTTAAATAAACTTAAATGAGTACTTGTAACAGTGCGCAGCAGTGAGGACCCATTTTGGATGAATCAATGTTCCTCCACAAAATAGTTTCTTGGCTCTTAGCAGAGCCATGTAGGGCATTGAGTGAGGGGCCACTTCTTTACCATTGATAATCTCAGCTCCATCACCTGTGAAACATTAAGCAGCATAAATATTGCTCTAAACATCATTTAACAAATACAAGAATAACTGTTACTCACTAGTCCAGACCAGACACGATGCACAGATCAGAAACACACAGGAAAGGTTCATTTTGTCATCTACTTAAAGCTTTGAAGTGAAGAAATAAGAGCTGATTGATTGAGTTTCTGTTTTAAAGAGGAACTGAGCCCTTTACTCCACCTACATATGCAGTGAAATATACAGAGTGAGGGGATGAACTGAGGGCGGTGCATCTGTGACTGACAGCTGTATGTCAATGATGTGTGATGTACATCAAGTCATCAAATAAACATAAACTCACCTAAAACAGGAACATTCTGGGAAAAAAACTATGAACTTCACTATGTTCTTCAATATTAACCATCACATTCTGTGACCTGTTCAGAGCTAAACATGACTTTGTTTGTGACCCCCTATTTTAGTGAAATGTCTGTGGTTTGTGTTTCTCATTCATCTCACATCAGCTGTGGTGAAGGGGAGGCACTCGGCCGTGTGCACAAGGCGAGTGAAGGCGCCTGTATGAGTTGAGATGATTCAAAGTAGTTGTATCTACCAGTAAATAAGTACAGCATCATTTGAGAAAAGTCTGACACTGCAGCACGGAACAGTTGCTCTCGTCCAAAACCAGAGTTAAGAATAAAGCGTTCATTTGTTTTCAGTGTTGCATCTCACTGTGACCCTGTTTTGAAAACTGTCTGTTTTTACATTTGGCTCGCGATGCAGATCAGAAACATCATTTAAAAAGAGTTTAAGGAAATATTTGATATGTCAGGGTAATGTTTATGTCATGATGTCAGTTTCCCTGTCCTCCCGTGCTCTCTCCCCCTCCCCTACCTGTGTGTCTGGAGCTGGGTGGAGTGCCTGACTCCTCCCGTGCACACCTGGGGTGCATCAGCCTAATCACCACCACCTGCTGCTGAGTACAAGAAGGCTTGGCAGTCTACACTCGGTGCCAGACCGTCCGCGTGTAAAACGTGAATGTTTCTTGCTAAGCTTTGTTATATGGTACTTTCCGGCAAATGCTCATTTGGATTTATGCACCCTCCAGATTCCTGCCTCTACTCGCCCAGCTCCTGCCGCCACGTTCCAGTCCCGGTATCGCTTCCAGCTCGTCTTGTCTCCTGCTCGTCTCGTCTCCTGCTCGTCTCGTCTCCTGCTCGTCTCGTCTCCTGCTCGTCTCGTCTCCTGTCCGGTCCTGGTCTCTGGTTTGTCACCCGCTCCCCGCTCTGGTCTTCGTCTGATCCGCCTGCCCTGGTACCGCACCTGCTTCTATCCCCGTCCTGGTCCTGTCCTGCCCGCCTCTACCTGCACCGCACCCGCCTGACCCGTCTCCCGCTCCCCGGTTCCTGTACCTGCTCTTGTGACCTGTTTAAAGACTGCATTTTCACCGCTGTAAATAAACACTGTTAAAACTGCTCTGGTCTGCATCCTTTGGTCCTATCCGCACCGTTACGACAGAACGGTCTGGCCACTATGGACCAAGCAGGCTCAGATCCGGACCAGACGCGCCGCCTCACGCACTCTCACCCCGAGGCGGTGCTGGGTCAGCATGAACAATCCATTCGAACTCTATTGGAGCTAAATCAGACATTGTCCCAGCAGGTGGCACAGCTTAACCACCAGGTGGCCGCGCTCCTCGTCACCCCGCCTGCTGCAGCCGGAGCGCCGCCACGCCTCCCGGAGCCGAGAGGCACGGATCCGGAGCCGTATGCTGGACAACCTCACCTCTGTCGCGGATTCCTGTTCCAGTGCGAGTTCATGTTCCAGCAATGCCCTTCTCGTTTCAGCTCGGGGGCCACCAAGATCCGATATATATGTGGATTACTCCGGGGCAGAGCTCTCCAGTGGGCAGAGGCGCGCCTAATGAAGACGTCTGTGGATAGCCTGGATTTTAATGAATTTGTGTCCACGTTTAAGCTGGTGTTTGACCACCCGCACTACCAGGACAATGCTGCCTCCCGGTTATTGACTCTCAGCCAGGGCTCCAGGACGGTAGCGGATTATTCCATTGAATTCTGGACACATGCGGCGGAGCTGGACTGGACGGACAGCGCGCTGCGGGCTGTGTTTGTGCGGGGCCTGAACGAGACTCTGAAAGATGAATTGGTTTCCCGGGACGAACCCCCCGACCTGCGGACCCTCATCTCCCTCACTCACCGTATAGACAACCGCCTACGGGCTCGTCGCCGAGAGAGACGCCGGTCACCGGTCCCGCCGGAGCCACGCGCTGCCCCGCCCCCGCCGGATGAGCCCATGCAACTCGACAGGACCCTTGTGTCGGCCGAGGAGCGTCAACGGAGGCGTCGTCTGGCCGGGGCTTGCCTCTACTGCGGTGAGCGCGGACATTATGTGGTCACTTGCCCAGTTCGGCCAAAAGGGGGGGCCCACCAGTAGCACTGGGAGTACTGGTGGGCGAGCAACACATCCTGGACTCTTCTAATAGACTGCGGCTCAGCGCCACCCTGTGCGTTCGCACAGAGACCTTATGCGTTTCCGCCCTTATCGACTCCGGGGCTGAGAGGGACTTTATTGATGCCCAAGTCGCGGAGCAGCTCGGGGTCTACCTGGAGCCCCTCGAACGCCCCTTAAATGCCCAGGGGCTCAATGGACGTTTTCTGGGGCACATCACTCACATCACAGAACCTGTCACCGTGATTCTGTCCGGCAACCACCAAGAGAACCGTCAGTTTCATGTCCTGCCCTCCTCCGCTTCTCCTCTGGTCCTTGGTTACCCCTGGCTACGCGCCCACAACCCTGTTTTCGATTGGGCCAGGGGCGGAGTTTCGGGCTGGAGTCCCGATTGCCACGCCAAGTGCCTTCGGTCCGCCCTCCCTCCGGCCGGGAGGTCCGTTCCTGTCGCTGATCCGTCCCCAGACACCCCCAATCTGTCCTCGGTGCCTGCTGAATATCACGACCTGGGGGAGGTTTTTAGCAAGAGCAAGGCCCTCTCTTTACCGCCCCACCGTCCATATGACTGCGCCATTGACCTCCTGCCGGGTGCCCCACTACCATCTAGCAGGCTATATAACCTGTCTAAACCTGAACGCGAGTCAATGGAGGACTATATCCGTGGGTCCCTGGCTGCCGGAATCATCCGCCCGTCCACTTCACCCGTGGGAGCGGGGTTCTTCTTTGTGGCTAAGAAGGACAAATCCCTGCGGCCTTGCATTGATTACCGGGGTCTGAACAATATAACTGTAAAGAATAAATACCCGCTTCCCTTACTGGACTCGGCATTTACGCCCCTCCACGGTGCGACCATCTTCTCAAAGTTGGATTTGCGGAATGCGTACCACCTGGTGCGCATCAGGGAGGGAGACGAATGGAAGACGGCCTTCAAGACACCCCTGGGACATTTCGAATACTTGGTTATGCCCTTCGGTCTCACCAACGCCCCTGCCGTATTCCAAGCCCTCATCAACGATGTGCTCCGTGATTTCCTTAACCGATTCGTCTTTGTTTACTTGGATGACATCTTGATTTTCTCGCGGTCCCCCCAGGAGCATCATCAGCACGTTCGCCAGGTTCTCCAGCGCCTCCTCGAGAATAAACTGTTCGTGAAAGCTGAGAAATGCGAGTTTCACGCAGAGGAGGTCAGCTTTTTGGGCTTCATTGTGGGGCGGGGCCAAGTAAGAGCTGACCCTGAAAAGATCCAGGCTGTCACTGAGTGGCCCGTTCCTACCAGCCGGAGACAGCTCCAGAGATTTATCGGCTTTGCCAATTTTTATAGACGTTTCATCCGGGATTTTAGTAGGGTTATCTCGCCCTTAACTAAACTCACCTCTCCTGCTTTGCAGTTTGCCTGGTCTCCTGAGGCGCAGACAGCCTTCGAGAAGCTTAAGAGACTATTTACCTCCGCTCCCATCCTGCACCAGCCCGACCCTTCACGGCAATTCATCGTGGAGGTCGACGCCTCCGACTCGGGAGTGGGGGCCGTGCTTTCGCAGAGGTTCGACCCCCACAACCGCCTCTGTCCCTGCGCCTTCTTTTCCCGGCGATTGTCCTCGGCCGAGGTCAATTATGACGTGGGGGATCGGGAGCTCCTTGCCGTAAAGCTGGCCTTGGAGGAGTGGCGCCACTGGCTCGAAGGGGCGGAGCAACCATTCATCGTCTGGACCGACCATAAAAACTTGGAGTACATCCAGTCCGCCAGGCGCCTCAATCCCCGTCAAGCTCGTTGGTCCCTCTTCTTCAGCCGCTTCAACTTTCTCCTCACCTACCGCCCCGGATCTCGGAACGTCAAACCCGATGCCCTCTCCCGCCAGTTCGCCCTGGAGGATAGCCCGGTCACCGCAGAAACAATTATTCCCTCCTCGTGTGTGGTGGCCGCGGTCCATTGGGATATCGAGGACACCGTCCGAGAGGCCCAGACCAACGACCCCGACCCAGGTAACGGCCCTCCAGGTAAACTGTTTGTTCCCGATTCTGTCCGGTCTCAGGTGCTCCAGTGGGTCCATGCCTCCCGTTTCGCCTGCCATCCTGGTGCCGGTCGCTCTCTCTCCCTCCTCAGGAGACGCTTCTGGTGGCCCACGATGGACACAGACACCCGGGCTTATGTCGCCGCCTGCCAGGTATGTGCTCGGGCCAAGGCCTCCCACTCACCCCCTTCTGGTCTCTTGCATCCTCTCCCAGTTCCTCGTCGCCCTTGGTCCCACATCGCCTTGGACTTCGTGACGGGCCTTCCCCCTTCCCAGGGGAACACGGTGGTTCTCACCATTGTGGACCGCTTCTCCAAGGCCGCCCATTTCGTTGCCCTGCCTAAGCTCCCCACAGCCAAAGAAACTGCCGACCAGCTGACCAGTCATGTCTTCCGACTCCACGGCATCCCGGTGGACATCGTGTCCGACAGAGGGACCCAATTCACCTCTCAGGTATGGCGGTCTTTCTGCGACGGTTTGGGGGCCACGGTTAGCCTCACGTCCGGGTTCCATCCACAATCTAATGGGCAGACGGAGCGGGCCAACCAAGACCTGGAGTCGGCCCTACGGTGCACAGCCTCCGCCAACCCCGCGACCTGGAGTACTCACCTGCCCTGGATAGAGTATGCTCACAACTCCCTCGTGAGTTCCGCCACTGGTATGTCCCCCTTCGAGGCATCGCTGGGATATCAACCCCCTCTCTTTCCCACGGAGGAGAGGGACCTCGCCGTCCCGTCTGTTCAGCGCCATCTCCAGCGCTGTCGCCGGATCTGGAAGAAGGCCAGGGCGGCCCTTCTTCGGGCTGGAGCGCGCACTAAGGCGACGGCCGATCGCCACCGTGTCCCGGCGCCCGTATACCAACCTGGCCAGATGGTTTGGCTCTCCGCCAAGACGGTCCCGCTGAAGACGGACTCCCGTAAGCTGTCCCCCCGATTCCTGGGACCGTTTAAGATCATGAGGATCATAAATCCATCGGCGGTGCGCCTCCAGTTACCCCCGTCTCTCCGGATTCATCCGACCTTTCACGTCTCCCAGGTTAAACCAGTCCGGACCAGCGACCTGTGCCCTCCGGCCGATCCCCCACCGCCCGCCCGAGTCATTGACGGCCACCCGGCGTTCACCGTCCGCCGCCTGATTGACGTTCGTCGCCGTGGTAGGGGCCTCCAGTACCTCGTCGATTGGGAGGGTTACGGTCCGGAGGAGCGATCCTGGGTGCCCAGGGCACGCATTCTGGACCCCGACATGGTGAGAGACTTCCACCGCGCTCATCCTGACAAGCCTGGGGGTCCACCAGGAGGTGGACCTTAGGGGGGGGGTACTGTCATGATGTCAGTTTCCCTGTCCTCCCGTGCTCTCTCCCCCTCCCCTACCTGTGTGTCTGGAGCTGGGTGGAGTGCCTGACTCCTCCCGTGCACACCTGGGGTGCATCAGCCTAATCACCACCACCTGCTGCTGAGTACAAGAAGGCTTGGCAGTCTACACTCGGTGCCAGACCGTCCGCGTGTAAAACGTGAATGTTTCTTGCTAAGCTTTGTTATATGGTACTTTCCGGCAAATGCTCATTTGGATTTATGCACCCTCCAGATTCCTGCCTCTACTCGCCCAGCTCCTGCCGCCACGTTCCAGTCCCGGTATCGCTTCCAGCTCGTCTTGTCTCCTGCTCGTCTCGTCTCCTGCTCGTCTCGTCTCCTGCTCGTCTCGTCTCCTGCTCGTCTCGTCTCCTGTCCGGTCCTGGTCTCTGGTTTGTCACCCGCTCCCCGCTCTGGTCTTCGTCTGATCCGCCTGCCCTGGTACCGCACCTGCTTCTATCCCCGTCCTGGTCCTGTCCTGCCCGCCTCTACCTGCACCGCACCCGCCTGACCCGTCTCCCGCTCCCCGGTTCCTGTACCTGCTCTTGTGACCTGTTTAAAGACTGCATTTTCACCGCTGTAAATAAACACTGTTAAAACTGCTCTGGTCTGCATCCTTTGGTCCTATCCGCACCGTTACGACAGTTTAATAATCTTTCAGTTGTTGGATGTTTTAATGAATTTTAATCCATATGTTAATTCACTTTTTTAGTTGCATAAATATATTTTTTTACCCAATGCAAAGCACCAATGTTCAATTATTCATAAGGTGGAGGTTTTAATAGAAGCCCTTTTGAGCTTTTTGCCTCTACCTGCACCTGTTTTTCTACACTGTATCCTTTTTATTGTTATATGAGTGCAAAATAAATAAATAATAATGAATATGGTTCCTCCTGGTGGTTGGGCTCTCTCATGTGTCGTCTGCTGTTTCCACTGAGGAGAACGTGGTGACCCCCTGGACACTCCCTGGACACTCCCTGGACACTCCCTGGACACTCCCTGGACAGTCTGCTCACCACAGGAAGCCCCAGCTAGCTTGTCTTTTTTATTTTATTTTAAACAGTTCTTTTTTAATTCTTGGGTAATAAAAAAGGTGGAAAATTTGAATTTCAACTTCTTCTTAAATTTGTTATAAATATACTTTTTTAAATTTGTCTTGGTTAACTTCATCTTCATTTTGACCTAAACTTTGTAAATAAAATCATTTAAATTGTTTTTCATGTCTGTGTTTTTAATTCAGAATCTAACCTGTCTTTATTTTGTAAATCTGACTGTGACCCCTGAGTTTTAAACCCTCCAAAGTCTTGTCAGTAAAGACACACATGGTTCAGAAATCCTGACTAGAACTGATGAGTGCAGTTCTAAATAAACACAAAGAAAAGGAAATGCTGCTCACTTTTAAATGAGTTCAGGCCTAAAGAAATGGGGAAGTGTTGGTTAAATTATTAGACAATATGAACCAAGGCTGAACTTTTGGTCATGATCTAAAACACTGACCACTGAGCACCATCTAGTGATAAACGTGTTAAGTGTCTCATGTCCTCAGCAGTGACCGAGATACTTCATTGAAGAGCAAAAAGAAGAGCAATAATGAGACGTTACAAAGTGCTGTATATGTGCTAATGTCGACATTAATGCAGATTCACAGGCAATTTGGTGATGGTATTTCAATCTCACAGTTATTATTTTAAATGCAATATTTAAGAGAAATAATTACAGCAATGGAAGAAAAATCAGATTTTAGGCTATTTAATATATTTTCTGATCCACTCATGTTGTTTTTCGTTGAGAAAGGCGTAAACTCCAGGCTTATGGATGATTCCACATTCTACTCCAAAGGAAGTAACACCAACTAGATTTCCTGTGCAGAGCAGTGGTCCTCCAGAATCTCCCTGCAACACAAACCACATGTGACAATGTCCACTGCTGTTGTACTTGAACTTAGAACAGTCAGTGCTTTTAATATTTCTTAGAAAAAATGTCATATAAAAACAGTTTAAAGTGTTCTCACTTGGCAGGAGTCTGCGACATTCTCCCCATCTGAGCCGGCACATATGTGTCCTCTGGTGATAATGGGGTTGAAGTTGTAGTACTCCTTCGAGTTACACTTGGCCCGGTCAATCACAGTCACATTGACAGCCATCAGAACATCTGAACCTTTGCTAGCATTGAAAACAGTATCCCCCCATCCTGCGACCAGACAGGTGCTGCCAGGCGCTGGGTCCTCCACACTTTTAGGCAGAGGCAGCACTTTCACAGTCTTGGTCTCCTTCACAGCCTCCTTAAGCTGATAAGAGAGAAATACAAGAATATAGTAGCAAGTTAGTGTGTATAAAGATTAGACACATTGCACTGGTCAGATACCTTTATCAGCATGAGGTCATTGAGCTCCTTGGGTCGTAGTATGGATCTATAATGAAGTCCTTCACTTTCATGATTTGCCATGAATATTCTGGTTTTTTGATGTTGTGCACACCCAGGTATGCTATTTCGATTTTATCAGTTTCACTGAAATTGCATGGGTTAATTTAGTTAAATTACAATTTACTTAGTTTTTTACTTTTTTGTCATTGGTTTAAATGAGTACTTGTAACAGTGCGCAGCAGTGAGGACCCAGTTTGGATGAATCAGTGTTCCTCCACAAACGCCATTCTTGGCAGCCAGCAGAGCCATGTAGGGCATTGAGTGAGGGGCCACTTCTTTACCGTTGATAATCTCAGCTCCATCACCTGTGAAACATTAAGCAGCATAAATATTGCTCTAAACATCACTTAACAAATACAAGAATAACTATTACTCACTAGTCCAGACCAGACACGAAGCACAGACCAGAAATACACAGGAAAGGTTCATTTTGTCATCTCCTTAAAGCTTTGAAGTGAAGAAATAAGAGCCGATCGATTGAGCTTCTGTTTTAAAGAGGAACTGACCCCTTTACTCCGCCTACATATGCAGTGAAATATACAGAGTGAGGGGATGAACTGATGGTGGAGCCTGGACACGTGATTGACAGCTGTATGTATGTCTTAAATAAATCTGAATAAATCTCATCTCAAGTCTCATCTAAACCCATTAAAATACATTTGAGTATGAACTTTCAAAATAGATAACTTAGTTTCACACATTCCAAGATGTGACTTGTTCAGAGCATGATTCAGTAGAATTGTCAGTGAACCTTTATTCACCTGAAGTATCTGTGGCTTGTGTTTCTACTTTCTCTGTCCCATCAGCTGTGGTGGAGAGGGGCAGTGGTTTGCTCTGGGCGAGTGATGGGGTCCGTGTAGGTTCATATGGTTCAAGCTGATTCAGAGCCGTCATATCAAAGAAATGCAAAGTTACAGACGTGGACAAAATTATTGGTACCCTTCGGTTAATGAAAGAAAAACTCACAATGGTCACAGAAATAACTTGAATCTAACAAAAGTAATAATAAAAGTAATAATAATAAATAATTCTATGGAATTTAACCAATGAAAGTCAGACATTGCTTTTCAACCATGCTTCAATAGAATTATTAAAAAAAAATAATGTGACTAAAGGAACATGTTAGTACAAGGTGTGTCCACCAATTAGCATCACAGGTGTCTACACTCGTGTACTCAGTCAGAGTACACAGAGGGCCTGTGTATAGGGCTACAGGTCATCACTGTGCTGTTTGGTGACATGGTGTGCACCACACTCAACATGGACCAGAGGAAGCAAAGGAAAGAGTTGTCTCAGGAGATTAGAAAGAAAATTATAGACAAGCATGTTAAAGGTAAAGGTTATAAGACCATGTCCAAGCAGCTTGATGTTCCTGTGACTACAGTTGCACATATTATTCAGAAATTTAAGATCCATGGGACTGTAGCCAACCTCCCTGGACGTGGCCTCAGAAGGAAAATTGATGACAAATCAAAGAGACAAAGAATATGAATGGTGACAAAAGAGCCCAGAAAAACTTCTAAAGAGATTAAAGGTGAACTTCAAGCTCAAGGAACATCAGTGTCAGATCGCACCATCCGTCATTGTTTGAGCCAAAGTCAACTTAAAGAAGACGACCAAGGAGGACACCATTGTTGAAAACAAATCATAAAAAAGCCAGATTGGAATTTACCAAACTACATGTTGAGAAGCCACAAAGCTTCTGGGAGAATGTCCTATGGACAGATGAGACAAAAATGGAACTTTTTGCCAAGGCACATCAGCTCTATGTTCACAAACAGAAAAATGAAGCATATCAAGAAAAGAACACTGTCCCTACTGTGAAACATGGAGAAGGCTCTGTTATGTTCTGGGGCTTTGCTGCATCTGGCACAGGGTGTCTTGATTCTGTGCAGGGTACAATAAAATCTCAAGACTATCAAGGGATTCTAGAGAGAAATGTGCTGGCCAGTGTGAGAAAGCTTGGTCTCAGTTGCAGGTCATGGGTCTTGCAACAGGACAACGACCCAAAACACACAGCTAAAAACACCCAAGAATGGCTAAGAGGAAAACACCGGACTATTCTAAAGTGGCCTTCTATGAGCCCTGACCTAAATCCTATTGAACATCTTTGGAAGAAGCTGCAACATGCCATCTGGAAAAGGCACCCTTACACATACTATTCTACCCTCCCCTTTTAATGTTTTATTTTTTGATTTGTGAATTGTGTCTGTGTTTTATGTGTTTCACTGAAGCTGCCTATCCAGGTCGTCGTTGTAAATGAGAAGTTGTTCTCAATTGACCCACCTGGTTAAACATTGAAAAAATAAAACCCTTCAAACCTGAGAGAACTGGAGCAGTTTGGTTATGAGGAGTGGGCCAAAAAACCTGCTGAGAGGTGCAGAAGTCTCATTGATGGTTACAGAAATTGATTGCAGTGATTGCCTCAAAAGGTTGTGCAACAAAATATTATGTTAAGGGAACCATCATTTTTGTCCAGACCTGTTTCATTTGTTTTTTTTTTTTTTTTAATAATTCTGTTGAAACATGGTTGAAAAGCAATGTCTGACTTTCAGTGGTTCAATTTCATAGAATTTTTATTTATTATTACTTTTGTCAGATTCAAGTAATTTATGTGACCATTGTGAGTTTTTCTTTCATTAACCAATGGGTACCAACATTTTTGTCCACATGTGTATTTGTGAGAAGTCACATGTTTTTGCTCTGGAAATGAGGAGCTGAAGAATCTAGTCTAAAGTCACTGGTGATATTGGGGAATTAATGTATTTATTTTCTATCAAACACCACATTACATCATGCCTAAGATGACATGTTTTTATACTTTACAAGGAGAAAGTGGAACTTCCTTGGCAGACAGTAAATATAGTCCATGATGAGACATTCATGTTTCACATTGTAGCATGGAGACATTGCTTGTAAATTGGGATTGTGACCATAGCACCAGATGGAATCATATGCAAGCATCGGGAGAACATGCAAACTCCTCACAGAAAGGCCTTGTGTCACTCTGGACTCAAATCCAGGACCTTCTTGCCATGGGCATCTCTACAGAAATTACAGCTCTCCACTTACTGAGTCTTTCAGAGGTGCAGTTTAACCACAAGTCAAAGTAGAACCGTGAGTTTAGTAAAACATGGTTCATTTCACATTATATGACCCACTCGTGTGTGAAATACCATGTGACAGTTAAATCATAGAGAAAATACAGACTTTGTTCAATAGTGAAGTCTCCAGAGCTGATGACTTCAACAAAGGCACATCACCATCTTCTCATTTGTTTTTCACCATCAGAATTTGCATAACTGTTCACGAGGCCAACCCTGTCTCACATTACTGACACACGCAGCAGTGCACACGCTCATGGGGCAGGATAACACACGGGCAGTATGCACTGGAACAAACTGCACACCTTTTGACTAGAGGGTGAACGCTCTACAAACTGAGCATCATTATTTTTCAGTCAGTTGTTCAGCCAACAACAGTGTTTTTATTGAAAACACTGTTTCCTCTGTTGACATCTCCATGAGCGACTCGTCCTGATCCAACTCCTTCCTTTCTCCTAAGATTAAATAAAAACATATCATTATGTGGGGCTCATACAGGGCCATGAACGCATTTCACACTTACCTTTTTTACATATAAAGTAAAGAGCCCAGAGTGGAGGAGCCAAAAATAGAACTTTGGTCCACTTCACAATAATATTTAGAATAACGTTTTCTGTAACAGAAAAAGAGAGTTAATACACATTTAATTATATGAAAACACACAAAGGAATTGCAAAAGGTCCCACCTGTGTGAATGTGTAAAGTCGTGGAGTCTGACAGAAGGGTGTGTATCCTCCCTGTTCTGTTGTCAGGTCTGGTAACAGAAGCGATGATCTCAAAGGAGTAGTGGGTGGCTGAGGTGAGGTTGGAGATGTGGACAGTGATGGAGCCATCGCCCCTGGTGTAGTGGTGAGTGGAGGTACTGCAGTCTCTGGAACATGTAGTCACTGTGTAACTGTGATCAGTTCTCTGCATGAAAGCAGACACATTCCAGCTCAAAGAGACACTGTGTAAGTATGACACCCAGGACACATTCTGTGGTCCCACCATCAAGGGCCCTAAGAAAAAACAGCACAAAAGCTTTACAATTAAGCATCATTGAGAATGATTATTATTTATAATCAGCTCTTACCCTGACAGACAGATGCATGAGACTCGTGACAGTATCGGGGGCACATCTTTTTGGGTTGTGTTAACATTGCTTCAAAGCTTCCACAGGGGGCTAAATTGTTGTTCAGCCACTGTTCATAGTGTAAACTTCCCCCATCCACCCAAGTCCAGTTATGGCCTTTAGTGCGCAGCAGACCGATCCAGAAGCTCACTTTCTCTCCATCTGTTTCATTGTAGACATGCCAGTACTCCCTTTCAGTGTTCATGACAGCCAGGTCTACAAAATGTCTCTGGCAAAATGCCCGGGATTGGTCCCAGGACATAGACCTTTTAACCAGGAAGTAACGTGCTGCATCACCTGTTACAGCCAAGCACAACACTGGCGGGTGAACAGAGAACAAAGGGATCAGAGAGGCCACTGCATGTACTCAGAGCAGCAATACAGAACCTATGACATGAAGCGGGGGGTAAAGCTTAAAATGTTGAGCTGGTTAAACTGGAATGTGCTGTTAAACTATCTACAGGTGCAAATGATTGTAAAAGAAAGTGAACAGAGGCTGTTCCATTTGTCTTATGTTTAAAGTGCAACTCATTTTACATGCTATAAAATAACAGATGGATGTGATTCTCTTCTTGAGCAAGTGAAGGTTTAAAACTGAAAGCCAAATAAAATAAATATTTACCTAGCACGGCCAGCTTCTGCAAAAAGCATTTCTCAAAAAAATCCTTCATGTTGCTTGAATATGTCATGTTGTTGTTGCTTCCCCACCTCAGACTAGTTATACTTATTCCCAGAACTCCCAGATTCCTTCTGTATCCACCTCCCATGGGCATTTATACTGTGACAGCTGACGTACTCAATGCAGTGATGCAAGTCGGGCTGAGTGGGCGGAGACTGGAGTTGTTCACCTGCCAGTGCCACTTGGTTTATCATTATCCATTACAGTCTTAGAACGGTCAAAGTTAACACTATAACACCAACCTCAAAAACCCCCACCTGCTGATGTCATTAGTGGACTCTTACGTGTTTTAAGTCGAGATAGTGTCACTGGACTTGCCGTACTGCGCATTTTAGCTCAGTATGAATTTGAATTGACCTTGAAGCGTTTCTTTCTGTTATTCAGCTTCATTTAAACTGATTTGCTCCTCTCTGTATATCTACAGAGATCCAAGCGAATCCAAATGTTCCGTGTGCTCAAAATAGGATTAAATTACTCTTAATTCTTGTATTTTGAGGAATATGAGAAACCCGTTCTAAAAGGAGTCTAAATGTAGTAGCTAAGATTAGAAACCCTGAATTAAAATCTGCAAACTCTGCAAAAGAAACCAACAAAAAATCAGAAAGAGCCACAAGTATTATTTCAATACAAGCAACAAGATGATTAAAGTAAATATAAATGATGCTTGTTTGATGCTTAAAATGTTTAAACAATGTTTTAACATGTTTGATGATGATGATGATGATGATATAATTTTCGTTGTACATGTGGCATGTTGCAATGACAATAAAGATCTATTCTATTCTATTCTATTCTATTCTATTCTATTCTATTCTATTCTATTCTATTCTATTCTATTCTATTCTATTCTATTCTATTCTATTCTATAATTTCATGCATTCTGGGGCATTTTATGTTTAATATTTACTTTATTCAGTCAGCAACCTTTAAAACAATCTTTATTTTTCCCAAACTTGGGCTTCCTTTGAAACATATGCACAGGATTTGTACAGATGAGAGCTCAATAGTAAACAAGATGAACTTTTTAAAGACTTTTAAATATTAGGCCTCAGCCCCAGAGTTTCCCCAGAGTCCTCTGTTAAATAAATACTCTTTAATGTGCAACAAAAAATACAAGAATAAATAAACATACCCTAAAACATTATTTTTTCCTAATATTTTTTTACTCAACCCAGTGCTGCATGTGGCTCTTTAGACAGTGGCTGCAGAGACCTGCAGTATTAATGGAACTGTATGTGAACACGGACACAATGAGGATCTGATGGAGAGAAGTGGACTGAGTCAGGTCTTGCTGGACTGTGTTGACTTTCTGATCTGAGATTGAGGTTTTAAAGGTTGTTCTATAAATAGCACAAAAGGTCCATCTTCTCCTGAGTTATTTTTAGCCGTGGTTGTTGAGTGTGATATTGCTGCTAATGATTTACCACTTCCTCAATTCCTTAAATCAGATCTGGATGCAGACGCAGGCGAAGCAGTAAACTGTATTACAGTACAATACACATTCTTTATTCTCGTATTCACACAATGGCACGATTTCATTTTCAGTGGTACATATTTCATTGCTCTTTTTCTCATATGTTATAGAAATATAACTCACACACTGTGGAATCGGGAATTAACATGGGGAATCAGTGTTTTGGTTCTGTTTAGCTGTTAATATGAGCACTCAAACACTTTTTTCTTTTGTTTTGTTATACTTCAACATTTGGGGTGTGGAGGTCTGACCTTCACATGTCAGTTCTGAGAAAAAGACACATCACATGCACCAGGGTCTTGTTGCAAATCGAGGACCATCACCACAAGAAACATTTTCATAAATAATATGGTCAGTTCACATCCTTGCAAAACTAAAGAAGTGTTGCCGAATGTCACCACAAGCTGCTTTCTCTACATGCGACTGTTCTCCCATGGTCTTATGCTTGTAATTACTTCACATTTATTTTATATTTTTACAAAATACAAAACCACACAGGCAATTTCACAATGTGTGTTTTCTTGCACATGCAAACAGGACTTTCATAGTTTGTGGTTTCTTTAAAGCAGAGTGGAAACTTCACTGCCTACAACAAAACTCAGTGGCTTCCTCTCACTTCTTTTGTGCAGTTCTGTGATAGAGACAGACAAACTGACACATAATCTCATATTTACATCTCCCAGACTTGAACTGACTGATCTGCTCCAGCTGTGAACATCTGAGAAGCATCTTTGTTGAAGGCCAGATGCAGGACTCGTTTTGTATGACCTGAAATGAAAGTAGCAAAACTCACATTGATTTAATATTCCATAGTAATTTATGGTAACACTTGAGTAGTATTTATGAATTTGGAGATATTATTATTGTGTCTTTTACAAAAAATGATTTGCTCAATGATTTCTTGCCCCTGACTGTGTACATTGTGTTTTAATACCACTGTCAACTGTTCATAGCCATTTTTTGCTAATTTAGCTTCAAACTAGCACTGATGCCTCGAGTGGCAACGACATTTATTTTAACAGCATGTATTTAGAACTTACTAGAGACACCTGAATAAAGGGGCAGAATTTGAGGCGTTTATATCCATCACAATCACACTGTTCCTTATATCTCCTTATACCTGGAGGCTCTGAGCTCTCACATGAGGCAGGGTCTGTCCATATAGTCTCTATCCTCACTACAGTCTGGAGGATTGAGCTTTGAAAACTGCGGTTATCAAGCCTCTACTAACGAAGAGCAGTCTTGATGTCACAATGTTGAACAATTAGTGACCAATCTCAAATATGCCGTTTTTAGGCAAAGTCCTTGAAAAAGTTGTTTACCAACAGCTTATTAACTTTCTCCAAATGAACAACATCTTTGATGTTTTAGACCCACAGCACTGAGACTGCTCTTATCAAGGTGACAAATGACATCCACCAGGTCTCAGTCTTGATCCTGTTAGATCTGAGCGCTACCTTGTGGATCATGGGATCCTCTTAGAGAGACTAAAGGACTGGGAGGGCATCTGTGGTGCGGCACTAAACTGGTTAAAGTCTTATCTAGAAAACATGGAGTACTTTGTTGAAATTGGAAAATGTGTCTCAGATAAAATGTCCCTGACCTGTGGGGTACCCCAGGGGTCAATCCTGGGACCCCTGTTGTTCAGACTCTACATGCTGTCGTTAGGCCAGTTAATACGCAGCAACAATGTGTCTTAACACAACTCTGCAGATGACATTCAGATCTATGTTTCACTGCAGCAGGTGAATATGAACCAGTGGATTCACTCACTGCATCCAACAGATCAGTGTGTGGAGGAAAAACAACTTTCTCCAGATAAAAACTCAGACAAGACTCAAGTCACAGAAACATAGACAAAGTGTCAGTAGCCACCTCCAGTTTCTCTCTCTAAAACCTTCAAATCAGGCGAGAAATCTAGGGGTAGTAACAGACTCAGACGTGAACTTTAACAGCCCCATCAAATCAATAACATCTGCAGCTTTTTACCACCTAAAAACACTGCAAAAATCGAAGGTATGTCAATGCATGCAATCCATGCATTTGTGTCCAGTAGGTTAGACGACTGTAACGTCCTGCTCACTGGCCTCTCCAAACGAGCCTTAAGACAGAACAGAACATCCAGAACACTGCTGCTCGGGTCAGGACTAGAACCAGGAAGTACAAGCACATAAGTCCTGTGCTCAGAGAATAAACTTTAAAGCAGCTCTGCTTTAAAGTCTCTCCGGCCTCCTGCTGGTCCCGAGACTAAACATGGACAATCAGCATTTCAGTTTTGTGCAGTTAAAACCTGGAACATTCTTCCTGAAGATGTGACTCAGACCTCGACTTTGACAAAGTTTAAATCCAGACTCAAACTGTTCTGTTTAGCTGCATGTGACTGAAAGGATTTTATTCTGCACTCTTCTCTTTTAATGTTAATTTAATGATGATTATTTATGTTTTGATTTGTTATATTGCGATTTTAATGTCTTTCTTATTTGGTAGAGCACTTTGAATGACTTTGTGTACGGATTGTGCTTTATAAATAAACTTGTCTTGCCTACTAAGAATGAGAAAAACATCTATATATAAATTAAGGCACAGGCGACCCAGTTTCAGTTGTGATATATGTAAAAGTGCAGGCTACAGACTGCTCTTTTAAGAAGGTGTGCAGTGTAGAAATATTCTTGTCTAGAAAATTATAGTAGATTCTGAATGGTTCAATTTATTCATTACGCTGTGTTAATTATATCTGAAGGGTATAATAGTTCAGCGAAGAGATGAAGATATTGTTCTTTAAACCCACATTATAGTTAGGTGGATATTGTTTTATTCTTCACTCACCTGAGAGCTGGTGAGTCATGATAAGATCAGGACTATCCCAGACCCAAGATGAGATGCGGTGATGGGGAACACCATGCCCTGTCACCAGCCTTTTCTTCTCTTCTGACCATCTCACACAACAGATCTGAAATCATGTGCACAAATCAGACTAGCGCTTACACTTTTATATTCCAATGTGAGACAAAAGTTAAACCTGTGAGTTTGTCTGGACAGAGGTCACACAGGTCCCAAATTTAGTGTCCCAAATCCTCACTTCTCCATCTTTCCATCCCCCTCCAGTGGCAATTGTGTTTTTCTGCCATGGACACCAATGCATTGCCTAGAAAGAATAAAATAAAAGCACAAACCATCATAGAGCAGATTAATGACTGAGTTACAATAGTTTGCACAATAGTTTGGTCTCCTATGACTAAAGCTTATTACTCACAGATAAAGAACGTTACATCATGCATTTTTTGTCTATAATCTATGAGTTTCAGAGTTACGAAAAACGTGCAATTAACAATTCAGAACAAAATATTACATCCCTTAAACAGGAAGTTGTAACTCATGAACGGCTGATGCTCCACTGACCTTTACAGAAGTGAGCTGTCTCATTGTAGTGATAGGTTTTTGTAATTGTGAGTTAATGTGGCTGTCCCAAATGTGAAGCAGCCCCTCTGTGGACCCACTGGCCAGTTGGTCGTTGTCAGACCACTGCAGACTGCACACCGCTCCCTGCTGAGTGACAGTTCCCACCTGGGCCGCTATCCGAGTGTCGTAATGATGGATATGTCCCAGGTCTGAACCACTGCAATATGATTTGTTTATTGTCGTTATTGAGGTCATAATTGTACAGTGTGAAAGCTCTATTTAACATTTGAATGAAACTGAATTAAGGATTTAACAAGCTTTGGTCATGCTGTCAATAAATATGAATGTGAAATTGTGTGTTTCTTTTTTCTCACAGTGATTATAAGACAAAAATGTGATATTCCTAAATACAATATGATTAATTTACTTTAATCTCATTTGAAAAACAATACAGGAAGGTAAGCCCACCTGCTGAGTAAGTTGTGCTTCCAGGAAAGAGCTCTGACCGCGGACCGATGAGATGACACATGTTTCATACTCAAACCATATTCCACATCCCACAACTGAAGTCAAACATAAAAACCACAACTGACAATTTAAGCTTTGCGATTTCCCCTCACAACGTTATTCAAACCACAAGCAGAACGAATGATGTTTTTTCTTCACAACATTTTACCTCGATATCACCTCTTCTGTTCCCAATGCAGAGCCTCCGGCCGTCTCTGCTCCAGCATAAAGACAGTACTGTCTGGCTGTGTGGACTGGCCTGTCCCGCTGAGCGGTTTGGAGCCAGACGCCCCACTACAGCACAGGTCTCTGAGTTCCAAAGGTAAACAGAGGATCCAAGAGCTAAAGCGACCACACCATGACAACTGCAGTCCAGAAGATTAGAGTCTGCGAGAAAAAAATCTATATAAAAAACATGAAACACATTGAAATAAGAGTTTATGTTGGTAAAGAAGCTCATTGTCTTACAGTAATCGTCCAGTAGTGACGGTGCAGCCAACATCATTTGTGACTCTGACTGTGAGTTCAAAACTGAAAATGGCTGCAGATCGTCTGAAGAACCTAGAAGAGTAAATATGGCACATTGTTAACATTAAGATACTCTGTTTAAGAAAGGTTTTACAGCCAGGCTTGTAAACTAAAAATAGCCTTTAGATCCACCAGCCCAAGAGCAAAGACGCAGCTCTGACGTTCTGACTGATATTGTGCTTAGATTCTGAGTGATATTGTGCTTAGATTCTGACTGATATTGTGCACTTTACATAGACTTTCAAATCAAGATTTAGTTCTCAGAGCACATTTTATTGAACTGTGTACCTGATACTCATTGCATGTATCTCAAGTATGTACAAGCAAAAGACTTTATACCACAATAGTAGTTTTCTGCATTGTATTCACCAACAGGCATCCACTCCATCATCTGGAAAAAGCCACACATTGATTTTATACAGTTATTATGGTTTCATTTTCAACATTCACACACACAAGTTTTCATACATTTTTTCTAGTTTGTAGATTTCAGGTACTGGAACATGACAAGGCCACGATCCCTGATGCAGGTCAAAAAACAGTTTTTCATATTGATTACTCTGTTTTTTGCAAGTATCCAAACTGAAAATCCACACACCATCCACCTGATAATCTATAGAGACAGGCCCTTGAACTTTTATTTCAACAAAACCCTTCCAATAATTTGCCCTCCCACTCCATGTAATGATATAAACCTGTCGACTCTTGTGATATTGTCTGAACCCCTCATACATGTACTGTACTGTATGTACCTACTTTGACAGGACTTCAGTTCAGGACTGAACAATCAGAACAGATATTAAGGTTTCTGAAACAAACCGGCTCCGCTGCATTGTCCTTGTGAGACGGTCTGTGGGAGGGGGTGGGACGTGGTGTGATCGCTGCTCTCTTGAGTTGGGATATAACTCCTGGTTGTGCTGAAGAGAACACAGTAAATTTATATACTGTTATCTGAATGGTATTTGTATTTGTATTTGTTGGGAAGTATACTGAACACCTGCATTCAAAATGTATTTGTAACTATCAGAGTACTGTATTCTGAACACTTGAATGGCCTCACTTTAAGTTGCATTATATTATAGTGTCAAAAAACAGACAGAATGAAATGAGCTTTATGGTTGTTGCACTGTTTGTTTTGCATCTATTTATGACTGAACAGATGAAACATGTGTGTACATGTTAATTATGTGATAAATAAATACCTTCAGCCTCACTTTGACCTGTGTCCGGGTGGTGTCTGGGTGGAGAGTCAATCCACAGCCTCTGACGCACAGTGTCCAACAGGCTGGTGTTTTTCTGCCCCCTGCTGGACAAAGGGGTGCTGGCAGCTGGAGCTCCTGTCTTGTTCCTCTGAATAATCCGTCTGCTGAACATTTTGTAAGCCATAGAACATCCGCCATTCTGCTCCTGAAAGACAAATAGACACATGTTAACACGAATAAATATAAAAAACACACAATTAAACAAAACTAATGTAACTACAACAATGTTTGTGAAATAAATGGTTCTTGGATTTTATATTAATCTACTTATTGGCTATTAGAAGCTTAATTATTATTGTATAAAACTGTGGCCTGTGTCTGTTTTGATTTGTTCTTTTAAAATCCACATGTGACGTTCTCCTCCAGTGCGTCTGTGCGTCTGTGCGCATCTGGAGCGGGGCCCCTCCTCACTGAGTTTTTCCCCCTCCAACATGGAGGCTTTAGGGGGTTACCCTGTGAAGTCCTCCAGCCCGAGAGCCAAGCGTTTGACGGTGCTTCTGAGTATGACCGTGGGGGTAGGATGTCTGTTTCTTTTGCAGACTCAACTGGTGAAGCACAGAAAACCAAAAGACTTTTATTCTTTCGACGTTAGAGACGCAAAGGGGAGGACGTTTTCTCTGGAGAAGTATCGAGGAAAAGTAAGTCCGCAGCTCTCAGACTAATGCGCAACAACTTCAGCCAAACAAACTCTAGAGTCTCCCCAGGGCGCTCTTATGTGCACATTTATCTGATACATCTGTGTTTTAAAGTCAGATCTGATGTTATATTCTTGCACGCACAGGTTTCTCTAGTTGTAAACGTGGCGAGTTTCAGCGACGACACAGAGGCAAACTACAGATTTCTACAGGAGCTGCACAGAGAGCTGGGCACCTCTCACTTTAACGTGTTGGCCTTCCCCTGTGGACAGTTTGGAGACACTGAGCCCGGGACCAGCAGAGACATCGAAGCTTATGCCAAGTCCACGTATGGAGTCACGTTTCCATTTTTCAGCAAAATCAAACTACTGGGCACAGAGGCAGACCCAGCCTTCAGATTCCTCACAGGTAAAATGCACAAACACAACAGGATTAAACATTACTGCACATACACAACAGGATTACACAGGACTGCACATACACAACAGGATTAAACATGTGTGAGAGAAAAGTCTTTTTAATCTCACACTTTCGTTATATATCAAAATGGATTTATTGTTACAAGTTGGTCAAAAACACTAGTATTGCACGGATAATTGCGCACTACAAATGCTGCAAAATAGACTATATTTTGTTAAATGTTTGTCATAGTTTATAGTTTGATCATAAAGCAGAATATTGTGTAAGTGGAGTGTGGAGAAATGCTCTTCTTCCACTGTTTTCAGGTTTAAACGGTCACTCTTATGGAACATGGACACAAAAAAAACCCTCGTACATTTACTTTTTGAATGTACTCTACTTCATGTCGCTGTGGATTTGTTGTTGCTTCACCCTAAATTTTCCTTTATTATCCCAGTATGGCTTTAACTGTATCAATCTCCATGGAGACAGCAGGCGATGTTTCATTTTTTATTGTTTATTTGACAGGGACACGTGGCAACAAATCGTAAATAAACTGACAATCTGATGTTAGCGTCACACTTTAATATCAAGACTAAGTCACAGCATCATGTCAAGTTTCAGGTCTGATCTGTGGAGAGGCAAGCCTGCTGAATGAGAATGTTAGGGAGACTGTTACTTGTTGCTACATAAGATCTCACGTCTCATCTTAATTTTTTATGTTTTAAATAATTGTTTTTATTCACTTCACTGATTCACTGATTGTTTGACTGAATCTTATTTTTCAGATTCTGTGCAGAAAACTGTAAAGTGGAATTTCTGGAAGTTTCTTGTGAACACAGAGGGAAAAGTGGTGCGATTCTGGAGGAACACTGAATCTGTGGAAAGTGTGCGTGAGGATGCGAGAGCGATGGTACGAGAAATCATCTTAAAGAAGAGAGTTGAGCTATGACAGTGTTGCAGACTCAAACGTGTCTGTTCTGACAAGAGGAAACTCATTTGTTGTGAGGATCATGTCTTCTTCTAACCCCTGCATCATTAAAAAGGTGACAGTCTGTCTGCAACATCCTGAAGTGACTGAAAGCATCAACATTTGCAACAGAAAAATGACCAAGACTTGTATTTTTTAAAGAATAACTTTAACTGAAACATTTCAACCAAAGTGATGTTTATAATGTTGAGTGGACCTGTTAATAATAAACTAATACAGTTGATATTTTTGTAAAGTGGGTTTGTACCTGTTTCGTGGTAAAGTTTTGTTGATAAATGACTTATGTATCCAGGACATGTGTTGGTTGCTCACACACAGCTGACTGTTGTGGTGACGGTTGTGTGGACAGTTAGCGGGCAGCAGCACGTAAGCTGGTGTATTCAGAGATTAAACCAGCTAACAAGACACTGCCTCCCACCCATCCACAAACTCCACGCTATGAAAAAAAACAATTACAATGTCGTACCCTGTGTGAGCATCTGGAAGAGTTTAAGTTTTTCATGATATTACACAGAGGACGAGCAGCTGTTAAGGCAGCACTGCAGTGTGAGCTGAAAAAGGTCCAGTCAGCTAACATTACACTGCCACCAAGCCAGACGCACACGGTTCACACAAATACTTCATTTACATAGTGAAATAGACACTCGCATTCACAGGTGCAGCTGTAAACAGTTGTCTCAGTCCAAAGTGAAGAGTGCAGCTGACAGACGTTAATCACAATCCACAGCCACAACAGAGCACGGCCTCAGTGTCCCCACCAGCCCAGTCACACCAGGCTTCAGGACGGGCCCAGTCACTCGAGGCTTCAGTACGGGCCCGTTCACACAAGGCTTTAGGACGGGCCCCAAATCTGACAAAAGCCTGTATCATGCTCCTCTTACCTTAAAACTACTGTGTCTGCTGCACACAGACTCTGACAGGTGTCTTCTCTGGTCGACCTGAAAAAAAACAACAACTTTACATCCAATTAAAATTTCCAAAAATAAAATTAAATACGAGTGTAGAAACACACAGGCTTTTGTGTTCTACTTCACAGTATGTTTAGAGTCATGAAGTTGCCTGGCAGCATGTCTGCTTTGTCACCTACTGTTTGAGGACACACCTCACCTCCTCTCTGCAGTGTCTCATGTCTCATGTCCTCTCTGTAGTCTCACCTCCTCTCTGCAGTGTCTCATGTCCTCTCTGTAGTCTCACCTCCTCTCTGCAGTGTCTCATGTCCTCTCTGTAGTCTCACCTCCTCTCTGCAGTGTCTCATGTCCTCTCTGTGGTCTCACCTCCTCTCTGCAGTGTCTCATGTCCTCTCTGTGGTCTCACCTCCTCTCTGCAGTGTCTCATGTCCTCTCTGTGGTCTCACCTCCTCTCTGCAGTGTCTCATGTCCTCTCTGTGGGCTCTCCTCTCTGCAGTGTCTCATG
This sequence comes from Periophthalmus magnuspinnatus, assembly GCF_009829125.3. Classification (NCBI taxonomy): domain Eukaryota; kingdom Metazoa; phylum Chordata; class Actinopteri; order Gobiiformes; family Gobiidae; genus Periophthalmus; species Periophthalmus magnuspinnatus. The sequence continues at coordinate 9,998,359 of NC_047134.1, read as the reverse complement.
TCCTCTCTGTAGTCTGACCTCCTCTCTGCAGTGTCTCATGTCCTCTCTGTAGTCTCACCTCCTCTCTGCAGTGTCTCATGTCCTCTCTAGTCTGACCTCCTCTCTGCAGTGTCTCATGTCCTCTCTGTAGGCTCACCTCCTCTCTGCAGTGTGTCATGTCCCCTCTGTGGTCTCACCTGTGGACTCTTGGACTCTTGGGCAGGTCCTAAATACTGCAGGCACGCGCACACAGGAGCGGGAAGCGCGCGCTGTGCTGGTGCGTGAGGGGGTGCGTCCTGCAGAGTCGGACCCGCGGGTCTCTGTGCGTCTCTGTGTCTCTTGGAGACTCCGCGCACACAAACCTAACGCGGTAAAGTTTCAAGAGGAACGCGCGGAGGTTTTTATGATTTGGACCAAGGACAGGTCAGTTTACTCAGACTCTGAGGCGCAGCTTTTGTCTAAAGACGAGACCTGGATGTTTCACTCAATTAAACTGAATTTACTTGATTACAATTAAAGGTGCACCATGCAACTTTTCAGCTCTTCTTGTCTCTGTGGTGAGACAAGAAAAACTTTTCAGCTCTTCTTGTCTCTGTGGTTACCTGGAATATTCCACAGTGTAGCATTAAACCATTGGTCTATATTTATCATGGAGAAGAGCAGGCGCCACCAGGAAAGTCACGAGCCAGATTCAAGTATTTTGAGCAATAAAAACTATTTTAAACTATATTTTAATAAATGCAAGAGAGATACATTGAATGTCTTAATGAGGAACATTTCAGGAAAAACACCATCTCCAGGGAGACCAGCAGGCTGCGGACAAAGAGACGAGCTTTTAAAGTGAATTAGTTTAGTAATAATTTGGCTTTTTCTATAGTTCTTAAATATATGACTTTACTTTCCCCGGTTGTTTAATCGCCCACAGACTTCAGTTTGTACTTCAGTTTATACTTCAGTTTATACATCAGTGTGTACTTCAGTTTATACTTCAGTTTATACATCAGTTTATACTTCAGTTTGTACTTCAGTTTATACTTCAGTTTATACTTCAGTCTGTATTTCAGTTTATACTTCAGTTTATACTTCAGTCTGTATTTCAGTTTATACTTCAGTTTATACTTCAGTTTATACTTCAGTTTATACTTCAGTCTGTACTTCAGTGTATACTTCAGTCTGTACTTCAGTGTATACTTCAGTGTGTACTTCAGTTTACTTCAGTCTGTACTTGTGCGGGCTTGAGTCTCTCCTTCGCGCGCTGCTCAGTCTTAATGATGGAGCCTCGCGCTCTGAGGCCTGAACGGCGCGCGTGGAGCTGCAGACTCTCCACCTGCCACCTCCATCTGTGCCACCTCCATCTGTGCGCATCTGTGCATCTGCGCAGAGCAGAGTGCGCCAGAGTGTGCGCAAAGACCCGCGGACACGGGGAGTCCAGACCCAAACACTAAAGTATAATGTGACCAGCAACTGTCCTTTGTGACTGTGTCTCACCTTGGCTTTACTTTTGGGTCGTTAAAAGGAAACTGTCCTCTGTCCTGTCCTCCGCGCCCTGTGTTTGGGCAGAATCTGAAGTGTGCATGTCACAACGAGTTTAAACCAATCTTCAGCCTCTGTGTCTTTGGCCTGTGACTAAAGGACTAGGTCTTCTGAGTGTCTAGTCTGGGTGTCTCCGAGTGTCTGTTCTGGATGTCTCTCACTGGGCGTCTTTCCTGGGTGTCTCTCACTGGGTGTCTCTCACTGGGTCTTTCTCACTGGGTGTCTTTCCTGGGTGTCTGTTCTGGGTGTCTCTTCTGGGTGTCTTTCCTGGGTGTCTCTCACTGGGTGTCTTTCCTGGGTGTCTCCTCTGGGTGTCTCTGGGTGTCCCTGAGCTGATTGTCCCGTGTCTGTTTGGGTGAGGACATGCAGCATCCTTTGACTTTTGTTCAAGCAAGAATACTATTTTTATGAGCATATTTTAGGGTAAATAATCTCTGTAGCCCTGTCTATATGTTTACACATCAGTGTAGTACCACCAGGGGGCGCTCCTGTACCAGTGGCACACCTACCACAGTTTGAGAACCATTGGCCTAAATATTTCTTTCCTTAAAACACAAAACTAGATTTGAGTAAAAGAATTGTTCCTGGCACATTACTTGAGACTTATACAAAGACTGATTAAATCAGAGTTCACATCGGCCCAATGAGCCTCGGCCAAAGAGTTTCCTTCACTGGTGCAAAACAAACAGGTCAGAGTTTGTGAAGTTTGAACAGGTGCCTGACCCGAGGTTCAACATTGTCCCCTGTCCACAGCAGCTTCTCCTCAGGGGGCGTAAAGACTTCACCCCTCACAAGGTCACCCATAACACCTGAATCTGTGTTTGTGCTGAGCAAAGTGATGATCATGTTCTGTAGTGGGACTGTTTCTGTTCATTTTTGTTCTTTACAGGTAACATTCTATTGTGCTCTCTCTGGACACGAGGCATTAAAACTTATTGAAAGAAAAATCTTTCTTTGGCAGTTTTTGATTCAATTTTTACAGATTTTTTTTTTGAGTGGTGCTTTTACTTTTTATCAACTTTTTTCCTTACCAAAGTACTATATTTGAACAGCCCTAGTCAGAACTGCAAAGAGGCAAACATCAGGTGTGAATGAAAATCTCATCCATGTGTTTGATGCTTTTGTAATGGTTTTGTATTTTCAAGTTTTGGAGCAGAAAACAGCATCTCTCCTGTGCACGGTACTTGATTTATAATAAAATTGTAGATACACTTTCATGAATATTGTTTTGATAATGATGTACAAGAAGTACCTTTTCATGCATTTGTCTTATTGTTTTATACATACAAAAATGCTGATAATGTTGCATGTAAAATGATTGTTATTTAAAATATGATTGTACATAGTGTTTCCATTTTCATATCCTGATTTAGTTTAAATGAGGATATAAAGGATGTGATTCATTATAGTCTATTCTGTCTTTGTGTAGACCACACAAACACTCAGAAGGGACAATGCCAGAGAAATCCTACAGCCTAAAGTTCACAGGGTCACTGTGTTCCACAAACACATTTGTTCTTTTGAACTTCACCTAAATATACATCAATAGTTAAAAGGAAAAAAAAAACAAACAAACTCATCATCACTCATCTGTTTTTCTGTTTATTGTGTTACATTTGGAGCAGTAATCGGAGAAATACATCACAGATATCATCCTTTATCGCTCTGTCCTGACATATGTAAACAAGTGTAAACAGCAGCTTTGGCAGTGTCACTTCCTTTGTTGAGCATCAGCTCTGACTGATGAGTCAATCAGTGCTACCAGAGGAAAACATGAAGTAATCATTTACTTACACATCACTGTGGATCACTGAGTCACTATGATTTACACAGACGTTTAGCTCAACCAATAAATATGTTTTAATGAGCTTAATTTAGACAAATCAATACATGAGGATTTTTGAAAATACTATAAATTCAGCTTTGATTAGGAACCCATCGAAAGCAGTATCCTCCTCTCTGAGTCCTTGTTGTAAACGCATGTCCGTGAGCAAACACCTGTGTTTTGATGGTGCCATGTTCTCTGACAGAGACTTTAAATGAAGAGCCCTTCTCTGCCTCAGTCTTTTCACTGGTGTTTGAAAAGCAGGTCTGTAGTCCTGAGAAAGAGCCAAATGTGCGGATGCTGTTGTCTTCACTCTGCCTTGTGCCTGTGATTGCAGCTCTGTGGAGCATTGCGTCACAGCGAGTGCTGATGTCCCTCAGCATGTCGTCCACTAAGTCTGTCTCTGTCTCATAGCCCTCATCCAGACGCTGCCTCTTACATGGACTCAGGGCAGGGGGGTGGTCCTCATGTGGCATTACAGCTTTTCTCAAGTTTGGTTCACTGACAGTCGTTAGTTTCTTAAAAGATAAAAACACAGACATTAGTGAACATCTTATTACACATAAAAATCTGTGAATAAAATGAATGACTTACCTCTAATACTGCAGCCAAATGTTTGGCACGACTCGCCAGTTGCTTCAAGTGACAGTTTCTTTCTTTATATTCTTCAGTCTCTCCTTGTTTATTCTCATGTATCTTGTGGAGCTACAAACACCAAAAAAATATTTTTTCTGACATAAAAATTACTACAAATTATAAATATAAGTAAGCAGCAAAATCCATAAAAAGTTACCTTGTGGTTCTGGTCAGCGGAGCATCCGAGCACAAAGCCACGATACTGAGACATTTCCTCCCAGGTCTCTATGTTCTGTGCTGGGACATTGGCTTCATCATGAATAAACCCACTGTCCTCTGAAAAGAAGTCTGACTGAGGAGTGAGTGGTGGAATTACACAGCCATGGAAAGGCACAAGTTCAGCCGGAGACAGGTTGCTGTCCCCAGGAGAATCTGAAGATACATAACTCTGTTAAAACAGTGTACATGAGCAGTGTCTGAAACACTGGTGTAGAGGGACTTACCTGCTCTGAACTCCTGCACATAATCCAGAACATGATCTTCAGAATCACAATCTGTAGCCTGTCAGACAAAAAACAACAATAATAATAATAATAATAATAATTTAAATAAACAAACATTTATGAAATCTTCAGATTGTGAACCAGCTATTCACCTGAAAACTCCACCATGGATAATAATATAAAGAATTATATGTCATTGTGGTGAAATGACCAGTACTGCTCATTGTAAAAAGTGTAACTGTAGAACTCTTTTGTGTCTTGAGTTAAACTCTGAGCTCTGCCTTTTAGCAGGAGGACATCAGTTTACTACAACGGGATTGGTGCAGGATTCCAGCACAAACTGTTAAACATTAACAGACTTGGAAGGATGCACTGTTTCACACTCCATTCTCATCATGCCCAGATTTATGTAAATTTCCATTTTGTGGAAAATAACAAAATAAATCAGTGTTACCCTACAGGCAGGGCTGATGTCCTGCGTCTCCACAGATGAGCTCTCTTCAAAATCATCCCAAGCAATAGTGGAAAAGGCTAAAATACACAACAAATCATGCACACATTCAATAAATATTACTGGCTAATGACAATCACATAAGAGTTTTACCATAACTACAGTGTAATGCACCATACCCCATAACCCACCGTGTTCTACGACGCACGGGAACTCCACGTACACAGTGACTGGGCTGCTGCTTCTGGGCACCACGGGCACAACCAACTGTCCCTTTAGAATGAATGAAAGAAGAAAGAAATATACAATAAATACATGCACTGCCATTAAAGACTTTGCACGAATGAATATAGTCTTTTTGCTGTCTCCACCTTACGTCCTCCCTTGACATTCTGACTGGGACAAAGATCAAACACCATCCTGTCTTTTTGCATCTTGTTGATGAACAGAGAAACGACACTTTTGCGTAAATATACAGGACTTTCCCCCGGTTTGTGCCGCGTCTGCATGGTTTTGGTCCAATCAGACACGTGGTGCTGTCTCCAGGGAGTGACTGCGTCCTCAGAGATCAAACTGATGCAGACCAACCGTCCCAAAGTGTGAAGTGGCACCGCGCGTAAAGGCGCCACACAGCAGCTGTGGGTCAGAGCTTTAACGCGCTCAGCACGAGACGTGAAGTGTCCTTCTGTGGTTATTCCCCACTTTACCCGGGTACTGAAATGAGATCATCTTAATAATGTATTTTATAATATTGTAATACATTTGAGATACGCAGTAGGACAGACGGGATGTGGAGAAATGTAATCTCATGAATTTGTTCCAGTTTATTCCAACACGATTCTTTCAATTACGTGGCATTGACACAAAGTGGAAAAGGAAAAGGGCAATTACAGACGACAGCCCAGTAAACACTCGTGACTAATGCTCCATTAGTAACAAACAAAAGTCAGTCTCGTTGGCCCTTGACGCTGGACGCACCTGTGTGGTCACTCTGTGTCACAGGTCGAGCTGCCACGCGTAATGGATCATCACACACTGTCCTTCTATTGACCAGGTTTTGTTGGCGCGGATTAACTGCTACAAACAAATGTAGCGCCACGTAAACAACCACAATGACTTGAGCTGATATAGAGCTGGTTGTTTGCAGAAGGTCTATGTCGTGACCTTTAATGCCCCCATGCACCACACCACCACAGGGCCCCATGCACCACACCACCACAGGGCCCCATGCACCACAGGGCCCCATGCACCACATACACCACATACACTACATACACCACATGCACCACATACACCACATACACCACATACACCACATGCACCACATGCACCACAGTTAGTCACCCTCAGCTTTCTGTCAACAACTCATTGATTTGTTGTGATAGAAATGTTAATTTTGTATTATTTTGCTTACAGTATCACAGTATTAACTAACAACTGAATTTCTGCACAGTGTGAACACAAATAGTTAAAGTCATGCAAGTACTTTTTCATTTTTTATATTACTGAAAGTCTATCCTATATGTGTCTGAAGTGATAATAACATTAAATTACCTGCATAAATAAAGATAAAGAAAGAAAAGGCGTAATAAGATTCCAACATCAAAATGTTCAGTTTTGTTATTCATTTATTGACAAGTCATTATATGTCATGATGTCAGTTTCCCTGTCCTCCCGTGCTCTCTCCCCCTCCCCTACCTGTGTGTCTGGAGCTGGGTGGAGTGCCTGACTCCTCCCGTGCACACCTGGGGTGCATCAGCCTAATCACCACCACCTGCTGCTGAGTACAAGAAGGCTTGGCAGTCTACACTCGGTGCCAGACCGTCCGCGTGTAAAACGTGAATGTTTCTTGCTAAGCTTTGTTATATGGTACTTTCCGGCAAATGCTCATTTGGATTTATGCACCCTCCAGATTCCTGCCTCTACTCGCCCAGCTCCTGCCGCCACGTTCCAGTCCCGGTATCGCTTCCAGCTCGTCTTGTCTCCTGCTCGTCTCGTCTCCTGCTCGTCTCGTCTCCTGCTCGTCTCGTCTCCTGCTCGTCTCGTCTCCTGTCCGGTCCTGGTCTCTGGTTTGTCACCCGCTCCCCGCTCTGGTCTTCGTCTGATCCGCCTGCCCTGGTACCGCACCTGCTTCTATCCCCGTCCTGGTCCTGTCCTGCCCGCCTCTACCTGCACCGCACCCGCCTGACCCGTCTCCCGCTCCCCGGTTCCTGTACCTGCTCTTGTGACCTGTTTAAAGACTGCATTTTCACCGCTGTAAATAAACACTGTTAAAACTGCTCTGGTCTGCATCCTTTGGTCCTATCCGCACCGTTACGACAGAACGGTCTGGCCACTATGGACCAAGCAGGCTCAGATCCGGACCAGATGCGCCGCCTCACGCACTCTCACCCCGAGGCGGTGCTGGGTCAGCACGAACAATCCATTCGAACTCTATTGGAGCTAAATCAGACATTGTCCCAGCAGGTGGCACAGCTTAACCACCAGGTGGCCGCGCTCCTCGTCACCCCGCCTGCTGCAGCTGGAGCGCCACCATGCCTCCCGGAGCCGAGAGGCACGGATCCGGAGCCGTATGCTGGACAACCTCACCTCTGTCGCGGATTCCTGTTCCAGTGCGAGTTCATGTTCCAGCAATGCCCTTCTCGTTTCAGCTCGGGGGCCACCAAGATCCGATATATATGTGGATTACTCCGGGGCAGAGCTCTCCAGTGGGCAGAGGCGCGCCTAATGAAGACGTCTGTGGATAGCCTGGATTTTAATGAATTTGTGTCCACGTTTAAGCTGGTGTTTGACCACCCGCACTACCAGGACAATGCTGCCTCCCGGTTATTGACTCTCAGCCAGGGCTCCAGGACGGTAGCGGATTATTCCATTGAATTCTGGACACATGCGGCGGAGCTGGACTGGACGGACAGCGCGCTGCGGGCTGTGTTTGTGCGGGGCCTGAACGAGACTTTGAAAGATGAATTGGTTTCCCGGGACGAACCCCCCGACCTGCGGACCCTCATCTCCCTCACTCACCGTATAGACAACCGCCTACGGGCTCGTCGCCGAGAGAGACGCCGGTCACCGGTCCCGCCGGAGCCACGCGCTGCCCCGCCCCCGCCGGATGAGCCCATGCAACTCGACAGGACCCTTGTGTCGACCGAGGAGCGTCAACGGAGGCGTCGTCTGGCCGGGGCTTGCCTCTACTGCGGTGAGCGCGGACATTATGTGGTCACTTGCCCAGTTCGGCCAAAAGGGGGGGCCCACCAGTAGCACTGGGAGTACTGGTGGGCGAGCAACACATCCTGGACTCTTCTAATAGACTGCGGCTCAGCGCCACCCTGTGCGTTCGCACAGAGACCTTATGCGTTTCCGCCCTTATCGACTCCGGGGCTGAGAGGGACTTTATTGATGCCCAAGTCGCGGAGCAGCTCGGGGTCTACCTGGAGCCCCTCGAACGCCCCTTAAATGCCCAGGGGCTCAATGGACGTTTTCTGGGGCACATCACTCACATCACAGAACCTGTCACCGTGATTCTGTCCGGCAACCACCAAGAGAACCGTCAGTTTCATGTCCTGTCCTCCTCCGCTTCTCCTCTGGTCCTTGGTTACCCCTGGCTACGCGCCCACAACCCTGTTTTCGATTGGGCCAGGGGCGGAGTTTCGGGCTGGAGTCCCGATTGCCACGCCAAGTGCCTTCGGTCCGCCCTCCCTCCGGCCGGGAGGTCCGTTCCTGTCGCTGATCCGTCCCCAGACACCCCCAATCTGTCCTCGGTGCCTGCTGAATATCACGACCTGGGGGAGGTTTTTAGCAAGAGCAAGGCCCTCTCTTTACCGCCCCACCGTCCATATGACTGCGCCATTGACCTCCTGCCGGGTGCCCCACTACCATCTAGCAGGCTATATAACCTGTCTAAACCTGAACGCGAGTCAATGGAGGACTATATCCGTGGGTCCCTGGCTGCCGGAATCATCCGCCCGTCCACTTCACCCGTGGGAGCGGGGTTCTTCTTTGTGGCTAAGAAGGACAAATCCCTGCGGCCTTGCATTGATTACCGGGGTCTGAACAATATAACCGTAAAGAATAAATACCCGCTTCCCTTACTGGACTCGGCATTTACGCCCCTCCACGGTGCGACCATCTTCTCAAAGTTGGATTTGCGGAATGCGTACCACCTGGTGCGCATCAGGGAGGGAGACGAATGGAAGACGGCCTTCAAGACACCCCTGGGACATTTCGAATACTTGGTTATGCCCTTCGGTCTCACCAACGCCCCTGCCGTATTCCAAGCCCTCATCAACGATGTGCTCCGTGATTTCCTTAACCGATTCGTCTTTGTTTACTTGGATGACATCTTGATTTTCTCGCGGTCCCCCCAGGAGCATCATCAGCACGTTCGCCAGGTTCTCCAGCGCCTCCTCGAGAATAAACTGTTCGTGAAAGCTGAGAAATGCGAGTTTCACGCAGAGGAGGTCAGCTTTTTGGGCTTCATTGTGGGGCGGGGCCAAGTAAGAGCTGACCCTGAAAAGATCCAGGCTGTCACTGAGTGGCCCGTTCCTACCAGCCGGAGACAGCTCCAGAGATTTATCGGCTTTGCCAATTTTTATAGACGTTTCATCCGGGATTTTAGTAGGGTTATCTCGCCCTTAACTAAACTCACCTCTCCTGCTTTGCCGTTTGCCTGGTCTCCTGAGGCGCAGACAGCCTTCGAGAAGCTTAAGAGACTATTTACCTCCGCTCCCATCCTGCACCAGCCCGACCCTTCACGGCAATTCATCGTGGAGGTCGACGCCTCCGACTCGGGAGTGGGGGCCGTGCTTTCGCAGAGGTTCGACCCCCACAACCGCCTCTGTCCCTGCGCCTTCTTTTCCCGGCGATTGTCCTCGGCCGAGGTCAATTATGATGTGGGGGATCGGGAGCTCCTTGCCGTAAAGCTGGCCTTGGAGGAGTGGCGCCACTGGCTCGAAGGGGCGGAGCAACCATTCATCGTCTGGACCGACCATAAAAACTTGGAGTACATCCAGTCCGCCAGGCGCCTCAATCCCCGTCAAGCTCGTTGGTCCCTCTTCTTCAGCCGCTTCAACTTTCTCCTCACCTACCGCCCCGGATCTCGGAACGTCAAACCAGATGCCCTCTCCCGCCAGTTCGCCCTGGAGGATAGCCCGGTCACCGCAGAAACAATTATCCCCTCCTCGTGTGTGGTGGCCGCGGTCCATTGGGATATCGAGGACACCGTCCGAGAGGCCCAGACCAACGACCCCGACCCAGGTAACGGCCCTCCAGATAAACTGTTTGTTCCCGATTCTGTCCGGTCTCAGGTGCTCCAGTGGGTCCATGCCTCCCGTTTCGCCTGCCATCCTGGTGCCGGTCGCTCTCTCTCCCTCCTCAGGAGACGCTTCTGGTGGCCCACGATGGACACAGACACCCGGGCTTATGTCGCCGCCTGCCAGGTATGTGCTCGGGCCAAGGCCTCCCACTCACCCCCTTCTGGTCTCTTGCATCCTCTCCCAGTTCCTCGTCGCCCTTGGTCCCACATCGCCTTGGACTTCGTGACGGGCCTTCCCCCTTCCCAGGGGAACACGGTGGTTCTCACCATTGTGGACCGCTTCTCCAAGGCCGCCCATTTCGTTGCCCTGCCTAAGCTCCCCACAGCCAAAGAAACTGCCGACCAGCTGACCAGTCATGTCTTCCGACTCCACGGCATCCCGGTGGACATCGTGTCCGACAGAGGGACCCAATTCACCTCTCAGGTATGGCGGTCTTTCTGCGACAGTTTGGGGGCCACGGTTAGCCTCACGTCCGGGTTCCATCCACAATCTAATGGGCAGACGGAGCGGGCCAACCAAGACCTGGAGTCGGCCCTACGGTGCACAGCCTCCGCCAACCCCGCGACCTGGAGTACTCACCTACCCTGGATAGAGTACGCTCACAACTCCCTCGTGAGTTCCGCCACTGGTATGTCCCCCTTCGAGGCATCGCTGGGATATCAACCCCCTCTCTTTCCCACGGAGGAGAGGGACCTCGCCGTCCCGTCTGTTCAGCGCCATCTCCAGCGCTGTCGCCGGATCTGGAAGAAGGCCAGGGCGGCCCTTCTTCGGGCTGGAGCGCGCACTAAGGCGACGGCCGATCGCCACCGTGTCCCGGCGCCCGTATACCAACCTGGCCAGATGGTTTGGCTCTCCGCCAAGACGGTCCCGCTGAAGACGGACTCCCGTAAGCTGTCCCCCCGATTCCTGGGACCGTTTAAGATCATGAGGATCATAAATCCATCGGCGGTGCGCCTCCAGTTACCCCCGTCTCTCCGGATTCATCCGACCTTTCACGTCTCCCAGGTTAAACCAGTCCGGACCAGCGACCTGTGCCCTCCGGCCGATCCCCCACCGCCCGCCCGAGTCATTGACGGCCACCCGGCGTTCACCGTCCGCCGCCTGATTGACGTTCGTCGCCGTGGTAGGGGCCTCCAGTACCTCGTCGATTGGGAGGGTTACGGTCCGGAGGAGCGATCCTGGGTGCCCAGGGCACGCATTCTGGATCCCGACATGGTGAGAGACTTTCACCGCGCTCATCCTGACAAGCCTGGGGGTCCACCAGGAGGTGGACCTTAGGGGGGGGGTACTGTCATGATGTCAGTTTCCCTGTCCTCCCGTGCTCTCTCCCCCTCCCCTACCTGTGTGTCTGGAGCTGGGTGGAGTGCCTGACTCCTCCCGTGCACACCTGGGGTGCATCAGCCTAATCACCACCACCTGCTGCTGAGTACAAGAAGGCTTGGCAGTCTACACTCGGTGCCAGACCGTCCGCGTGTAAAACGTGAATGTTTCTTGCTAAGCTTTGTTATATGGTACTTTCCGGCAAATGCTCATTTGGATTTATGCACCCTCCAGATTCCTGCCTCTACTCGCCCAGCTCCTGCCGCCACGTTCCAGTCCCGGTATCGCTTCCAGCTCGTCTTGTCTCCTGCTCGTCTCGTCTCCTGCTCGTCTCGTCTCCTGCTCGTCTCGTCTCCTGCTCGTCTCGTCTCCTGTCCGGTCCTGGTCTCTGGTTTGTCACCCGCTCCCCGCTCTGGTCTTCGTCTGATCCGCCTGCCCTGGTACCGCACCTGCTTCTATCCCCGTCCTGGTCCTGTCCTGCCCGCCTCTACCTGCACCGCACCCGCCTGACCCGTCTCCCGCTCCCCGGTTCCTGTACCTGCTCTTGTGACCTGTTTAAAGACTGCATTTTCACCGCTGTAAATAAACACTGTTAAAACTGCTCTGGTCTGCATCCTTTGGTCCTATCCGCACCGTTACGACATTATAACATTCAGCAAAAACACTTTAACTTCACAACCTTAAAAGGGGTTTCAAAATATATTACTACAACTGTACAAACTTCATTATGAATGAGGTATTCTGTGTAATCATGAAAAATAATAATACAAACTCCTTTACGTGGAAAATAACTGCTTGGAAGGGATTACACCTCTGTCAGTGCCTCCTGGTTTAGCGTGGCTAGTAATCTGAGGTTGTTTGTACACTCTTGAATCAAACTATATTCATTGCTTTCCGTCAGATCACCTCCCACTCTGCTGTTAGACCAGTCACTATCTGCTGAACCACTGTCTGGCTCATTCACAAAGCCGTCACACTCCTTTCCCAGTGAACGCAGTGGTTGTTGAGCTGCTTGTACTATTTCAGTGGCCATCTGCAGTGAACATCTGGCTGTGAGAGATGCAGGATATTTGTTAAAAGCATAGTCTGCCAGGCTTAACTCACACAGTTTTTGGGCCAGTTTATTGCAGTGGTTGGTCCTTATAGTGTCACAGTTCTTCTCCAGTGTAGCAGCTGCCTTTCCACTCTTAAGGTTCACGTAACAGTCTAAAAAAAATGCCAGAGTTGGTGCACAGAGTCGGAAGTTTAGATTAACGAGTATTAAACACTCCAGGTTACACAGTTGCTCCTTGGTGAAGGCATCACAACACAAGGACAACAGATCACTGATTCTTGGAGAGCACACTTCAACCTATGTGTGAAAAACAAGCATGTAAATAGGCAAACATAATCACAATAAGAATCAGACCAGACATCCACAAACCTGTTTACTGGCAAGAAGAAGTGCAGTGACTCCCAGTAGTTGAAAGCAGTCTGCAGCCACTGGGGTGGATGCAAGGAACCTGTCCATAATATTTACGGTCAGACACAGACACTCAAAGGACAGGCTCAAGTGTTGGTGCACAGGAATAAGCCAGCTGACGAGCTTGCACCGAGCTTCTGCGTTCAACTGCAAGAAGAACACATGAAAATGAACAATTAGTCTAGATTACACTCGAAAAACAGCCTTACCTGTGGCTGGCGCGCGAGACTCTTGCAGGGCTGGAAGTGAGTTTCTCTTTCCTTTTGGATCTTGTATCCAGTGTCTCCATACTGATGGTACCAGGACAGCTGCCCTGACTGGGGCTCTGTCCTTGAGCGCAGGGGGAGCACTTCAGTCTGGTCTGGAGGAACTGGAGACAACGATAACTCGTCCTCAAACCCGGAGTCGTTCAGTTTGCACGCAAGTTTCTGCTTTCTGTGACGGCTCGTGTGTGGTAACAATGATGTTCCGTCAGCCCATCTTCGTTTGTGCACATTTTGAGGATCTAAAGGCAAGAATGAAACCATGTCTGCCCCTGACTGCGCTTGAGTGACTTGTAACTGAGAGTGGAGTGAAGTGATTTCATCTCATCACAGATGACGGCACTTTCCCGGGGTCTTCCCCGCGTCTGCAGTGAGCCATAGACTGTATGGGGCAGACCCTGTTGCCCTGAGCAACGTGGTCACGCAGACAGGATGCGCCTCGGAGCAGATTGTGCGCAGAAACGCACCGCCAGAACAGAACATTTGGATCAGGGTAGATGGCAACGCTTTGTTATTTTTTAAAACGACTTTCTAAACATTAGAGAGCAGTTATATTTAGAGACTAGTCTGAAACAAACTTATTAAATTATTTTTATTATTTTTAAGTTATAAGTAAAGCGTGGCGCATGGAGCGCACGGTAGGCGGGGCTTCCTCAGTGACGCAGAGTGGGCGGGGCCTCCTCAGTGACGCTACATAACAGACAGTTTCTCTCATGGTTTTGAGCAAGACAACAACATGCCAAGTCAGTCCTGAGCGTGACTTTAAAGCATGCCCTCTAAAGAAACGCACAAGGTATTTAACTACAGTTTCACATGAGTTATGGGGGGCAGCGAAAGACTTTGATGCTCTAAACAGCAGAAACGTTAGATGAGCTAAATAATGAACAGAGCAGTCATGCTAGCTGCTAGCAGCTGGAACTAGCTGCTGCATGGATTAGCCAGGAGCTAACAGGAACAAAAGTCGACCAAGTTTGCCTGGTCTGTCCTCGGGATGTAAACATTCTCTTTACCTGACGATCTCTAACAAATGTTTGTTCCAAAACCCGTTTAAAACAGAGAGATGTTGACACTCCAGGTCCTGAGCTTTTCTAAACGTCAGGTCTGAATAGACCGATAACAAACGTCTGAGACAAGGTCCAAAGTTTGTGATCCAGTGATCATATTTAGAAGTTGATGACAGGTTTCAGTTTTATCTCCACAAGGTAACTCTTTCCAAAGAGACCATCTGCCGCTATTAAAAACTAAATGGGCCTAATGGAAAATGTTTTAATCTGACAACATGAGAGTATGGTCACACTTTCTATTATATTTCAGTATACTTCCTCACTGGTGTCAATGGAGTCAATTTATCTAATTATTATTTGTCTTTATCAATATTGGGGTTGCATAATATGTCTTCCTTAAGTTAAGGTAAAACATGGACAACCCAGGCAGACCTCACCAAAACTGGCAGGGTGGTTGGGACAGGACCCACGACCAGGGCAGAGGACAGAACTTCAGACCAGAGGGTGGGCACCAAGGAAGGAACAACCAGAGCGAGTTCAGAGGTACTTCGAAAAGGGGGAGGCAGAACTTCCAAGGTTCGTCCCCAGGAGGTTTCCGAGGTGGGCACAGTCCATCCCTGAGAGACGACCTCAGGTGGGCCTCTAGTCCGGACACCTGCGGAGGGAGTCAGGCAAATCACAAAAGGGACCGCTTGGAGCCACAAAACTGGAGGACAAGACCTCTTTCAGAAAGTCCCAGAGAGGACATGGAGGCCAATGATGGGAGTGTTCACAAATCAGGTAGACCCCACTATTGACTTTTTTTTTTCCATCATTTAACCAAAGGCAACCAAATGTCATCTTGTAGTAACACAGTATAATAAAAGCATAACCAAATCTCAAGCTCATGTATTTGTCAAAGGAAAGAGAAGAAATCGAAACAGAAACACACCCTCTGAAAATAATAGTGAAGCTGTAAATGAAAGGCCCTCAACCAAAGCGGAACGCAGTATTCGGCAGGCAGAAAGGCGTCTTAAACGGGATGGGATAAACCCTTTGAGAAAGGTTTGAAAACTTTTTGAATACTTGAATGACGTAAATGTTAATGCAAAATGTATTCATTTTGTAAATGTTGAGTTGTTTTGGAAATTTTTGATGAATTTATTTCTATTTTGCTCTTTTTTTTCTGCACATTTTTTTCAGCCTCCCAACAGCCATCCCAATGCAGTTTACACGTGTTCTTTGTGTGACATTTTTTTGGACTCTGTAGCAGATGCCTATAAGCATATTTTTAAGGACAGACGTCACAAGAAAAAATCTAAGGTACATATTTTGTATTACTTAAAGCACATGTTGCTGATTGTTTGGATGAGTGTGCTAATTCCAATGTGCAAGACTAACTGCTTCTTTCTGGTCTTCAGGAACGACAAGAGCAGGAACTGTTAACAGTAATTTCACCTCCCAGTTCAGAGCAGGTCAGTGCGATAAACGCTGCTCTAGACGAGGTGGTCCGTGAACATGGGATGACTGACCAAGATGTGGAGGCAAGACAGCAAGCCGTTTCTGTCATGCAAGACCTTCTCCTCTCTGTTATGTCTGGTAAGTTGCATATGCATTGGAACTTTCAGTAAAAAATGTTTACATTATGTATTTTCTGTTTAGGAATTACCTTGAGGCTGTATGGATCCTCTTGTACCAAATTTGGTTTCACGAAATCTGATGTCAACATTGATATTCAGTTTCCACCAGAGGTACTGCTCAATTGCACTGAACATTTTTGAGAGCTCTGAATGTTCTATCAAACCTTTTTTTCACAGATGACTCAGCCAAATGTCTTATTCTTGGTCAAAGAATGTCTTTCTGTTAGCTGTAAGGGTTTTAGCTTTTCAAATATTTTCTTTATTCATAATATTTAATTTTTATTTTATAAAACAAAATACTTTTCTTCCAGCACTCTATGATGAATTGGAGGCAGACTTTCATGCCAGGGTTCCTGTTGTTGTTTGCAAAGAGAAAAAGAGGTAAAGAAGTTTATCTAGCAACCTTATTTTCTGGATTGTTTTCTCTACAAGCAAATAGCATTGTACAACATGTTTTTGTAGCCAAGAGTGCATAAAAAAAACAAAATGTATATATTTTTTTACTTGCATAGCGGTCTCATCTGCAAAGTGAGTGCAGGAAATGAAAACGCTTTTCAAACTACCTCATACCTCTCAGCCCTTGTGCACCAGGAGCCCCTCCTTCTCCCTCTTGTTTTGGGCCTCAGACGCTGGGCTCAGGTAATTCTCTGCTTTATGAAATGACCAGTTATGCTGCTTTAGTTCTTTATTTGATTGTTGTTCTTTAATTAGATTTGTCAGATCGACCGTCCAGAAGAAGGAGGACTTCCGTCTTATGCGTTTGCCCTTATGGTTGTCTACTTTTTACAGCAGCGTAAACAGGCTCTCCTGCCGACTTACCTGAACCAAGAGGTAACCTTGACCTTATTTGGGGAATGTGTGCAGTTTTTTGCTTGCTCCCCTTTTCAATAGAGGTTATGCATTAACATTATTTTATTAAAAATGCTTCTCAACATTCTGACTGGCACTGAGGCAGAACTATGCGCAGCTTAACGTACAAAATGTGTTCCTTTGCTTTTTATTGCCAAATTTTTGCCCAAGGAGCAATTGTTTTCGGCCCACAATTATTTCATCAACACACAGGCTCAGAAACATGTTACTTAAACCGAGAAAGGTAATCAGTTCAACAGTGTCAGATCCCAAAGTCTGTGAGTGATGACTGCGAGCGTAGCCTGCACTTTCTCTGTTTAGTTAACTGTTTCTACTACTGTTTACTTTATTTTTATTTTAGATGTCCAGTACAATCAAAATATTTAGCAGACTTGTAGACTTTTATATTTGTTATCAAGCTGTAGCAGCTCTTTCATATTTTAGATGGGTTTTAAGCTTTTACAGAAGAATTTGTCATTACCCACAACTGATACTCATGTAATCTTGCCACTTACTAATAAAGTTCCAAAGGTTGTGATGTTATCTGCATAACCTCTACACTTATGATACAGACATTCATATGTTAGAAAATGTAACTGTTCTTTACTGTGCATGCTTTAATCATTCTGTAGATTAAGGTGTTCTCACTCAGCAGACTGAAAGACTTCAGTCTGACACATGTAGATGATGGACATATACACTGGGTTTATTCTCCCTCCTCTTCTAAAGAATCTTCAGACAAATCCAGTTTAAATGGGAAGGTAACAATAAATGTAAAATATTTGGTTCACTGAAAATCTATGCCCTTTACACACAGACTGAATTTTGTGAACAGGTTCCTCTGGGGCTTCAGCATCCTCACCCTCCTGTAGAAGTCGGCCTTCTGTGGGTGGAGATGCTTCGTTTTTATTCTCTGGAGTTTAAAATGGAGGATTATGTAATCAGTGTGCGTACTCGTGCAGTGCTATCCAGAGAGATGAAGGACTGGCCAAAAAAACGCATTGCTGTTGAAGGTATGATGTTTATAACCTTTTACTTTCAGACGTCACATGTTGTCTCCTTGGGTTTATAACAGAAGATTATGATTTTTGTTTTGTTTTTTGTTTTTTTGTGTGCAAATTTTAGACCCATTTGCAGTAAAAAGGAACGTGGCCCGCTCAGTTAACAGCCAGCAATTTCATGACTACATTGTGCACTGCCTCAAAACTACATACAAGTACTTTGCACTTGTTCCCAATACACCAGCTATGGGTCACAAGTTGAAAGGAAAGCACGGTAAGGATGAGTTTTGTCTGCCTGATGTAAATAAGCTTATTATTGAGCCTCAATCATTAAACCAATCTAAAAATGAAGAAACTGGTCCAGATGACTCCGACTGCATTATTGAAGAAGAACTTGAAGACAGTGAATCTGAAAAAGACACAGAAAAAGCAGACTTGAGAAAAGAAAGTCTGTCTGAAGAGGAGGAAGAGGAGGGTGGGGAGGCTGAAGAGGTGGACGCACAGATCAGACGACACATGGACAGTTTAACCACAGAAGATGAGGAGCTGTTTCCACTTGATGAAATCTCAGGGGAGGAGGTTTTATCAGACGATGAGGGGCCTGACCTGTACACATCAGGTTTTATGGACAAAGTAGAAGAACCCCTTGAAGATTCTATAAAACTGGATAAACTAGAAGATACAGGTGAAAAACATGGGAGCCTATCCTACAGGTTCACTAAACAAGCTTTCACAAGAGGCAAGGTGAGGTTTTCAAGGATTTCTGTGCCAAAATTTCAAACTTGAAAGTTAATTGTCTGTGGATCCTCCTTAGTCCCACATTGTCGTTTGTGCCTTGTGCAAACGTGACGGCCATCTCAAGAAAGACTGTCCTGAAGATTTCAAGAAGGTGGAACTTGACCCATTGCCTCCAATGACGCCAGACTTTCTGAGGGTCCTTGACAAAGTTTGTGAGCAGTGCTACAGTGAGTATGTGTTTGTCGAGGATGAGGCACAGTTGGCCTAGAATGTATAATTGTTGCTGGTTTTTGTTTTTTGTTTTTTTTTGTCTACAGATGACTTTGCTCCAGGTGAACTAGAGGAGAGAGTTAGAGATCACATTCTCCAGGATCTACAAACTTTCATCAGGCGTCACTTTCCTGGTAAACTTTTTTTTCTTTTCTCATGACAATAAAAGTAACTTTTTGCACAATAAACTGGCTAAAGTACTTGACTTACAGACACAAAGTTACAACTCTTTGGATCATCAAAAAATGGCTTCGGTTTTCGACAGAGTGACTTGGACATCTGCATGATGCTGGAAGGTCGGGACTCTATAGAGGTACTTATTTCTCTGTTGTATGTATGTTTATTAACATTGTTCTGTGCTCAAGACTTAACTGGCCATGTATTTATTTTAAAGGATGATGACTGCATCAATATAATTGAGAGCCTTGCAAGGCTGTTGAAGAAACACTCAGGTTGGGAATGACTCATTTTGCATGTGCTTTTAAGCATTTTTACATTTTTAAACACTTATTGATACGAGTTAGATGTTCTTTTCTAATTTCTAACATGTACCTACTCTCTAGGTCTTAAAAACATCCTACCCATTACTACTGCAAAGGTTCCCATAGTCAAGTTTTATCATGTTCAAACTGGTCTGGAGGGAGACATCAGCTTATACAACACACTGGTAGGATGGACAGGCAGAAGCCCATGTGATCCTACTTTAGTTAGTGTTTGTGCTTAAACCATTTTTCTTTGAAGGCCCTGCACAACACTCACTTGCTGGCATCCTATGCTACTATTGACACAAGAGTGAAGATTCTCTGTTATGTCATGAAGGTTTTTGCCAAAGTAAGTGTCCCTAATTTATAAGGTGATTTTTGAAGGTCAATTTTAAATCACATCCTCCTTACAGATGTGTGACATTGGGGATGCATCACGCGGCAGCCTCTCTTCATATGCATACACCCTCATGGTGCTGTTCTACCTGCAACAGAGAAATCCACCCGTTATCCCTGTCCTGCAAGAGGTAATTTGTCATGCAACATACAGAATACAGTCTGCTAGTCTGACCTGCTAAAGATCTGGCAGCAATTATTTTATTATACATAAATAAAACACATTTTTGAACCATTACAACTTATAACATGGCCTGCCTGTTTTCATCCTAGATCAACTGGTTGGTTTCGCTCGAATAATGACATGATAGACTAATTAATGTGTGTTTTGTAGATGTATGATGGAAAGAAGCCAGAGAAACTTGTAGATGGGTGGAATGTATACTTTTTTGACGACCTGGCAGCATTGGTGAGTTAATCGATTCATTTTCCTCACAATGTCACTGTTTTGACCTTATGACTCATGACTCAGAAAAGATAACAAATGCTTCTTTCTGCAGCCAAGTCACTGGCCACACTATGGAAAGAACAGGGAGAGTGTGGGACAGCTGTGGTTGGGTTTGCTTCAGTTCTACACAGAGGACTTTGATTTCAGAGAACATGTTGTCTGTATTCGACAGCATGCTCGCCTCACTACCTTCAATAAACAGTGGACATCTAAATTAATTGCCATTGAAGGTTATTCTTAGATTTAACATGACATTGGTCATTTGATCCTATGCATTCAGTTATTTTTTGGTATAGATTAATCTTTTTTTCTTGACAGATCCATTTGACCTGAACCATAATCTGGGTGCTGGACTTTCTAGAAAAAGTGTGTATGAATTCAAGCCTCACCTTTTGCACACATGCATTTCATGTTTCTCTTCTATGCTGTCTTGTAACACTTCTTTCCACATGTTAACAGTGATCAACTTCATCATGAAGGCTTTCATTAACAGCAGAAAAGTGTTTGGCACTCCTGTCACGGCCTTTCCTGTTCAGTACCCTTCTACAATGGTTGGTAACAAGCGACATGGACAACTTAAAAATGCATAAAAAACGCTTACAAATGTTAAGAATGCAACTTGTTCTAGGAATATTTTTTTGACCCCGACGTGCTCACAGAAGGTGAGGTGGCTCCTAATGACCGGTGTTGCAGAATATGTGGGAAGATTGGGCACTTTATGAAAGACTGTCCAATGCGAAGAAAGTAGGTTATTGCATCTTTTGACGTGGTTTTAATGTTCTTCTTTTCTATTGGTATTACAAAATCATAACCTAATTTATTGTCAGGTCACGCCACAGACAAGATTCTGAAAGGGGGGCTGATGCTCAGCGAGACGACACTCTGGATCAAGTGAAAAATCCGAGTGAGCAGTGGAGAAAAAGAGACCCTCTGGAACCTCGCTGTTGCTTTCTTTGTGGCTCAAACACACACATGAAAAAGGACTGTCACCTGTACAGAGGTCCTGCAGGTAATGCTCCTTACATCTGTTTGATAAGTCTGTAGAATTGGGCAGTATTCCCACAATTAACTGTAAAATGTGACACATTGGCTAAGTTAGGATTTCACATTTGTTAGGAAATATGAGGCTGGATGGTTTTCCTGCACCTTCTGGACACTTGGGAGCACGGAGAGGAAGGGATAAAGCTGTAGGTCATGATTCCAATTATGTAGTATGTGTTTACTTGAATCTGTTACTAAATTATATTGTCTTTCACAGAGTAACCCCATGAAAGAAGAGAAACGACTTATTTTAAGTCCCCATGCAGGTAAATTTAGGACTAATATTTATTGCTAAATCATGACTTTCACCAGACTTTCACATAAATGCATAATTTAAAACTTTCTCCCTTTTTTAGTATGAAATTTTAAGTTGAAATTTCAACTGTTGTTTGGTATTTCAGGTAGTTTAGCCTGTCGAAATATGGGTCAGTTTGGTCCCAAGAAGAATCAAGAGGAATGAAGATGTAGCTCTGAGACTGTTGCTGCACACGTCACTTGCTCAACCTTCAGGCTCAGAAGCCCTTTAAAAGCCAAAGCCAGGACTCCTTGACTTGAAGCCAAGTAGGGCCTTTTATTCATGTTTTTGTTTCCCCTAAAATGCTCATTTAATGAGCTTTTTAAAGTTGTTGTTTTTTTTTTGTTTTTTTTTTATTGAAACGAGCCATTATAGATTCACCCAATGTACTGTTAAAATACACTGCCAGTTAATCCTTTATTTATTCAGTTTTATTTCTCAATTTATAACATGATTGTGACTGGCCAGATTCTATATAAAGGATTTTCTGTCAGGCTAGTAGATTGCCCTAATTTTTTTTTTTTTTACTAAGTGACGGGGTACTTCAACAATGGCAAAACAATTGTTTACTTTCTTTTACAGTTGTTTTTACTTCATGGGCACTGACCTCATCTGTCTAGTAGCTACTAGCTTTATAGGCTTTCAATGATGACTTTTATGTAGTTTTAATTTTATTTACCAATTTTTAAAAAGGTGCCATCAACTGTCTCCAAATATGTGTTGTAGAAGAGTAATATGGCTACAGAAGTAGTTACATGTTTGGGATGGTGTAGTCTAGTGCAAGTCAGTGTGTTCAAACTAGAGGAGATCTCAGTTAATAAAAAAAAAAACAACAGTATTTATTGTTAATGTTCTTGCTTTTGTCACATAATTATAGCTGCACTTTCAGGGTTCATACTCTTGAATTTTGTTGCTGCTTATGTCTGAAAGACCTGGTAAATTTTCTTTAAAAAAAAGTCCTTCTGGCTAAATGTCAAGATTTTATGCAAATGTTTTGATTTGTTTTTAGAATTATTTTAAACCTTTTAATGTGACCATCTTAAAATGCAAAGTATTTTTTTTTCTTATTTTTGAGCAAAGGTTTAGTTTTGTGTTGAAATCAAATAAATTCACATCACAAACCCACATGCGTGTTACTTTTTTACTTTTATGCCATTTTATATGTTACTCTTGATATTTTTATATTGTATCGTTTTACAATTTTACGAATTAACAAAAATCCCAGCGCATGTGAGCAGTGTGAGGCTCTTGAGGCAGTAGATTTTCATGGTATATCTAAAGTCAATGGGGAAATTAGGTTTATTTTATTGGTTGCACTGGCTGTCAATCATTATGTTTGGCCAATCGTGGCTTGGGGCGCTCACAGGGGGCGCGGCCTTCTGTATTATGCGCATGCGTGGTAGATTGTTATGGTTTAGGAATCAACATGTCTGCGTCCGTGGTGAGAGCGACCGTCCGAGCGGTCAGCAAAAGAAAGATCCTGCCGACGAGAGCTGCTCTGACCCTGGTGAGACATGCAGGAGAATGCCTTAAAACACTGAGCATGCGAAAATATCAGGCTAATAAATGGAGCTTCAAATATGTCAAGATAAATACCCGCGGCTAGGTTAGCTTATAAATGTACAGTCAAGGCTAGGCTAACATGCTAATGTTACTTAACGGCCAATGTCGTTACAAAACAGGATTTCACCCGAAGCTCCAGGTCTGTTACAAATGCGCAGACATTTAGAGCCTGACTGAAGCTCTTATCGCGTTTACTGAGAGACAACTGTCAGGGCGGAGGACAACTGTCCCCGCCTTTGACAGAGATGTTTACGTTGACACTGATGTTTACGTTGACACTGATGTTTACATGATGTGTACATGATGTGTACATGATGTTTACATGATGTTTACATGACAACGTGCATGAAGATAGTTCTATAAAGTCTAGTCCCAAATCTAATTACTTAGCTTAATGACTTTTTTTATTTGCAAATGCGATGATGATGTTTCTATGTTACACTGGAGAACATTAAATACATTTTTATTACTAAACATGGTCTAGGTCGTGTGGCTCATTTTACCTTAACAAAAATAAACTACTATTTGAGTTTGTTTGTTAAATCTCGTTTTACTGTACAGTGATATCACATATTTTCCCCTTAGACCCCTGCCGCTGTGAACCAGATCAGGTTGTTGTTGCAGCACAAACCGGAATATGTAAGTAAAGGTTACTAAAGTAACTGGGTGATTGTCCTTAAAGTATATTTCTGAATATAACGGAATAAAAAAGGCCAATTTGATGAGACTCGTAAGTATTAAGAATGATCTCAATGCTTATTTCAGATTGGTTTAAAAGTGGGAGTGAGAACACGTGGTTGTAACGGTCTCACCTACACTCTTGAATACACCAAGGACAAGGAGAAATCTGATGAGGAGGTGATCCAGGATGGTAAGTTGTTCATTACCAATCAAAAACAAATAGAATATGTCTAATTGTCTTGTCTCTTTCTTCTAGGTGTTTGTGTTTTTATAGAAAAGAAGGCTCAGCTGACACTTCTGGGAACTGAGATGGATTTTGTGGAGTCTAAGCTCTCTAGTGAATTTGTCTTCAACAATCCAAACATTAAGGGCACTTGTGGCTGTGGAGAGAGCTTTAACATATGATCATAGTCAATATTCCCTGCCCGAGCACTTTCCTTCCACGCTTGTCACATTTAAAGACTTCTGACCGCTGTAAGGAAATTTGTAAGACTTGGATGTGCCTACGTTTTTGCTACAGTTTGTTTCAGATGCAGCCATGAATCTTTTTTTAACCACTCAGATGCGAATTTTTTTCATTCCGGGACATGCAGAATCTTCATTGGACCACTGCTGTCTCATGCTGTCCTGGGTGATTATATTTTATACATTTATACCTATATAAATTATACAGACATATTAAAAACGGTGTCACAGAGGATTCAATAGATGATCCCTAAAACTCGTGAGAAATCACCAAACCTTGTACCTACAGTATGCAGACATGGCTTTCTTAGAAATGCTTTACCCGTGTGTATAGACTAGAAATCGTGTTTATTTATCAATTTATGTAAATATTTAATGTTGAACCACAAATTAAACGCTCAAAAAACACGCACAAAAACGTGAATGCCTCTTACAGAAAACAGGTTTTTCTTGCTTTTCTCAACATTGCAATCGTATAGTATTTACTGTGTACTGGAGTTCACTAACTGTGCAATATGCCTGTATACATATGAACGAGCCTACTAATAAAGAACAATGTTGAGTTATTTATATTGTGTTAATTATGTTCAAATCATTTTAAAAATATGACTTTGTTACTATGGTAATGTATTTTTATTAGAAATGGGGCACAGCAAGTCAGTTGTGCTTTGTGGTCACATGACTGAATCAACAACATTCCTCTCAATGTGTTAATATTTTAACTGTGGCTATAGTGGAGGTTTATGGAGCAGCTACACATGAACGGAGATCTTAAGAGCAGAGAGTCTTTTGAACTGAAGGTAAATGTTCAGATATGTATTTAGTTGTACTTTTCTTTCCTGTATCTACCCACTGTGATCTTACTGGTATGTGATAAAGAAATCTAAGTGCTATTGCTACAAACTTACTATAATCAAATATTTGCAGGTTTCAGAGTTGCTGAAGATTCTGGCTAAGAATGAGTCTCTATTGTGTGCCAAAAGTGCAGCCTGCAAAAAGCTCCCATGCATAACCTTTACTCATTTTAAGGACATACAGTGTAGTCCATACCCCAAATGTTCTATAAGAAGCAGAGCAGCCCTCCCTGAGTGTTTTAGTGAGTTGATATATCGGCACTTTGAGAGACCAGACTACCTGAGAGAAAGTCTGTCTGCCTGCTTAGCTCCTGTGGACTCTAGGCCACTGAGGCAGAATGCAACCCACACAAACGCAGTCTTTCTTCCATACCAGAAATGTACAGCAATGTCGAGGAATCACATTTTAAAACACCAGACAGAGCCACATATTCTAGGTTTTGGTGAAGAGACACGGAAACAGCAAACATCACACGTGGGCTGGAAAACAGGTTAGTTCAGACGTGTGATTTCAAGTCAGCACTACTCTGTCATACTCTCTGATCTAATACTACATAACATTACTCAATAACATCCTCAGGGCCAACCACTGACTGGTTCTTTGAAGACTTGGTCGACCTTCAGAGGAAGCTTTATCTGGGCACGCCGAAGAAGTTGCAGTTTTGTGTTAGTGACCTTCATTGTAACCACATGGACACTCAAAAAATAAATATTAGAGACTAAATAATCGACAATGCAATCAGGCCATGGATTGATTAATTTAGTGCCATAATTTTGTCTATTTCTGTCTAAACTGTAACATGCTCTCATTAATTAGTATTTGTAGTATAGGCCTACATGCGTACTAAATCCAAGGTCAAAAAGTTTTATGCTATGCTGTCCCTATTCGAACAACTTTCTTTATTCTTTCATGTACAAATTCATCAGTCTTACAAAAGAAAAGATGATTTGTATCAGATTTAGCTGCTGCTGCTTTCCATGTTTGGTCCCTGTGCAGGTGAACACACATTAAAACACACATTTCATTACAGTTACATTATAAGACAAACAGTTTATCATTAACATTAGGAGAAAAATACAGTAAATGTCCCCAAGTCCAATACATGATGTTTCCTACAGTCCAAACCAGTTTAAAAATCAGTTATGTGCAGGTTTAACTTAACTTTTATTTGATGGATTGTGTGAAGTGAACTGGTTTAAAATAACTGGTCACAAGTGTGTTGGGAGAGATGCATTTTACCCAATGAAATTAGGAATCCAACAATGCATGTGACTGCAGCCAATTAAAACCCAGTGAAACATCCTGGAACTAATGCTACTTTAAAGAGAGCTGGAAAAGTAGCTATATACACATTGCAAAAATACATTTAAATGGCCAAATATACCCTACTAAAATCCCAAATGTAGTTTTTTTAAGGCTTTGTATATCTCTATAAATGTACCGAGAGTGAAATAAGTGCAGGGACATCTTCGCTCATCGAGATTTGGACATAGTTGAGCAAAATTTACAAGTTGTACGTGAATGCGTCACTCCGCACGCGCCGTTCACGCCCCCACGCTGCAGAGAAGACGCTTCTGTGTCCACTGTCTCCTGCACTGTCCGAGCAGCAGCAGCATCACTGACCAAACCCGCGCACAGACACGTCCTTTTTCATCATGGAGCAGAAATCAACCATCAACTTCGGTGCTGGACCTGCAAAACTTCCTCAATCCGTGAGCCACACCTGTGTTTGATTTATGCTTTGAATATTAGCCATCCTTAGCCTATTTGTGCATTAGAGAAAACAAATCAAACTTGTTCTTATTTATCATTTCATCTGCTACAGGTTTATGGTCGCAGTCGTGAGATATTTTAGAAATGCACCTTGTGCATTTTTGTGTTTAATGTGAAAACAATCATCATAAGGCGTTTTGTAATAGAACTACATTTATTTGCCTGAGACAATGTAGTTTTGTGGCTTGGGATTCGCATTATTTTGTACAATATTGGTGATTTTATGAATGCATACTTCATTATATGTCACTAGGTTGAAAAGAGCATAGAGTGTGAACATGGCACAGCTCCAGATGGTTGAAAATACAATGTTGAGTTGCATCAGCCTCATTCATTCAAGTGGAAATGTGTGCAATTACAGAAGCAGCCGCTAGAGGGCGCACATGGCTTTATAGTATTTGCATTATGTAGTTTGTTTGGTCTTGGATTATTTCTCTGTTTCTCAAACTGTGGCACTGGTATGATGCAGTTCTTAATTTTGTTTAATTACTGCTGGTACCTGAAAACACAAATCTACATAATACATTTACGTTTAAAGTCATGAATATTTCTTGTAGGTTCTGCTTCAAGCACAAAAGGAGCTTCTCAGTTACAACAGTCTTGGGATTAGTGTTCTGGGTAAGTAGTAGGAACCTATAACTTTGTATTTGTTCCCTCATGATTCATCCAGTACTTCTCTTCTACTCGTATAGTTATAAAAAATGACCCCACATAACAATATAAGGGAATATAAACAGCTTTTCTTCATTGCAGAGATGAGTCATCGATCTTCAGACTTCGGCAAAATCCTGAATAAAACGGAGAGTCTGATGCGAGAATTGCTGTGAGTTATTATTTGTGCTAAACAAAGAAACATTTTGGATACAGTAGTTTTCTTTTATTTATTCCCTCAATCCTCTTTGACTTTGTGTCCACAGAAATATCCCAGACAACTACAAAGTGATGTTTCTGCAGGGGGGTGGCTCGGGTCAGTTCAGCGCCGTGCCTCTTAATCTCATTGGCCTAAAAGAAGACAGATGTGCTGATTACCTTGTGACTGGCACGTGGTCGGCTAAAGCTGCGAAAGAAGCAGAGAAGTATGGAAAAGTGAACATTGTCCACCCAAAACTCGACAGCTACACAAGTGAGTGCACCGTTCTCTGCCCGTTAGGCCTCTGTGGGATTTGGGATCCAGTTTGTGGGTTACATAACTTACACAAAGGGGCCACCCCCTCGTAAAGACCGGCATTCAGAGCCTTCCACATGGACGACTCAGACTAGCCCTGTCAGAAGCTATTCTCTGCAGTGTTACAGAAGTGGGTCACGGGCTGGAGAAATCTGTTTACTCGTAATTATTTAAATTAGTTCATTAATTAATAGGATGTGACACTGCGACTTTAACTGTATCATCATCAACAACTTTATCGAGAGTGAAGAAAACACCAAAAGAATGTTTCCCACAGTGGCCACAAACCAAATAAAGTAATGCCAAGTATAAAATTATGATCTAATCTGAAACATGATGTTCTCCTTGTCCACAGAAATCCCAGACCCAAGCAGCTGGACCCTGAACCCCTCTGCGTCTTATGTTTACTACTGCTGCAACGAGACCGTGCACGGAGTGGAGTACAACTTCATCCCAGAGACAAACGGGGTTGTTCTTGTGAGCGACATGTCCTCCAACTTTCTGTCCAGACCAGTGGACGTGTCAAAGGTCAGTGATAGAAAGAAATATCATGTTTGTAAAGGAAAAGCACATAAACTCCCTAAAGGTTGTCAAGATTAGATGGAGCTTTATTATTAAATCTGTGCAAATACCGTACACATGATCGAAAGAATACGAAAACTGGGAGGAATGAAAAAAACTTTGATGAAACGTGACTGTAGTCGATGTGATAGTAGCTGTCCTTCCTGAATACATATAAAGAGATTAGTTTAAAAGACATTGGCCTTTTCAAATACGTTGCGCTGTTTTGGTTGTGACTCACTGTCCGTTTGCTTCTTCAGTTTGGCTTGATATTTGCTGGTGCTCAGAAGAATGTGGGCTGTGCTGGAGTGACGGTGGTGATTGTGAGAGAGGACTTGTTAGGCCATGCCCTGAAAGAGTGTCCGATTGTTCTGGATTATAAGGTGCAGGCAGAAATGAACTCCCTGTACAACACGCCGCCATGTTTCAGGTATCAGAAATCTCCTCCTCGTATAAATATAACAAAAGTATAAATTATTACAATGATAGTTTTTTCTAAGGGTGGGCGATTACCGTAAATTTTGGACTATAGAGCGCACCTGAATATAAGCCGCACCAGCTAAATTTGAAAAGAAAATCAATTTTGTACATATATAAGCCGCACCTGAATATAAGCCGCAGGTTTTTGTGTTGTGATATTTACACAGGAAGATGGTACACTGAAGGGTTTTTGTTTGTTTTTTTAATTTAGGAAACGCTTTTTTCTTTCTTTTTTTTTCTTTTTTAAAATTGTGTCTGAAAAGCATCAGTTCATAATCTTTCCCCATGTTTCACTTATGCATTTACTGTTAGAGTGACCCCCAGTGGCCGTTAGGCAGTAAAAATCTATAAATTAGCACTGTTGTATAAGCCGCAGGGTTCAAAGTGTGGGGAAAAAAGTAGCGGCTTATAGTCCGAAATTTACAGTATATCTTCGTGTATATCGTAATATTTCGATATACAGTGGCATTAGCTGTGAACTTAACTACAACTCTTTTTTTGTGGATAAAAACTGGCAAATAGCACTTATCAGCCGCAACAGCAAGACAAAAAAATCCATATTGCCCCATTTTATATGATTTGTCCTAAAAATATAAATATTGTACCACTGTATGACACTTTCCGCCCAATGACCTTGACTTAACTGTTGTTTCGTTGTAATATTTTGTACTATTTTGTCATTATTTGAAATATTTAAATCTTAAAACGTGCCGTGCATTTACACAGAGACTTCTTTTCATTCATCTGCAGCATCTACATCATGTGTCTGGTTCTGGAGTGGATCAAAAACTACGGAGGCAGCGTCGCCATGAAAAACCTCAACAATCAGAAGTCCTCGTTGATCTACGACATAATCAACAATTCAGATGGTTTCTACGTGTAGGTCGACATCATTAAAGCTGTCACCAAAAGAGATGAATCTAAATGGCCCGTGTTTTACCAGGTGCCCCGTGGATCAGTCCTGCAGAAGTAGAATGAATATACCATTTCGCTTGAGGACAGAGGAAGGAGATGAGGCTTTGGAAAAGAAGTTTCTTGATGGAGCAGCAAAACGTGGAATGATCTCGCTGAAAGGACACAGGTCGGACATGATTTTCTCCGAATTAAATGTTTTATTCGATTTAAAATGTGTACTTTGTAAATGTATTAGATATTTTCTATCCCCTGAGGAACATTGATGTGTCTGAAATCAATAAAAAATGTCTAAAAATGACTCCTTTGATATGTTTGCTCTATAGTTCATGTCTTCTCTTATGTTCTGCAGGTCAGTTGGGGGAATCCGTGCGTCCCTTTACAACGCGGTCACTCTGGAGGACACTGAAGCTCTGGCCACTTACATGAAGGAGTTTCAGAAGGAGCACATGTAAACCCACATTATGGCTGCAAACAGTGGCTTTTCTGATGTAGAATGGACAGAACTTTGCCTTTTTTTCTTAAGTAATAGATCCTTGTCGGGTCCATTGAAGCTCCTTCAGTCGACAATGGACTGATGCAGGTGATGTCTTAAATAAGTCTGTCAGTGTGAAAAAGACAAAATATTAATGTACATATTAAATTCCACATGTGTAATTACATTCCAGTAAACATAAGTTGACTAAATAATTGCATGATGTGAGTTTATTTTACATTGTTGCACATTAATTTGAAAGTTTCTTAAACTAAACTGTGACACTGCCCATCACAGCTCAAGTCCATGGTTCATTTGACATTTCTAAAATCAAAATGTACCATAGAGATATGTGTAAAACCAAACAAAGACCAAACCAGCTGTGGAAACCAGCCGCTTCCACCACAAACAGACTCATAATGACACATGAGATATTATAACTGTACATGTAATACCAGCCAACAGCCACTAGGGGGAAATGTAGATCACACTTTGGGATTCTCTGTGTGTCTGTAAATGTGTGTGTGCAGTGTAAAGGGGTGTGTGTGTCTGTAAATGTGTGCAGTGTAAAGGGGTGTGTGTGTGTGTCTGTAAATGTGTATGTGTGCAGTGTAAACGTGTATGTGTGCAGTGTAAATGTAAATGTGTGTGTGTCTGTAAATGTGTGTGCAGTGTAAATGTGTGTGTGTCTGTAAATGTGTGTGTGTGCAGTCTAAATAGGTGTGTGTGTGCAGTGTAAATGTGTGTACAGTGTAAAGGGGTGTGTCTGTAAATGTGTGTGCAGTGTAAACGTGTGTGTGTCTGTAAATATGTGTGTGTGCAGTGTAAATAGGTGTGTGTGTGCAGTGTGTGTGCATGGTGTGTGGGGGGGTGCAGTGTAAATGTGTGTGGGTGTGTGTGCAGTGTAAATGTGTGTGCAGTGTAAATGTGTATGTGTCTGTAAATGTGTATGCGTCTGAAAATGTGTGTGTATGCAGTGTAAATGTGTGTGTCTGTAAATGTGCGTGTGTCTATAAATGTGTGTGTGCCTGTAAATGTGTGTGTGTCTGTAAATGTGTGTGCAGTGTAAAGGGGTGTGTGCGTGTGTGCATGGTGTGTGTGTGGGGGGGTGTGCAGTGTAAATGTGTGTGGGTGTGTGTGCAGTGTAAATGTGTGTGCAGTGTAAATGTGTATGTGTCTGTAAATGTGTGTGTGCAGTGTAAATGTGTGTACAGTGTAAAGGGGTGTGTCTGTAAATGTGTGTGCAGTGTAAACGTGTGTGTGTCTGTAAATATGTGTGTGTGCAGTGTAAATAGGTGTGTGTGTGCAGTGTGTGTGCATGGTGTGTGGGGGGGTGCAGTGTAAATGTGTGTGGGTGTGTGTGCAGTGTAAATGTGTGTGCAGTGTAAATGTGTATGTGTCTGTAAATGTGTATGCGTCTGAAAATGTGTGTGTATGCAGTGTAAATGTGTGTGTCTGTAAATGTGCGTGTGTCTATAAATGTGTGTGTGCCTGTAAATGTGTGTGTGTCTGTAAATGTGTGTGCAGTGTAAAGGGGTGTGTGCGTGTGTGCATGGTGTGTGTGTGGGGGGGTGTGCAGTGTAAATGTGTGTGGGTGTGTGTGCAGTGTAAATGTGTGTGCAGTGTAAATGTGTATGTGTCTGTAAATGTGTGTGTGCAGTGTAAATGTGTGTGTGGGTGTGTGTGTGTGTGTGTGTGTGTAAAGGGGTGTGTCTGTAAATGTGTGTGTCTGTAAATGTGTGTGCCTGTAAATGTGTGTGTGCAGTGTAAATGTGTGCGTGTCTGTAAATGTGTGTGTGCAGTGTAAATGTGTGCGTGTCTGTAAATGTGCGTGTGTAGTGTAAATGTGCGTGTGCCTGTAAATGTGTGTGTACCTGTAAATGTGTGTGTACCTGTAAATGTGTGTGTGCCTGTAAATGTGTGTGAGCCTGTAAATGTGTGTGTGTGCAGTGTAAATGTGTGTGTGTCTGTAAATGTGTGTGTGTGTCTGTAAATGTGTGTGTGCCTGTAAATGTGTGTGTGCCTATAAATGTGTGTGTGCAGTGTAAATGTGCGTGTCTGTAAATGTGCGTGTCTGTAAATGTGCGTGTCTGTAAATGTGCGTGTCTGTAAATGTGCGTGTCTGTAAATGTGCGTGTGTAGTGTAAATATGTGTGTGCCTGTAAATGTGTGTGTGCCTGTAAATGTGTGTATACCTGTAAATGTGTGTGTGCCTGTAAATGTGTGTGAGCCTGTAAATGTGTGTGTGTGCAGTGTAAATGTGTGTGTGTGTCTGTAAATGTGTGTGTGCAGTGTAAAGGGGTGTGTGGGGGTGTGTAGGGGTGTGTGTGTGTGTGTGTGTGTGTAGTGGCAAAAATGCTGCCAATTGATAGTGTAGAAAAAAAATGTTATTAAATGGAAAAGTCTTCATCAGAGGTGGAAAATAAAGTAAAAGTAGTAACGTACTGTACTTGAGTATACATTTTAGGTATCTGTACTTAAGTACATTTTAAAGCGGATACTTTTTACTTTACTACATTTGAGAGCAGTATCTGTACTTTCTTTCTACTCCACAATATTTTTGAACAGGACTGAAAAGTGAAAGTATTTGTATTGGACCTGCTGAAAAGGCTTAAGGTTTTGTTTTTTTTAACACATTTGTAGTTTCAAGAAAAACATACAAAAAAAAATAAAAAAATCGATTCAGTTTCTGTTGAACAAAATTCGGCACAAATCTTTGTCACAATCACCACATTTGAAGCTTCATTAGATCTCAAAATCTGCGCAGAATACTTTTACTTTTTACTTTTAGTACATTTTGAAACGGGTACTTTAATATTTTTACTTAAGTAGATTATTTCATGTGGTACTTTTGAGTATTTCTTGAGTACTTGAGTGTTTAGTGAACCTGTAGTAAAGATGGAGTGATGCACAATAGTTCAGCGTAATTACTTCCCATGAAGCCGTGCACATCTGATCACAGAGTTAGACACAAAAGGTCTCAATAAGCAGCTTGTAACGCAACTTCATTTTGAAATATAATAAAGGAAAAGCAGGAAGGCCACAAGAAGTTAACCTGATCCAGAAGTTATTATTTTATACAACGTCCCAGGTGGATCTTCCCAAAAAAGTAATTTTGGCTGTTAGCAAATATCAATATGAAGAGTCGGAACAGCAGTGTTGACTGTACATCCCAGGGGCGGGAGCTGTTGGTCTGTGTGCTGAGTCTCCTCTGCCAGAGTCAGACGCTCTGAGCGACATGGAGCGAGAGGACGCACATCTCTTTATATCAGGGATCACTTGGTAAAAGCTGCCGGTTGCACATGGTCAGTTTCAATGGGGAGCCATGCTGCTTTTATACTCGATCGTGTGTCTAACCTCTGACACGCGCTCTGAACCAGGCCTTTAGTGCACGGAAAAGTCTCTGCAGGCATAGGTATGACTGTGAAATCATTCACTTTGTGTGTTTTTTCTCTTAAAAAGACAATGTTCACACTGGATACTTACAAAACAATAAAAAAGAAAGCCTTTATTTGTGTGAAATACCTTAACACATTTAGGATATTGAAGATATTGAAGATACTTTCACACCATAGATGCATGTCAACACTCAGTGGATGTAAACTCACATAGTCACAGCTGCCAGTCACATGTGCAAAGACAAGTCAAGTGTCTTTCCCAAGGACACAGTGTCAGTACTGGTCAGCGCTGACCCGTCCACAGTCAGGGTCATTTTGGTTTAGTGTCTTCCTGTCATACATCGTAATTAAGTCAAAACTACACTGCGTCTTCCTCCTGTAGCTGACCACACTGTGTACAGTCCCCAGAGGCATAAAAGAGAAAGTGGTATGCACAGATCCGCAGAGGCGAAGGGGATTTCAAATGTGAGAGGGGTTTCAGACAAGATGGGAAGTTGCGTCTGGATTGTGCGGTGAATCCGGGGGCTGCCGAGCCCAGTAATGTCGGGGTAATGCCACCAGAAGACGGCAGTAAGACGGCGATAATGAAAAACACCAGGGAAGACAATATCAAATGGCTCCTCTACATCCTGCAGTGGAGATTAAGCGACACAAAAGTCGTGTGGCAGCGGCAGAGGAGGCAGAGGCAGGCTTTAGTGTGCCTGATTGAGTCTCCTGTCAAGAGCTCCATGCTGCAGCAGCAGCAACGCAAAGTCAGTGTGACTGACATCTCTTATACAGGCTATTTCACACATGCACTTTGCATTAGCTCAGACTGTTCCTATAGATACAAAACGCTGCCCTCTCAAAAAGGAGGGACTGCTGAACTGAAGTTAAGCTCCTCCAGGAACAGCACTAATCTGTTTTCATTTTAAAAGGGCCAATGGATGTAGACTAACATTTAAGAAATCCACAAATACTAGGCCCTGCTCCAATTCCAGTTTATGTACTGACTGTCTATGGATCAGTAGGTAAAGATAAGGACAGGGACAGGGTATAGGTAAAGATTCCTGCAAACCAAAGATTAAAAAAAAAAAAAACATAAATTAAAAAAATGAGATTACCTCTGCCCTGATAAAATAAGCTTACTGCGTACAATAAAACACATATATAATGTAGATAAGTGCTTTAGAAGTGCTTTAACTTACATATTGAGCCTAAATGCAATTCACTGTTGCCTGTTACCAAAGAGACTAGAGGTGTAACTTTAATCTAAAAGGATGAATGTGGAAGCCTTCAGTACATCAAGGACAGAGGCAGTGTATCTTCATCTTCAATAGTTGAGCACTTTGTGTAACTTAGCAGAGAATCTACTTTGAAGTTCGCCTACCCCACCCTTTACAAAACTTATTGAAGTAGCTTAGGTTTCTCCTTATATTCGCACCATCTCTCCATGTCCAACACCTTCTCATACCTCTCCCATTCAATAAAAGCCTCCTCTCATCTGTGCCTGTTCTTAGATAGCTGCTGCTGCTGCGTGTGTGTCTCAGTGATAAACCCATTGCTCCATGAGGCTAATCTTGTTAGCACCTAATGCACCGTGTTCTGCTAGCTGCTCTTAATTGCTGTTGTGTTATTAATGAGTGGGGAGCGGGGAAATCACTCTTAATTAGCTTGTCTCGTTCAGCTCGGCGGCAGCAGCCATCTCGAGTGAAGCAGCGCTCAGGCACAAACACGCCGGGGATAATTAAAGCACTTCACATGTCGGAGTATTTATCTAAACCAGAGCGCTACAAGCCGTTCCCGCAATTAGCCTTGTCATTCATTAGCAGCCGAGTGCCATTGATTTAAGTGTTACATTGTCATTTTGCCATTGCTCACTTATTCAATCAGTTTTTCTCTGAGGTGGAGGAGCCATTTTGACGTGCACCTATAGGCCGATCTACAGCGATGCATCCAGGAAAAGGGTTAACACACATCTCACTGGTTAATCAGCGCTAACTAGACTTGGTTTAGATAAGATCGCTCAGATTAATTAGCTGGCAGAGGCCTACATATCTTCAGTTGTAACATCATGGAGAATACAGCGAGTTTCACACTGATTATAGAACAGCAGAGGCTTTAATGTCATGACCGCCGTGCCCTATAGACTCTGTTCGTCGAAAGCGATGCAGGAAAAGCTCCATCCACCTCCACGGGCCGATGGAAACAGAAGAAACAAGTCATTAAAACAGTGTAATTCCAGCAACGATCTCTGGCAAAGTTAACAATGACAAGCTATTCTTTTAAGGAGCCACATGTTGAAGTTTGTACCAACATTATTAGACTAGTAAACAATAACAACGCTTTGGGGTCCCACCGGAGGAGCTGGAGGACATGTCTGAGGTGAGGGAAGTCTGGGAGTCCCTGCTTAGACTGCTGCCCCTGCAACCTGGCCCTAGATAAGAGGAAAAAAATGGATGGATGGACGATAAAGCAAGTAAAATAAAGCAAAATCCCAACTATTCTTAGCTGTTTTTGGTCGTGATAGATTTGCGGTTGTGGACTTTCCATGGGCCTCTTTAAATATGTTACTTATTTTACCAAAGATACAAACTCAGAAGCTGCAGAACTTCAGATATTCTTTAGTAGACTTTCCAAAAAATATCAGTGTCTTAGCTGCAAAAACGCCTGACATTTTTTATAGGAAGAGCTGTAAAAACCTAACCCTAAGTACAATCTGCATAATCTTTTGTATAAATGTTGATTATTGTTCATATCTGTAATTTAAAGTGTTTACGATCTGGCCAGATAGTTTTTTCATTGTTTACTTGCATAAAAGTTCCTCAAAAGTACATTCGTTTTTATATTTTTCTTCTACTTAAACTGGTATTACACACTTATTTGATGCATCAATGGAAAAATAAGGATGGATTTGTAAAATAGAGGTAGCTGTGTGAAAAGGGGCAAAAGTACATGCTGATACCTCCTTTAACATGATTTTTATGGTTAAAAAAAGAGCTATAGTGGTCTAAGTGACACGTGTGTAAATATGTTCTGTGTTTTGCATTTTTACTGACCCCTTGTGGTGATGCAAAGCAAGTTCAGACAAATCCTAAACACTTTCCCAGTACAGTATCCTGACAGTCATTTCATTTACAGCACTAAGACTATGCTCCTCATGTATACATTTTGCAGCTCTGTTTGTCAAGAATCACATTTCATTCACTAGACGCTATAAAGTCGTGTACGTTGAAATTCCCATAAGAAACATTTAACGTAAACCTAGTATTCTGTGCCGTGTTCTTGCCTATACTCCATCTAATTACTCCCCCTACGTCAGAACACTGAAATCTACCACTTCCAGTAGAATACGCTCTCAGGTTTGTGGGGTTATTATAGGTGTTCTGAGTGATTTCCTACTTGTCAAAGCACAGAGTGGATTTGAACTTTGCAGGTTTCATAATGAGATGATCCTTTCACAGCAGGCGGCCTGAAATGAGTTTTGCATGTAGAGTGTGAGCGTGCACCTGCCTTTGTCTCCGCGTAGCCCTGACATGTTCTCAGTGACAGCCCACAGCGCATTAAGGTAAATTTAATTTGCACCTTAGCCTAAGTGTGATAAGGGATGCAGCTCTTGTGGGGCAGGACTAATTGCTGCTGAGGGATCTGTGTATGTGTATATGTGTGTGTGTGTGTGAGAAAGAGAGAGAAACAGAGAGAGAACAGAGAGAGGAGAGAGAGAGGCGCGTTTGCCTGCCTGTCCCGCTGCCAACACAAACACTTTAGTGAATATTAAATGCATGTGTTTATCTGCGTGCACGTCTGCGGCTGTGTGATAACAGAATGTCAGCAAAGACAGTGGAG
Organism: Periophthalmus magnuspinnatus; assembly: GCF_009829125.3. Lineage (NCBI taxonomy): Eukaryota > Metazoa > Chordata > Actinopteri > Gobiiformes > Gobiidae > Periophthalmus > Periophthalmus magnuspinnatus. The sequence goes on along the minus strand of NC_047134.1, from coordinate 9,960,839 downwards.
TTAATGAGGCTTTTTGTCACCAGGAAGGAGATGTGAGTAAGGGGCCCACAGCTCCATAGGCAATCTAATCAGCGCGTTTACACAAATAACATCAACAGCCTTAGCGCAACTATTCTGGCTGTGTCCACTGGTATGGGTCAAAACCATTGAAAACTGTCCATTAGCTGCAAAGACGGGTTGTAGTGCGATTCTTGTGCATGGTTGTTCTATGAATCCCATTAACTGTCCCTCTACTTCATGCACATTTCCTCCATAACAGGGGACCAGGATAAGGTTGAGCAATTAACTGAGTTTTAATCAAGTTTCAGGTTCAGTCGTGTCTAATGGTCAGTGATCCGCTCGGGTCTTTTGAGTGGAGAGGTCTACAGACTGTCCTTTGTCGGGAAAAAGCATGTGGAGCAGAGTTCAGACTTTGGAGGTGATTATTAACAGTTTCTCTTGTGTTTGGTAAATTAATATTCAAATTAATGTGAAAAATCTTGAGCAACGTGAGGGAAACATGTTGATTTTTAATTTGATTTTTGATTTGATTTTGTAAATTTCGTATTAAACAGCCCTAGACCAGTGTGTAAATATGTTATGTGTTCTCCATCTGCGTGTCCTTGATCAGCTATAAAGCCCTTTGACTTCCCCTGAATTAATGCATTGTTATTATTGTGTCATTTAAAAATAATACACGATATCTGGGTGAATAGTAAACGATAATTTATACCAAGCTTTTCTACCTCCACTGGGCACTCAAAGCTCTTTATATTTAGGGTTAGTGTCTTGCTCAAGGACTAAAAACTTAGCTAATTGAAGTATTCTAATGACTTTTCTGCTTTTTGCTATTGATATGACAAAAGCAACAAACAAAAACCTCTCACTTGTTGTCATTTTTGATGGATAAAACTGCCTTGATTGATTTAAAACAGATTATTTTATCATCCCGCGTTCAATAATCTGCCCATTTCTCAATTACAAAACACAAACATCACTCCGCTGTTTGATCCTGTCCAACAATAACATTTGCCACTTTTGTTTGTGGCTGCGACAGAAAGTAGTGCCATGGGTAAAAGTTTTCTCTCATGTGATGTTCCACGGTGGCGTTCCCTGTGTCTCCGTGCGCACATGTCCTCAGCAGGCAGGCTCATAAATTGGACAGCTAAGCCTTTCATAAAGTTTAATAAAGCGCTGTTTGGTGGCTCAGGGGAGCTGGTATTAGTGACGAGAGCCACTGCTGCCATTCAAGCAAATCACATCATCATAATGAGCCTGTTCTCTGGGAGTCACACACACACGCACACCCCCACACATACACACACACACCCCTACACGCACACACACACACACACACACACACACACACATTGCACCCCTTTGTTTTCTTTATCTTCCCTTTGACACAATACCATGTCTTCACTCCATCGTGTTTTTCCTTGGGGAGTTTTGTGAGGGGGGGGAGGAGGAGGGCAGGCGACTTTGGACAGGGTAGGGTTATTTCTCATTTAATAAAGATCACAGGCGTTGTAAATGCTCCAGCGCCATGCCGTGAATGCCAACAACGGGGTGATTGGCAGCTTGACGGCGGCGGCAGCATTTGCATGGCATTTAGCTGGGCGGACGATGGCCACCCCTAACACCAAGGTGGGTAAATAAGATGACTTCTCTGTTCACACACACACACACGCAGGCATTCTCACAGCGCTCAACAACCCCTAGCCGTCTTTTACTGCCAAACCTGAAGCCACTCATAATTGTGTGGCATTTAGACAGAGAGAAGGGACATGCAGTCGTGTGGGCAAGTGGGCCAGTGAGTGTAGTGCAAGACCCCACATCTTCAGTCAGGGTCATTATTTGTGGATGATTAGGCAAAGTGGCAATGTGCAAATGAGCGCTCTTTGAATGTTACTGTGTGTACGGTACAAGGTAAAAGGCGAAAAGAGAAGAAGAAGAGAAGCTACAGACGCTATGGGATGTAAATTTGCATCTAAACACATCACTTAACATAGAAAAATGATTTGTTAATGCTAATTAAAATTGTATATTGCATTATTTATTGGATCTGCTGTAAATATGCAGCTTTGATGAACAAATCCAAGAAGTTAAAGGTACGGTATGTGACTTTTCTGGTAGAGGATTCCCCATGGAGATGTTATTGTTTTGTTCTACGGTGTGGCATTAAGCTTATCTATCTTGCGTTTATTCATCCACAGGTGTATTACTCCAAAAACATGCGTTCTTCTTGTTTGTGTGATCCCTAAAACGTCCAGGTATGAGCCACGGCAAACGAAAAATTGGGACAAAAGTGACAAAAGCGAAATGTTGAATCTTTCTTTTGCCGTGGATCATACCTGGACGACTGAGAATTAACGCAAACAAGAAGAACGCATGTTTTTGTGCAAATAAATGCAAGATAAATAAGCTTAATCCCACACCGATCAGACCTGTAAGTCGACCTGAAGATGTTAAAACTGTGGAACATTCCTGACAAAGTGAGAACATCTACACAGAAACGAGAAAACTGCAAACCGCTCACGAAAAACCCTTAAAATCTTCGCGAAAAGGGTTAAAATCTAGCAACAAAAACAACATCAACTCACAAACCAGTTCCAATTTAGTTAAACAGGTTATATTTAATTGCGGTTCTTCCAATTGAAAATCAAATGAGAGACATTTGAGACTAATTACATAGATTCATGTGATGCAAAACATGAGTTGCTTGGTGCTGCTTCCATCAACGTGCCTTCTCATTTTACCACATGATAAACCGCAACATTTGGAGCAAAGAAAACTAAATAAATCTATTGACCGGTGCATGCTTGCTGTTATAATCACCATCACAATAGTTTACCCAATTAGTCACCGACTCACCGTTCTGCAAAACAGGCCAGAAATCGTCTGGAAGAGCGAAAGTAAATAGGGTTTTTCATGGCGTATTGTGTTATTAGGCGCTTGATTCAACATTTATGATCGAATGATACCAGAGTTGTTTAGACAGTTGCTATTGCTGGACGGGACGGGCCACACACAGGCAGCTGGTTGCATAAGTACAAAGCTGGCAGTGCGACTTACAAAGCCACCTTTATTCACACATGGAAATATACAGAACCAATTGAATACTGATTGGATGGAAAACCAACAACTTCCCATGAAAGTTGTAAAATAGGAAAAAAAAAAACTGAACTTTAGAGTTGGTAGAGCTGGATGGAAAAATATTGTCATTTTTCAGACACATAATTGCGATTACCGGTCGATTTGGAAGTTACGTCGTTAAAAAAAAATCAAGATTCACCACAAAGAGCACTTTTTAAACTTGGACAGGCGCAGTAAGATTTGAGAAAAGAGCGAAAAGAAACTGCTAAACTAATACAATAATCAGACGCTTGGAGATATATTTAGCTGTTTGCAGACGATATTATGTAACAGGAAAAATTGCAGCCTTAAAATAATTATCTTCAGACATTTATATTGTGTTGTGTTTGTGATTTTTTATTTTTTAGCATTTTTTATTCATTGTTGAGGGTGAAATTTCAGCATCGCGACAATATTAGCCGTAATTATTTAATAAAGAACTGTATAAATATTTTTAAAAATCTGTGTTTGACAATGTTTAAATACAGTTTTTTTTAGCTGTGCATGTGACTAAAACGTTTTTATTCTGCGCTTTTCTCTTTTAAAGTACATTTTATTATGATTATCTATGTTTTGATTTGTTGTATCATGGTTTTAATGTCTTTCTTATTCCGTGAACCACTTTGAATTACGAATATGCTCTAATTGCGCCTCCTTTGCCTTTCCTCTAAAACACTTTTACCTACATAACAAACAGCTCGAGTTATTTGTTATGGTCCACCTCTACTTCAAATCTATACTTGTAATTGACTAGAAAATGCATCTCTCTCTCCCCGACGGCATCTCAGGAAAAGTTAAAACATAAATAAAAATAGACAAGTTGAACAATTTCTCTACAAACCCTTTTTTCTATAGCTTACTTTGATCCAGTCCTTGAAGTCTGACTCAGGTGCACGCTGTGTCTATTCCCAGAGCACATCCCTTATAGGTGTCACAGCTGATATTAACCTCTCCCCGTCATCTTATTTCCTCATATTTTATCCCACCGCAGAATAATCACACGCCCGCATTTACACAGCGTCGCTCAACTTTGATTCACTTGAAATGATTCTGAAATGACATTACCGCTGACAGCCCAGGCAATAACAAAAGTACAAAAACTTCTTTGGAAAACAATAAATCAATAAGCCTTGCCAACACATCCTGTTACATTCCCGACTCCATGACACCTTGAAGCTCATTAAACACAGCCTAACGTCAACTTTCCACGAGCAGAGTACACACAACGCTCGCCTTCTCGCCACCTATCACAATAAGAGCTACTGAGCAACCTTGATATATTGTATATACTAGAAATAAATATGATTGTCCTTTAATCTGATTTTATTATACTGGGGAGTCCCGCCGGCAAATCTACTGAGGTCTGATAGGAGGTAATCTTATTGCAGGGGGCGCGCTGTGTTTCATATCCCCTTCCTGATGGTGTTTTATCATGTCACGGCTATTATTGTTCCTATTTGGTATATGTGTTTCTTCATTGATATGCACTGGTGTATATAACCTAATAATAAATCGAGTTATTGCACATGCAGCGTGGGGTGTGCTTGTCTGTGTTTGCATGGGCCTATGTGTGCTTTTGCGTTAGTGGAGCACCCTAAGGTCCTAACAGCTTGCTCTTGGGTGCTAATTCATCCCCATTCAAGGGATTTTCTGTGTTTATAAATCAGGTGCGTTGTCTCTATTCTGGCTTAGATTCACTGTAGTTTGAGCGTGTTGTGTGACTCATGGAGGATTTGTTTGATTAATATGTACGCTAATTGAGCAAAGGCTTTTCACTCTTCATGGATTTCAGCTTCAGCAACATTTTGAAGAATTTTTTCTGTTGAAAACATCATATTTTGCTTTAAATCATTGATCGTTATGAGAATTTTCCATCATTCTGAAACCCATGGATAGAATTCTTAACATTAAATCATGTTTTTACACAGAAATTAACTTTGATCGTACATTTCCGGGTTAAAATACTCTTTATGTCAGAGATATAAAAATGTAAAACTACTGGTTTCGTCAAAGGGAGTCAGTGTATTACTAAAAACTATAACATACTATATTTATCCCATTTATCTCCCACTTTCAGATCCGCTTGTTAAAGAGTTTTTTTCCGAGCTAAACACAGTGTGGACATATATATATTTGTCACTGTGTATTTTGTTTTAAATTTGATTTGATGCAGTTTCAAATAAAATCAATGTGTCTGTCTGAAGTATCATTGTATCAGTATACTTAAACCCTCCCACTCCTCTCTCCTCCGTCCTCTTCCAGACACATTACACCCCTCTTGAAAAGTGCTGCAGAAACTCCAGTCCAGTTTTGAGTTGGGTTTGTTCATGTGGACGTTGCGCTACTTACTGTTGTCCCTGTGATTGTATGTGATTTGTGTAGATGTGTCCCAGGTATTGCCTGGTTGTGCATTTTGTGCACACTAGTATCTGGCCAGTACAGATCTGGCTGTCCTGCTGAATGGTGGCTGATTGAGACACATGGACTGCCTTTGTGCGCTGATCTAGTTGCCATTGATTACCTATCAGGGTTTTTGATTGCATCCTGGAAGTAATTCTTTTAAACAGGCCCTAATGGCCTCCAATCTGGGCTGATGACGACCTCAGAGAGTCCAATCGCAGATCCATTTAGGCCCTTTCAGACCCCTACACGCACACTTGGAGACTGCCGCTCGTCACTCACCCCCCCCCCCCCACCCCCCTCCTTCACGTCTCCACCTCGCATTGTGTCAGATTACTGTGCTCTGGAACTGGGCAAAAAACACAATGACACAAAAAGTCTTCTTCAAAGTACAGGCTGAACAAGCACAGAGCTAAATACTCACAAATTGTTGGTATTAAGTCATAGGAGGAAGGACCCACAGTGATGGCCGGGTCAGAACAGGTCAATTTTTTATTGTCAATAGAATAAATACATATATTGAACTGAATAATTTTGTTCCCCTTCAGCTTTCTATTGAACAGCACCTTTTTTTTTTTAACCTTTGCTTGTAACTATTATTTTTGTACAAGCGCTAACGGTTTAGTAACAGCGGCGGCAGCAGAGATCGGCTAAATTTGTCGTTGTTAGGTCCTGGTTCGATGCCGGTTTAGTCCTGATGTAGATTCGGTTTGGTCCTGTTCTAGTCCTGGTCTAGTCCTTGTTTAGTTTAGTCACAGTATAGATATAATGTGTGTGTGCGGAGCTAATAAGGTTAGCGTGAGGTCAAAGCATCACGTTATCTCAAACGTGTAAACTCTATATTAAGTTATTCATACAAACTTCAAATGCTCCACTTTTCCCCCAAAAAATATAAAAAATAAATAAATAAAAAGACCTAATTATCACCTGAATTGTACGTGTTACAACTTCTTCCCATGGAGCTGTGTTTTTGTAAATTAATTAATTAGCAGAAAATGAAAATGAAGTAACAGGTGTCATTTTACGCATGCATTTATAACAAACTGCACATGTGGACACTGAAATGAGCAGTGATGAGCGTAATATTCGTAGTCTGCAACATGGATAGTACTGCAGTTACAAAGGATGCCTGTTCTTTTTTGGGATGGGGGTCGTCACTGTGTCAGTCTGTATTATTTGGTGAGCGCCGGACAGAAGCATGAGAAACAGGAACAGAACAGGGGAGGAGCACTGAAGTAGACAGGAAGAGGGCTAGCCGTCTAATCCTCCAATTTTCGTACATTACAACCCCCTCCACCCCCCCTTTCTCTTTTTCTCTCTCTCTGTCAATGAAACTAGAGATAAACAAGCTTCAGACACACCGACTGCACCGTAATGTGACTTTTACTAGAACCTCACCCACAAAACAACATCGTTATAACAGATGCATTGTTATATATCGTATATGTGTTCAAAATTGATACAAAAACACTTTATAATTAGACGTAGACAGGGCGCAGTGGTCTCATTTGACTTTATCGCATGAAACTAATTGGGTACAGCCCCTTTAAATCAATTTTATGAACGCAGACCTCTTAATTTACCAGGGTTTGGGACTGGGACAGTACAATAGCTGACCTCAAGTAAGCAAAACAATAATTAAATGATCAAATAAACTGATATACAAGCAAATATATATAAAAATGTATATATATTTTAACACGGGACCCCTATAAACTTGCACAGAGGACGTCATCACACCGAGATTAAGTGTTACACAGGGAAATCATATTAGCAACATGGATGAGACCCAATAACAGACCACGCAGCCTCGTCTATAGGTTTCTACACGTGTGTTTCACTAGTGTCAGCACGCTCATAAATCTCAGCTGTTTGGGAGAGCTGGGCCATGTAAATGCACAGATAAAATGCAGCCGTGCATGTTGTAAAAGCAGCCTCGAGCACAATCAATAACTTCCTGCTGATGAAGAAGAAAACCTGATGACAGAATATTAAATTAAAGAGATTGTTTTACACTGAGAATGTATTAACAGCTCACTTAGCAGAATTACTGAGCAATGATGACAAACAAGGCTTTCTCTGCCAGGCATTGCTGCTTGTTAGCATGAGAATCTGTATCAATAGATTTAGCTGAACACTTACTGTACCTGACCAGATTTGATTAAGGGTGGCGGTGGATTAAATAAAGCTAAAGGCAATAGACCCTACAGCTTTTAGGGGAATTAAAGTCGCAAATTCAAACAGCGTCTCCGCAGTTCACAGGCAATTTCCTCCCAGGGCTAATCAAAGTCATATGCTACAGCTACAGGCTCTGCCCTTGAAGGTTCGGTCTGTTGTGGGGACGTGACAACATATCATCACTGTTTACAAGCCAGAACCAAAGACTGCGTGTAGCATCATACTTAACATGCTCAGTAGGATGAAATAATATATATGCAATAGAGCGACTGGACAAACAGGACAATGGAACAGTGCAAAATGTATTTAAATGCATTTGTTTTACTTCTAGGGGTGATTCAGGTGCAGTCTGTGGGATAAAGGTTAGTTAGTTTGCTAGTTACGTAGTTAGCATTTACAATTATTCCCCATCAGTATGCAGGAATTTTAGCTAACCACTCTGCCACACACTGATTGATAGATTTTACATTCCCCAAAAAAATGAATAAAAACCACGTAAAAAATAAGGGGAAAATGTAAAAAAAAAAGCATTACATACCTAAGCCTATTCATGTGTCTCAGCACAGAACAATTAGCACAATTTCCATGGCAACTACCAATTTAAAACAAAAATATGGCATCTTTTGAATAGTGAAAGTCCTCAAAATGTCGCCTATAAACAGGATGCTGAAGCCCAATAAGATTTCATCTATTGTTTCGATTCACTGCCCATTGTGCATATAACCCACACATCCTCAAATTGGCTCAACGTTGCCCTTTCCCTGCCTTTGTGTTCAATTTTTTTGCACTAACAAGCACACTGTATTGTTATGAGCTCCAAAATAAAAGTTTATGCAATATAATTATTCCTCCCTCTTCAGCACAATGTAATGATTTTGATGTCCCCGCCCTCTTGATTGATTTGCATTCCAATCACTTTTTATTGGACGAGGCAGAACCCTGACTGAGTGGGACTAATTTGCCATGCTAATGAGATGGCTCCGACAACACAGCCAGCTGGAGACCAGAGTAAATGATCCTGTCATCAGTCAAGAACACAAACACGGCTAACAGCTAATTAGCTCGCGGCAGTTTGTAGAGGTGACATTCTATCTGATCTCTGCTGTGCGAGAAAAGAAGGAAGAAAGGAGCAGGGGACAATAATGGGCAAGAAAGCAACATTTGGCTTTCCGAAAATGCACACTTGTGGTATGTCTGCACACACACAGACACACACACACCGCCATCAATCCAGCCTTTCTGTTCCCTGTGCACAGCACCATGCAATAAAGATAAGAGTGAATACGTGCCATCTGAGGGGAAAGAATATGCTAAGCAGACAATCAGAGGTGTACCCCCCAGCGCTAAACAGCCAATCACGGCTGTCTCAGTGTGTGCCACCAGCCAGCAGGAGGCAGAATTAGTCCTGGTTAGCGGCCAGAGCCCTGCCGAGTGCTTGATTAGTCTTTTACACTGAAGAGGAGACAGAATGTTAAGTCCATCCGCCCATCCCACTATGGTCTGCACACCACACACTGAGAAGACTGTACCCAAAAAAGTTAGCTGCTCTATTGTAGACTAGAAACTGGGGCCCTGAATCCCTTTGAAAATGTGGCATTAACTTCACTATTACCACAGTTTGAACAGATTTGATTAAATTATTTGTACAGGACAAGTCAGGTGAAACAAAGGTCTTAGAAGAGTATGAGAAGTGTTCAACTCTCCAACCACCAGCAAACACACAGTCAAACTAGCAGGATGGGGATCATTTCTGTAACAGAATTTTAAATGGGTCTAGCAATGGAGCTAATGATGCAGGGAACGCATGTAATGCCATATGCCATATGAAAACACAATCCCCAAACAGACAGCCTAACAGACCGATGGCTAAAACATTGAATCCCTTCTGTGTTGTATAATGGTGAAGCAAATGTTTTTTGAGCTAAAGCAGAAACTCGTGTTATATTTAAAAGTCCTTGGACTACAAGTGCACGCTATAGTGAGAAGGTAGAGCGAATTAGTGTCATTTACTCGGCATTATCCTTTTTAGCTCTCTCCAGTCTCCAAACCCAGAGGAATACTTTTCTTGTACAGTTTCTGGATGTCACCACTTCACTGATAATTAATTGTTCCTCATAGGTCTGTCTGCCTCTTTTGTACTGTGAGGAATTGTCATTTGGTCGTTACATGCTGTTCTGGTTTTACCCGAGCAAATACTTCATGCTTCTCTCTCATTTGTAATCTAATATAGAAATGGCAGCAATTTGTACTTTCCATTTTTGGGCAGGGGGACTAGATGACTTTGAACACCAGATGCTGATGCTGTAGCCCTGAAGTCATTATGGTGACGGAGCCCATTCTTAACTGTCTCCCGTAATGCCACACACACAAACACACACATACACACACGCTGAGAGTCCACGCTTTGTGGGGACATTACATTGACTTTCATTCATTACCTGGAGACGGATCCTTAAACGATACAGGACTAAAGTCATACCACACTCACAATAACTCACCTTTATAATGTTACGCCGTGGCAAACCAACCATTTTAATCTTGCATTGTTTCTCCTTAACCCACCACTCTTTATAGATATATTTTATAATCATAATATCTATTTTTTTCTTCTTATACATACACAAATCCATATATTTGTGTCTTATTTGCATTTTTTACTACTTTATTTCGATTACCATTTATGTTTTGCTCTTTGTTGTTATATTACTAAGTGTGTTTAAGTATTTTCCCTTGTGGATCAATAAGGTTTGTCTAAGTCGCATGTGTCAAACTCAAGGCCCGTGGGCCAAATACAGCCCGCCATGTCATTTTATGTGGCCCGCGACAGAGTAAATTAAAAAGTTTGACTGTCTTAAAATGTCAGTTTTTCAGGAGATACACAGTTAAACAACAATTTTTTCATGTCTACGCAAATCCATACGCAATATTTGTAACTTGAGTAAGTAATAAATAGAAACTAGATTAAAACGTAGTATTGATGTGGCCCTTTGTGAAAATGAGTTTGACGCCCCTGGTCTAAGTCTAATCTTGCTTAACCTTAACCTAAAATCACAGTCTTAACCAATTTTAACCCACATCTGAAGTTTAAACCACGTCGTTGATCTAATACTGAAGCATTTACATCACGGGGGACCTGTTTTTCGTCCCATTAACGGAGCCAAGTCCCCGTGAACCGAGCGTACAGATTTTAGCCCCAGCGATGCGATAAATACCAGCTCACATAAACACACACAAACTGCCTCACGGTGCCTGGCCCAGCGTGAAGTCCGGATTAACCTGCTGCGAGCCGACTCAATCCAGCTGCCTTTGCCGTGTATTGCAGTGTGAGGAGGTTGCTTATCCCCTGATGCCGCTCCCCATTGAAAAAGGCCAGGCCGCTGGGGGATTAATGATGTGTTAAAGGGGAGATCACGGGGGATTGACGCGCCGCTTGCTGTAAGGACAGGAGATTTGAGGGAACACGGGCCAGTGGTTAGAGCTCAGTGGAGGATGATTAGTTAGACATCAAGATGACGGACAGGTGCTATATTGTTATCGCAGACAGGGGAAGAGGGGAATTCTCGTGTTAGATAAACAGTCTATGTGCGTGTCCATCCCCGGTTGACCAGCAGGACACGAGCACAAACAGGCTCCGTCATTGTCACTGGACTGGAGTTTGTGTCAGCGGCGACGGCAGTGAGTGACAAGGCGCGAAAGTCACATAAAATACTAGCTGTATATATTTTTACTTCTACTGCAGACAGGTACTCAGTGAACGCGTTGAAATGATTTGCCCTGCACTGAAATGTGAGTTTGCTCCTGGGCAGAAGTGCTAACTGCTTTAGCATCAGTCATGCACAGTTTTGTTTTATAAAATCTGTTTCAATATTGTTTTAATTAAGGGGTTCAATTAAAGATGCACTAGGTAACTTTCAGCAGAGGGTCTATACCACGTGTTTATAGAGATAGTTATTGATTTGTTGAAATGTTCCACAGTATGGCATTAAAATGATCTCTCTGTACAAATAAGTGACGCCATCAGGCCAAGTTACAGTTACAGGTCTGATCTGTGGAGCGGCACGCACACTTTCAGTAAAAATGCTTGTCTTATAAGGTATTTTAGGTGATAAACATCTGTAATTTGGAAAAAGAAAAATGCAAAGTAGATTAGGTTTAATGCCACACTGTGAAACATTCCAGGCAAAGTGGAAAAGTTCCACAGAGCACATTTAAAGAAGAGCTTTGTGACTTAGAATATGTTAAAAACAAACAAATATAAACATATATATTAGTTTCATCGTGATGTATGTTGTATTGCCTTTTTGTATTATTACACAGTAGATCACTGTGTGCTCTGAAAATACTATTATACTTTTACTAGTATGTTTTAGATTTTCTTGGACAGAGTCTGTATTTTCTGGGGCATTACAGTTACAGCCTTTATTAAGCCGCTTGTTTAACTTGTGCAGCAATGTGTGAGGCTGTTGAAAATAATGGATTTTGTTGTTGCTACAGTGTTACAATCTCATTAAAATCTAAAATGCTCCGGGTGTCTTGTTCAGACTGATGGGGGTTTTCTTGCTTGATCAAGACTGCTTTCAGGGTTTCACTGTTCAGATATGGACCAGCCAAGTCCAAATACTGTGCTACTGTGAATAATGGACTTGAAAAGAAGAGCAGGAGATGTGTAAGATGGAGAGAATATGGCGGAGAGTAGTGTGAAGGACAGACTGAGAATAGCAGAAGAGCGGTGGGCTGAGGTGAGATTAGGAGACATATGTACAGGTGATGGCTGCTCGGGATCAAATGTTAAGGCCGGCTCTGGTCCCTGCCTCCTCCCCTTAATCCCCCTCCCTTGATAAGCCACTCCACTCTTCATACTCACATCCAGCCAGCTACAATCTCCCATCAAAATCTGCTCGGGCGCAATCTCCTGTGCATCAGCTGCCAAATGAAGTTCCTCTCTAGGAAAGAAAAAAAGAACTTGGTTGTTGAATGGTGTGAGGCCTGGCGGGCAGCGAGCATCGGCGGGCGGCCCTTGTGTTGAAGCCAATAATCCGGCGTCGGGCTTCAGGTGCGCACGGGGCCATGATTGACAGCGCTTGATATGAGGCCCTCGCCTCACTTGACATTTGGGTTTCATAAGGTCTGGAACAAAAGGCAGGGGCAAAATAATCAGAGAGGGGCGCAGGCAAATAAATCTGTTTATTCCTCTTCACCTGCCCCCCTTCGCTACGCCCCGCTCGCCTACACCACTGCTCAACCCTTGGAGGCGAACGAGGGAGGGCACGATATTACCTTTTCGGAGCCTTAGTGGATTCACGCTCCACGACAGCAGGTCACTTTTGGCCCTGTGCTTACCTGAGATATTAGTTTGTATGTGTGCCTCACAGAAATGTGTATTTGGAAGGCTGGAGCTGTACGTGCAGTTCCTTGTATGTATGGGGTAGAAGCTGGGACAACAGTAAAGAGAGACAGACAAGCAGAGACGTGGAGCCGTATAGAGCAGAGATAACCATTTGTGTGTGTGCCGAGGTCTGAAGGAAAATATGAAAGATACATAAAACAAAGACAGAAGCGGCGTCGATGTACAGAAATACAATATAAGGGAAGAAAACAAAGGGACGGAAAATTGAGACGATCTATAGAGGGTAAAGTAGCACAAGCACATCATTAGTATTATAGGAGCAGTCAGTTAGAGCAGTAGATGACTGAATGTGGTGATTAGACCGACCAACAGTGTGTTTCATCTGCCCACACTAAACATGGCCACAGTGGTAGATACAGCCTGGCACACTTGCTCCCTTCAACTCCATCAGCGTGAGTCTGCAGGGACATAAAGAGAAAGCTGACTCCTAAACTGTGAGCTTAGTTTAATGACTGCTATCATTAAAATCAACAAAGAATATAACTTATTTAATCTGTGCAAATACAACAAAAATATGGATTGATCTGGATTCATTTGCTTGGGCTTTAAAATGTAACAAAAATTGATAAGAAAATCAACTTTCTGACCTGCTGTTTTGATGCAGAAGTAACTACCAGCCAAAGATAACAGTCTGTGCAAACAACGAATACAGAGCATATATAAAAAGTTTACTGCACTACATCCACTTCCAAGTTGCACTTTGAAAGCCCCTGATAATTGCTTCCTTCCTGCATCCTCATTTTGGTAATTGTCTATCCTACATACCAGGATATGGATACTTCCTGAAGTACTAAAAAGTATTCATTAATAATGTTAATGTGGATGTACTATGTTATACACACTTAAAGGGGAATCATGGGAATAAGAGTGTAACTTTACCTCACCGGCAGTAGATTGTCGATTCAATTATCGTCATGGTGTATCCTTGAGTAAAACTATTTAAACCCGTTGGCCGCTCCAGTCAGTGTGATGTGGACGGTGAGGAGCAGCATCTGGAGTAAATATCTGCCCTGTCACTACAACTAGTTTGCTACACCTGAAAAATAAGCAGCCAAATGATTCAAACATGTCACACAGTGTAGATATGAAAGACATTTATGAATTACTGACCAATCACACATTTAAACCTTTTCAGTCAATAAATGGAAGCAATTATGTCATCTCATTTGTAGGATACATGCTAACAATGTACAGCTGAATGAGCACATATCTTTGCACTATAAATGTAAATGTTTTCAAAGGTTTCAATTAAAAACGTGTAAACCCAGTGCACCTGGGAGCTGTGTAGTCTCTGGAAATCTCTATAAAACACGGGAGGCAACAGATATTACATTAATCCTGGTGACATCTTTTAGCAGCAGTCTCCTCTGGACCCCACGTGGGGCCAGTGCATAAATTGCATCCTGGCGTCAGTGATTGGACCAGGGGAACAGCGTTGGAGCGCACCTTGTCCCGTGCATTGGCTGCCTTTAATGGGCGCTCCTCCTCGAGACCACACTCCATTGGTTTCTGGGGGCATCGTGGGAGCAACCGGGAAGTTGTAGTTCTTTGGAGCAGACGCGAGTCGGCGGCGCTTATTATCGACTAATATGAATTAAACTACACGTCCCGACGTCACGCCAGCGCGCGCGTAATCGTCGTGGATGTGTAATTGCGTTCGCTCGACTGGTTGCTTCTAAATTTGGCGTAGCAGGGGCTGGACGCTCCAGTGTGCGAGGTGCTCTGCTGCTGCTGCTGGGATGTGCAGGAAAATGAGCAGAGTCACCTATGCATAAGGACGGAACTCACTGGAAAGGATCGAGAACAAGGCTGATGTGACAGGGGACACTCTTTTACATGGCATTTGCTGAAGATTATCGAGGAAAAATGAACTAACTCGCACTTCTATGAAGAATGGAGTTTGAGGATGTTTTTCCAAATGGCCACTGACTGACCCGCCGTCGCGTCTGGTGCTTTTGTTTCCACACAGAGGAACTTTGATATTGCTTTTTAATGATTCGAGATCTGAGTAAGATGTACCCCCCTGCGCGGCATCCGGTAAGTGCTCAGCTCGTGCCTCCCCAGACAGTGCGCAGATGAACAGCCGCGCGCATTATCACTTTGAGTCAGTTCTCGTGCCACCGCGCGCTCGCACGGACAATCGCGCCCATTGTCGCTGCTGCAGCTGTGTGTGTGCCGTCTGTGTGAGAGGAATCCAAGGCAAACCCAAAGGCCATCTGAAGCACAGGCGCGTATTGTCACCCTCGACTGTGCTCCGTGTGTGCGCGCTCTCTCCTGCGTAAAAAGGGCCAAAGAAGTGAGCGGCTGTTTCCCTCAGAGTGAAGTCATCTCTGAACCACGCACCTTTTTCTTCCTTTAAAATTGGATCAATACCAGCCTAGGGTCACGTCAGGGCTACAGTTTAGTTGCTCTTATTAGGAATCAAGGTTATTCACTGCTGAGGTATAACCAGAGGATGACCATGAACTTGGGGCAGGTGCAGGAGCTTTAAATCACGAGCTCATGTCTTGTAATTGCCTAAATTGTTTTATTTTGTATTCTGCCCAGTATCTAATTTACCAATTTTCCTCCTATAATGATATAAATCCTGCTGTATATGAAAGCTCCACAGCATGTATTGTGTCATAAATCCTCCAGTCTTACATTTCTCCTCTCTTCTCTCCTGTGGGTTGGGCTCATTGTGGAGGTCCCGCACCAGCCGGGTCAGCCGTTCAAATTCACTGTCACAGAGTCGTGTGACCGCATCAAGGAGGAGTTTCAGTTTCTGCAAGCCCAGTACCACAGGTAAGCACAGCCAGTATCAACAACAGCTCAGCAGTGAAGATGCTCTGTGTACAAAGGCCTGTGCGTTCAGATTGTTTAGGAGTGAGACTCAATGGCACATGATTATTATACATCCCGTTTGACCATGACTGGAGATACACAGGACAATGGTGGGCTGGAAATGCCGTTCAAGTCTCCTATGCACAGAGAAAATACTGATTCATGTCATTATACACCTCATTTTTACATATGATAATACAGTATTCTCTTACAGGCTAAATTCTCATTTTGAGTTTATTACACAATTACAAACAACACAGACATTGATCCTGTGTTGCCAGATTCCGACCAAAACCACTGCACATGAATCATCTTCTGTGACAATAATTTTCTGGGAAATGCGTGACACAGTGACACGAAATCAAAAGGCAAACACAGATGTTTGCCCAGAAATTAAATTTGCATACTGTGAATGAATTCCTTGAGGAAGACTGCGCTTGTTTGAGGTCATCTATCACCAGCGCACTGTCGGCAGGTGAACCCATCAACCTTGGTATTCACGTCTCTCTCCTAGTGCAAGTGCTGTGAAATACTTTTAGCCAACATGATGAAGTGTGAAATACATTGCTCAGGGCAGAACCAAAAACATGATACCAATGCATAATAATGGCCCACCTCTGGCCAACCCATAATTATAGCCCAATGGCCTTGTGAGATGAGGCAGGCTGGTGGTGTTCTCGCCTGTCCCGAGGATGAATGGACTCCATAGGGCAAGTTGATTTACAAGCAAACGTATGGAGGGAATGTGTGTCTTGACAAATGTGTGAAATCTCTTTATCTCAAAAACATATCTGGACAGGAAATAGGTTTATATTTTTTATGTTCCATATAGAGACGTGTTGGTCCCCACACAAACTCAGAACATTTTAGCTAATTAATTGTTTTGTATTTCCAAATATTTACAGTATATTTTTGAGTGAAATAACGATGTTCGCTACATAACAGCACAATTTATATTTAAAACAGATCCAGTATGAAACTATATAATACATTTGCAGTATTTTATCTCTGCCCAGAATATGTTGTCGTACCTAAAAACAACTGAGCCTCTAAGTCAGTGGGCTACATTTCTCCACATTGTCAAATATTTGATTGTGTTAAGGTTTTTATTTGTGTTTGTTGAATTTTCGCACCGTGATTTAAAAATAGACCACTCCAGCTTTAATTTTCCGAAATGACTTGCTCTTTTTGTTGTTTTGTTGATTTGTTTGGTTACAAAGGCTTCATCAGACTCATTTTTGTTTCATTCAAATCACTCCAGAGAGGGATAACGTTCTTGTGTGTGTCCTGACATCACCTGCATCGCCCACCTGGCCATTGTCCTAAGTAGCAGATGCTTAAGCTTTTTTCCTGTAATAAGCAACATTTGAAGCTTAAGTGTAACCACTGTTAAGATGGATCCTCATTATCCTCCTGCTTTTTGCCTATGGTGCAGTTTGTGTATCCTCTTCGCACTGTAAAAAATATATGATGAGGTTTGTGTGGTCACCTATTGATCCATTAATTACTGCTCCGTACCTGCTGAGTAAGTGTCTGCCTCTCAAGGGGAATCTGGTCTAGTTTTTTGTCTTTGTCTTAGTTGTAAGCAAATTTAGAAATGCAAATGTAAGGAAACAGGATGTTGCTCTGCCTACTTAGTTTTTTTTGTAGTCTGTTACTGCAAATGGCTTCAGAGATTTAGAGTCATGCCTTTGTGATATGTTGGTGTAATGATTTATAACACATTTTTCAAGGCTGGTGACAATGACTAAAATTTTCTTTTCGCCTCGCAGTCTCAAGCTGGAGTGTGAGAAGCTGGCCAGTGAGAAAACGGAGATGCAAAGACACTATGTCATGGTGAGTCTGCGCTCAGATGTTAAAATTATGCTAAAAAGGAACAAGACAGAATACATTTGCTTGATTTGGCTTTGATCTGTGCCTCCTCAGTACTACGAAATGTCGTACGGGCTCAACATAGAGATGCACAAGCAGGTAAGATGCACTGCCACATGTATCTGCATCAGCTTTTCCCTTACTTATTTTATAACAACATATTTTTCCTTTATCGAGCTGAAATTAAATTGACTTCTCTAACTTTATTGCCCCTTTTTTTTTTTTTTTTTTTAAAGTAATTTCATATATTTTGTGTGTGTTGAGTCACAAGCTGCAAAAAGTATTGTCAGTTTTGTTGCAAAGTGATTTTTTAGCACATTATTGCATTAGTACTATGTGTTAAAATGAGCAGTAGTGATGGTAATAGTCGTAGCAGAACAATAATAATAGTCTGTTACTTATCAGACCTATGTTCCCAGGTGTTATTTTTGACTCAGTCTAGTAACTGTTGAATTATATGTTAATTTCTGTCTTAATTATCCTTATAATACTATGTTCTGTTTTGTTCTATTGTGTTTTTGCATGTTTTATTCTATAAGATTGCGCTTTATATTGCATTTTTAAAGCATTTTGGGCAGCGGTGGATGTTTTTAAATGTGCTTTGACTTGACTACTATGTTAAAATTATAAAACACACATTTCCA
The DNA here is from genome assembly GCF_009829125.3 of Periophthalmus magnuspinnatus. Lineage (NCBI taxonomy): Eukaryota > Metazoa > Chordata > Actinopteri > Gobiiformes > Gobiidae > Periophthalmus > Periophthalmus magnuspinnatus. The sequence goes on along the minus strand of NC_047134.1, from coordinate 9,942,401 downwards.
CCACTGTCTTTATACCTTTTTCAGTCTTATTCACACTGATTTAGTCTTTCCGTATTACAAGACTCATTGTTTTTCCCTGCTCATGTTTGTTTCCATTCGATATTCATCACCCATAAACACTTTCAGTCTCAAGGTTGTTTTATTCCAGCTAATCCATCCCACATTTATACTGTATTTCATATCTTGTACCGGGTCCAAAATGGCCACCCTGAAAAAGCCAGTGCCATTTGTCATCTCAACTGTTCTAGCTTAGCTCTGGTGTGAAGCTAAGGAGAAATTCATCAGTGTTAGCAAATGAGGAAATGGTGTGAAAAATGAGTGCAGTGAATGAGGATTTCACCTTTACATTACCGCTGCCTCCTTTAAACAGGGCCAGTCATTAGCATAAATGTCTCTGTTAACCACACATCAGCTGCCAGGTTAAATGGGCCAGGGAAACGGTGTGTGCGAGAGCGGTGATAAATGGCCCTCCTTGTCTTTGTTTCTTCTGCATGTGTGTCTTTGGCCTATATATATTCTACGCGTGTTTATTCAGATTGTATGCATAGGCCGTAGCAGACATTTACTCAGAGCTGTTTGCCGGTTGTCAGTGTGTGAAGGTAGCAGCTCCTCGCACTCGCACTAATCACACTTGTCTGGTGAATGTGGGAGTAGGCTATAAACGCACTGTCTAAGTGTTTGTGTTTGTGCTGCTGTTGTGGAGATTGTGGTTCCTCTGTCAAGCCTGTGTGGAAGACATTAAGGCGGCCAGTCTGCTTTAGTAACTGTTTACTATTTATGAGCGCGAGAGGAAATGCACCGTGGTTTATTTGGCACAACTTTGGTCTTGAGGTGGGAACAGTGGAGCTTGTATTCGTAATTTATCTCATGCATGCCATTTGTGGGACTTTTGACAGTTGCAAAGATCAATATTTGGTTTTGAATTGTTTATTCTATGGTGTTTGGAAGCTTTAGTACAGGGGGGTCAAACTCATTTTCACAAAGGGCCACATCAACAAAATGGTCGCTCCCAAAGGGCTAAATGTAACTTTAAAACAGTATAAATGCAACTAAATGTAACCAAATGTACTGCAAAATAAATGCAACTACTTTTTAGTCTCATTAATTAACCGTTTCTGTATTTATTTCACATTTGCACATGTATTTCTATTATTTATTACTTATTCAAGTTCCAAATATTGCATATGGATTTGCATACATATGAAAAAATGGCTGTGTAACTGTATTTATTGATAAACTGATATTTTAAGACAATCATACCTTTTAATTTACCTTGTCGCGGGCCACATAAAACGACGTGGCGGACCAGATTTGGCCCACACGCCTTGAGTTTGACACATAGCCTTAGCAGAACGATTGTCCGCTATTAACAGCGCACTGAGTAACTTTTCTAAGAGATGTCATCGCTTTGTCTACATAGTGCTGGGTCAAATCTGTGGAGCGGCAAGCTGTACGAATGCTAGCTTTTCAATGTATTTTGCACAATAAGTTGGAAGTAAGTTTAATGCCATAGGGTGGAACAATAAGTCTCTCCGTAGACACAACCAGGTGGTGAACCTCCCAGCCAGAAACATAACAAAGTGCAGAAACATTTAAGATGATTGTTTCACTAATGCAAGCAGATATTATAACGTGTGGGAGGAAAATTGGTAACACAAGACAAATATCGCCACGGCATCATGATCAAATCCACAATATTGTTGCTTAGAGGCACCGTACACTCTTTAAACTGCTGCATTTCACGTTTGGCTTTGGCTGGTCGTTTATAGCCGCACGTTTATGCCTGCTCTACAGTTGGGGGCAATTGAGATAAAAGTTTTATATAATCCCGACTTGACACTGTATATATATCAATAATGTAGAGATCAGGACAGTAACAGTATATGGCTATTGCAGAGTGCATGTGGAGACTGAAAGCACGGCAGATAGATCTACTGTGCCATTAGGAGCTGGGGCCTCCACTTCCAGGCGAATTGCTAATATTGCTTGTTTAGCATTTTCTGGGGGTAATAGGCCCATTGATTTCTGGCTCGGCTCTCTGTTTTATTTACACAGAAGGGCCCGGGTGCCTGGGGAGTGAAATGTAGCGCTCGTTAAAGAGAAATTGACTCGTCGACAGAGCAGGGGTGGGAGGAGAGAGGAGGCGAATGAGGGAGGAGGAGGGCAGAGGAGCGAGTTGCTGGAGGACAGATAATCAATTGCAAATTAGCAGGACGATGGGAGGAATAAGGCAAAGCGGGGATAGGGAGAGCGCGCAGCTGAAAGTGCTGAAAAAAGGAAGCAATAAGACAATGTGATACTGAAGAGTGGCAGTGGTTTCAATCAGGTCTGACAGCTCATTTTACTGCAGCAGACATGGGGCTGTTTGGCTGATTTGGCAGATTCGGTCCCACTATAATATATACAGTATAATCTATGGCCATATTCCTTGTCTAATAATGTGAACTACATGTTATGTGGGAATTCATGCATTAATTTTCCCAAAAAAGGTTAACACTGATCCCCAAAACACACTAGAGCTCATGTTCATAATTTATTTCATGCATGATATTTGATGTTTGACAATTGCAAAGATCAATATTTGGTTTTGAATTTTTTATTCTATGGCACTTGGAAGATTTACTACTATTATTATTACTATTGTCCACTATTAAGGGTGCACTAAGTAAGTTTTCTGGTCTCAGGGGATGCCACAAAGTTGAATGATGGGTCAAATCCGCACGTATTTTCTGTCACCAATAAAAGAAGCAGCAGTTAAGAAAATCGACTTGTTATGTTAAGATTAGGTCAATGTTTAACACACTGATCCAAGTGAACTGTCGTGATAAATACTATATCGACTTATCGTTCAATAAATAACAGATGGGATAATAATATTTGAGGTCAATATTTATCGTAGAGACTTTTTCTTTGCATTAGTAGCAAAATTGTCTGTTATTTTTCTGTTCTACGATGAGATTTAAGCTGCAGAAAGTTGAATTATGAACTTCTACGCCTCATTACAGACACAAACTAACTACTAAGTGTTGCATCCTGCTGTTTATTTATTTATTAATTTATTGCAGCTCATATTTTTAACAATACTGTACATGTAGAGTACCTTTTTGGGATATTTCTGCTTTATGTTTTGGTTTCAATATTATCGTTTATCGTCTGTATTTACTTCAGCGATATATCGTACTTCAGAATGCTGTAATTGTATTAAAGGTCTCACTGTGTTGTCGTGATACTGAAGTTTCACTCTTCATTTTGATCAAAACAAAACAAAAATACCTTGTAGATAATAGAATGTAATTTTCAATCAAAGTATTATAATAGTAGTAAATAACTCGGAAAAGCCCAATTCTGTCCTTTTTTTGGTATTTTTAAGTTTTCCAGTATGGTACTTTTCCAAGTTTTGACCCTAGTTTTAGTATTGGTTAGTATCTGGCTATTTTTGACAACCCTTAAACATAAATAAAATAAAATAACTAAAACATCACTGACAGCTGATTATTTACTCATCCAATGCTTTACACTTTGGTTCACTGTTTGTTTGTGTTCGTCTTTCTCATAATCCATCTTTTGTCTTTTAAACCAGCTCCGTCTGGGTGAACGTGGATGTGCGTCTCACACTTCCTGTCTAACCTCAGGTCTCAGGGGAGGGCAGCCTGTGTGCGCTGGGGTCCATTAGATGTATTAGCTGCTGGTGAAAAGTGGTGCTGCTGATGTGGTGCTTACAAAGCTCTGTGGGGGAGATGGACATTTGATCTTGTATCTGACCCAATCTGACTCCAGGGCCACAGTCTCACCTCACTTTAATGTGTGTGTATGTGTGTGTGTGTTTGTGTGTGTTTGTTGGGATGCGGGGGTAAGGGTGGGGTCTGTTCTTTCTCCCCTGGGCAACCTCTGATGGTAACCGCTTGGTACTTTAATGTTTCTGAACTTCTCAACATTATAATCAGTAGTCTGACTGAAGAGCCTAAAGCCTAAAGTGAGAGCAATAAGTACTCCTCTGACTGGTCTGTACTTCAAAGTATTGAATGTACAAAGTAGTACTAACACCGCGACCTCTGCAACTTCAAACACTGCCAAAAATACTCTTAAAACTAAACTATCCATGTTTTATTTACTCTAGTATCTATGTTATTTCTCATCACAAAAAAAACCTCAAAGCGACACGTGTACCTGGCATAAAAACTCCGTGATGGTGACGTCAAACTTAAATAATTAACATTTTAAAGATCCACTTCTAAATGAGCCGTAATACATCGTGACAACTAAGATTTGAAGTGATCTGATCCCTGCGACGATGCTATTTTGGCGACATCATTACGCCTCGATTCACAGTTTCACAGTTTGATGCAGCTCTTTGTACAAACACTCAGCGTACGTCAGGTTCTGAGTGAGTGACAGGTGGATTTAACCAATCACAGCGACATTTGACCTCCCAGGAGACGCAGACAGTTGTAGCTGCAATGAACTGGGATCAAATTGAAGTCTCGGCTTTAAAAAACGTCAAAGTGATATGAATTTTTTAGTGTTTCGCCCACCCATTTTCTCCATATTGTCCATGACTTAGATCTTCGGTCAAAGTTGAGTTCAGTCCGCTCTCGTGTCTCGGAGGTTACCTGGTATTTTGTGACCACACAGCGCTCACACCAAACCATCAAAACTCCACTATCGACTCACCAGCTTTTTTTTCTAACCTTGGAGTTTACTGGTGTGTCCCATTCCTATTATTTATCCACTGACAGGACGATGATATGTCTGGGTTAAAGACAGGGCTGGCTCACCAAAGAAACAAATCCCAGTTGCTCGCGGTTTGTACATAACCCAGGGCAATTTGACAGGACACAGAGAGGAGACTTTTCCTCTGGTCTTTGGTGTGAACAGACAGGTTGGTCAAACACACACAAAACACAGAGGCCAGTGTCAAAAGTTACCTGAAACTGTCAGTGCGACCTCAAGGAATGGAGTCTGGTTTACCAAAGCCTTTTTCTTTCAGCGTTGTATGTACTTCGTGATAACATTCTTTTTGACGTTATTAAGTTTGAGAATTGATTTGATTTCGGAACATTGTATACTGTGTACTGTTCAGAAACAAAAAAAGAGTTCAGTTTGACCAACATAAAACATTTGAAACAATAACTTCAACTCAGGTTTGGAATCTCAGGCTGTGAATCTAGACTTGATTTTGAATGAAACTTAAAATGCCAGATTTGTATTTCTTGCGTAGTGACCTTTAACAAGATGTTTCGTAGCTCTTTTACGTTGATTACATTCATTCCAGCACAATTAATTCTAATATTTGTACGTACATAGCATCAGATTGTGGTGTTTCCCCCAATCAGAGCGTTTCTTGTGTTGTTTGTGCGTGTTGTGGATTGAAGCTGCACTGCTAGCACTCCCTTTGGGCCAGTGGATCAGGAAATGTGGTGTTAAACCCCACCTGAAGGCAGCAGAGACAGGCCCGTATAATCTTTAAAGGCAGCCCAGGGGTGGTGGAGACATCAGATGAATACAGAGCAGGCTACCCAGATGTGTGTGTATGCATGTAGTTCGTGTGTTTGGCCTCCGGGGGCGTCTGTTAGCCCTGATATCGAGGGGAAGATCAGCCCTCACAAGGTTACATGAAACACCTCACCACTGGGACCTGCTACCAGTTCATTTGCCACAAATGAAATGCTTTGACTTCATGGTACGAGTCTCCTCTTGAAGATTTTATTCAAAACTCAAATTACTTTCTTCTGTTTTTATTGATTGATAGAAACATTTTTGGATGCCCCATAAATTACCACAGAGTAGAACCATAGAAACAACTTCCAAACTTAAAGAGGTCACTACTTGTGGATTCTCAGTGACTCTGTGTAGATTAATGGACAATGCATTACCCCAAACTTGAAATGCATTATTATCACATTAGCATAAACCAGATTGAGAAGTCTGTGCTTTGAGCTTTTACATTTTTATTGAATTGCTCTGGAAGAGGTTTATTATCCGAGAATGTAGTGGCAAATGACGTCTCAAAATCCATTATATCTTATCGTGCTTTCTCTTTTTAATTGATTTATAATTAGCAGAAACAATCTCTTCTTCTTACTGGATCATATCCTCATGGTGTTAATATCAGCAATAAAAGCTAGATGCTCATAATTTCCTGCAGATTTTTTATGTAACTTGTTATGGACAAAACCTCACCACCCACCACTATTTTACTTTGACATTAAACCAACATAATTAAAATAAATTAATTCATAGCTTAATGTTTTTCTGTTTTATTGACCAATCACAGTCCTCGTTACCATGATCGCCTGTTATATTTGACTTTATTTTATTAAAACAAACATGAACAGGTTGTACAAATGCCACGTTTGTTTATTTATCTCTGTCAGGACACATATGTACGCATGTATCAACAAAATGGATCCTAATGTAAAGACTAAACCTCATATCTACAAGCGCACACAGCTAAAGTACTGTAAATAGGTGTGTTGGTACTAATTGCACTTTCTCTCCTCTCTCTCTCTTACAGGCAGAGATTGTCAAACGTCTGAATGCAATCTGCGCCCAAGTCATCCCCTTCCTCTCTCAGGAGGTAAGCCCCCCATGGCTGTCAGTGCTGGTTAAACGCAGGTGGGAGGAGAGGGAGGACACGTACTGTAGAAAGAGCAGAAGAAGAAGAAGTGTGCTGCGGATTGTGCGCCCAAAAGCCTCACGCAGACATACACATCCCCAGAGATTATCCTGAGCTAATCCTCTCTGCGCGGGATAGCCAGATATGCAGTAAACTTATTAAATGTCTCCCACTAACATATGCACAGGCTGGCAGTGCGCGTGTGAGGAGGAGCTTTGAGTTTGTTTAGCACCACTGTTTGTCCACCTGCACAGGCATATTGTGCTAAGGCGCTGCAATATGTTGTGGTACAGTGGAAGGTGTGAGGCGCGTTTGATTTTTACACTTTGTTTATTGCAGACGGCAGAGCTGTGTGTTTGGGCCTGATAAATGGGTTCTCTGGAGGAGTGGAGCGTGTTTGTGTGAGGGGTCGGAACAGCAGGGAAAAGTGTGTGTGGGACTCCAAAGCTCTCCTCCAGATTAGCCATGGATTAGGAGGGTTTAGGGTGGATTAGGAATAATGGCATTAGACTGTAGTGCTGCTACACAGGCCCCGGGCCCACAGAGAGGGAGGCAGCTTCTCACCAAGCAGCTTTCACTGCATTGTTTTGATGCCTCAGACGCTGCAAGTCAATATAAGGCAGAACGCAGTTGTATTATTAAGCACCAAATTGAGTGTATGTGCGAATACGTGAGAGTGTGTTTATTTTTAGACTATTGTATGCAGATTAGACATGGTGGTTAGCATGGGTAGAGCTCTTAACTGTCAGTGAGGAGTTTGTGGGTTGGATTCTCCATTTATTATTACACTGTCCAATGACATTGAAATCCACCCACTATAGTGTATTATATTATCGTACAGTTATTCTATATCGCCCACCTGCATGCTAAATAGTGTGTATATGTTGATTAATGAATAAATTCTTGGTTTTGGCATGAAATTAGTCGACTTACAAAGTGTATAGGGGTTGAATCTGGTGGACATTTGGGACCTTGCACTAATTTAAAGGTGTTTCATGGATCCGTGTGAGAGTTTAGTGTATAGGAAGAGTAAATTCTCCTTATGAAGCGTTTGCTAATGTGAGTTTTTAGTTGGTGTGGTTTTCCTCTGTACCAGGCGTGTCTCTGAACCTGGTGGTCCGGTTCATTTCCACACCTGATAAGCTCTTTCATCTCGGGCCCACTTTGATGTGTGCTGCAGGTGAATCTTCTGCCTTCTGTGTACCCTCTGGATGACTTTGCCCTGTAACCGCCTGTCCCCGCGTATATTCATTTCTTTGTACTGGTGGGAAACAGTCCAGTGGTATTTTGGAGGAAGAGAATCGCTAAGGGAGAAGACACAAAGCAATAACAAGGGCTGGAGTTTTCTGTTGCATAGCCTTTTAGATCTCTCAAATTGGATTTTGAAATGGCCAATCAGACTGTCATTTTTTACATGCAGGTGCATAGAATGAGAACAACAAATATAATTATGTAAAAAAACACACAAAAATGCATACTCACTTTATGTAAACATATATGAAGACTGTGGATATCCAATTTTGGTTGTGATTTTTTCCGTTTATCCTTCATTTTTAGTGCATACGCTTTGAATAATCATGATTTCATTAAAACCCTGAGTCTTTTCTGTTATAATTCAGCTTTTTTTTCCTCAAATAAGGGACTCTAATGTGTTACGATCTGGATCTACAACAACAAATACATGTGAGAAAAGAACCCCCCTTGACCAATTACTAAGCACCAGTTTATAGTTTATTTAAAGTCTTATTAAAGCTCAGATGAATGTATTTTATCTTCTCTAGAACATTTGAACTGTGGTACACATAAAGTCTATCCCTTCTTTTAGTCACTGCATTTCTTTTAATAGCTTCATTGAAATATGCGTAATATAATTATTTTCTGCATTCCTTTCTGTTACTGCGCTGTGGCTAATGTTATCAGTGCTACGTGTGGCTGCTTTTACAAGACAAAGTGTGTGTAGAGGGAAAGGTCAGTGGTGAGTACATTGAGCGCGAGGGCATTTGTGTAAATGGTAAAGAGACAGAGATGACTCAGAGGTGTCTCCGGTGCCTTTTAAATCACACTTGCTCAGACTCAGGTGCACGGCTGTTTAAACTGGGGAGAAAAAAAGATTGGCCACTCATTTACTCATGATTTCTCAGCTCTTAAAATCAAGCTTTGAGAATAGTAGGTTGGGCTACGTTTGCTGAGGGTGTTATTGTTTTTTTAATTGGGAACGGTTCCATTTTTAAGCTTGTAATGCACGATTTAGTGATTTTACTTAACACAATTATAACGTAACAGGAGTTTATGAGAATTTTGAGAAGATTGTAGTGAATACGATTGTTTCAGGTCAGTTTTTTCTCATTTTACCAGTGGACATGCTGTCTGTCCAAACATGCCTTCTAAGGAAATTAGGACATTGACTAATATTTTATATAAGCATGACATGCCTTCATTATAATCCGCTGTCTCATATGACCTCGTCTGAGGACTCCCCGGGGACGAGGAGAATCATTTGGGAATTAAAATAGTAACTTACAGTCTAATAGGATTGTTTTATCTTAAATGATAACACACTACTATTGATTCAATGAGCATATGGAATGATATGTTTATGTTGTTTTGTTCATTATCGACATTGTCGTTTTGTTTCAGCACATTTCCAGAAATGTTTTTTTTCTGTAGTAGTTGAATAGTACGTGCAGCTACAGCGCGATCCATTTATTGTTGTCTTTGTGTCCCCCAAAGCTTGAAATACCCTTTTTCAAATCATTTTTAATATTTGTCCTCTGGTTGGTAAAAAAAAAAAAACTGAAGTTATCTAAAAGTACTGAGAAGTGAAGGAGTGCTCCTACTCCCATTAACTCAAAATACATTAAAATGCACAGCTTGTGATTCGCAGGTGTGCAGGACTTTTTTGATCGTGTCCTGTGGTCCTGCGGAGGAGGTGTGATGATGTTTCTGTAGTGTCCATGAGGTCGGGGGCATCTCGAGCCTCTCCCAAACCTCACACACGTGCGCTCTGTAGCAAGGACTAATATGTGCGTGTGTGTGTGTCTGTGTGTGTCTGTGTGTGTCTGTGTGTGTTTCAGCATCAGCAGCAGGTGGTGCAGGCAGTGGAGAGAGCCAAGCAGGTCACCATGGCTGAACTCAACGCCATCATCGGAGTGGGTGGACTGCACACACACACACACACACACACACACACATACACACGTAAAACAGAATCAAGACTCACGAGGACAAAATAACATGCAAAAAGTATTTATTAGCTAAATTAAATAAATATAAAATGCTATCTTTAATCTTTATGTCATTTATGTCACGTGTAATTCATTTATTACACGATACTTTATGATGTTTCTTATGGCAAACTGTAAACAACATGTAAAAAGGGAATCAGGACACCTCGTTTTATTTATGCAAAGATATTTACGTAAAGAAGAACAGCAGAACAGTTTGTTTATCACCACAAAATCAACATGATGGAATTCGTTTTGCCCATTTACGCTATATTTGCCTAAAAACCTGATTAATAATGTGTCTTTTAATAATGACATTGTGCTAATTATACCAATATTTCACTGTATTTCACTGTAGGGACGTGTTGAAAACTGTACAGAGTCAGATCTTAGTCTAGTCTCACCCTGCTTCACCACATTAAACTATCTCCTTAATGATGCGCTTGTGTGTTCTAGCAGCAGCAGCTCCAGGCACAGCACCTCTCCCACGGTCATGCCATCCCCGTTCCCCTGACACCCCACCCGGCCGGCCTGCAGCCCCCTTTACCCCCCGGGGCCAGCGCTGCCAGCCTGCTCGCCCTGTCCTCCGCCCTCAGCCACCAGCTGCCACTCAAAGACGAAAGGAAGCACCACGATAACAGCTCTGAGCACCAGAGAGGTACAGCCACCCAGAATTATGATATGACGCAGAGAAAAATCATTACAGACTCACCAATCCAGCTTTTTCAGTTCTCGTACAGATACAGATACATGTACTTTGACTTTAAGTATCTGCAGAAAGGCTACCTGATGAGTTGATACCAGTGCAGAGGCTGAAAACATCATTTATTTTCTTAAAACGCAAAGAACATACAACAAAACAGACCCAAATGTGTGACGATATTGTCCTAAACGATATCCTGTAAGTCTCGTACTACTTACTTCTTATTATTGATCAGAAAGTCAAATATAAACCTATTCTTAAATGAAATAACTTTATAATTTCACCTCTGACACATGAATTGTACTGGTGTTGTTCTGCACATTTCACATTTCTATATCAAAGTTTATTATATTTGCCTTATTTTAATGCATGCCCTTATTTTTATTTTTTTATTTTATATTATTATTACACCAGAACGTTGAAGCAAGTTAGTAGTTTGTTAATTTTTTGCACAGACAATGGCAAAAAAAAAAAAAAAAAAAATCAAATTAAAAATAGAAAAGTAGTTTGAAGTAAAACAAGGAAGAAGGAGTTGTAAAATGGTTATTAGCAAGTTAGAATCACACCAAAACCTCGGTATAATTTGCCATCTTACAAATTTACACTTAGTAAATATAAAAGGCACAACAGGGGTCACGCGTTTTATAGTCCCCAGTTCATTCATAGTTAAAGTAAATGATTTATTTATACAGGGGAACACGATGAACTCTCTGTTTTTATGGGTGTCCTGTTCAAAATACAATGCAAAACAAAACACAAACGAAACAAATAAGCGTGTAAGTCCATATAAAACATTTTAAAACAGTTGCAGGAGCGTGTTTAAAAGTTACAGGATTATTAAATTGCGATTGTGGCACTGGAGTATCCAATTTTGCGTCAGTAGAGGAACAAACACTCGAAAACTCATAGTACTCGAATGACCCGAAGTACAGGATTATTACACCGTGTACTGACAGGTGTCTAATTGTTGCTGCTCTGAATGAACAGTCTTCAAAGCAATTAACAGCTGATTTGTCATTATGCCGTTTTAATTGGCCTAATAGGGAGTGAGACAAGAGCTCCACATTGCCTCTTTTCTCTGGTAAACATGGACTGATCTTACTACAGCTGACTTTGAGCCGGTGTGTTTAATTAGCTTGTGGAGGTGTGTGTGTGTGCAGCAGAAACGCACTCCGCTCTTAATTACTGCGTGGAACTGCGGCTGGGACTGTTTCGTACAGTGCACCGGAGCAGTTAACCCTGCCCTTTAGCAACAGAAACGCGAGCTATTGATAATTCACATAAAACATACACAAGACCCATTAAGAGTGCAATCAATAACAATGAGATTTGCTCCCTCAGCTGACTTCCTTCCTGGGCTAAAAGTGGATTAGTTTGGGGTTATTTTTATATTTCCCAGCCTTCTCTATTTACAGTTTTCCTAGATTTTTCCTTTTATTGGCAGAATAAAGGTAGCGTTCACCTTGAATTAATAATACTTTACTTTAAATGTCTAACGATTGTGTTGCTGTGTTTTTACAGATCGAGATTCTGTGAAGGTATGTCACTTTAAAACATCTTTATGCCTCCAAAGAAAACACATTTTATATTGATTTTAATTGATTTCTGTCTGTCTCCATCTTTCAGTGTTGTTATCTCTAAACTAATAAGACGAGATCAGTGAAATGTATCTTTGTTGTGCGTTATTGTGTTGAAATAATTTAGTTTTAAGACATTTCTAACTTCCTAACTGCACCTGTTTGGGTCTGAATACTCCCAGTTGAAAGTAACTCAAGAGGAACAGTCTTTTTTTAGTAAATGCATTTATTTATTTATTAAAAACTCTGGCCATTTTGTCATTCGTGGCACCAAGTCTAGAAGATAATTGGTGAATGTTGTGTCTTGTAAAAAGTCAGATTTAAAAACAATCAATATTCAGCAGCCTGTTATTTAGTTTAAAACCACGTCTCCTTTACAGTTTTATTAACTGCGAGTAATATATAATAGTCCTGTGTCAATTTGAGATTATGTTCTTAAAAGTGTATAGCCTTAAGCAGCATATTGCAGTCATTTCCATTTACCAGTTTGCCTTTGATATGATGTATGTGAATGAAGACAAAGGGCTGATACAAAAAGCTTTGATAAGCAGAATAAACTGTGCGTCTATGGCAGGCAGCAGAGAGTGGAGTCAGGCGCTGCTCTACATCCCCTGCTTGTAGTAATTAGTCCCTTAAGCACAGCCTTTCTCCCAAGGCAAACATTTGGTTTGTTGAATACTCAATGAGGAGATTAGCATTTCTTTACTCCAGCAGCCTCAGCTCTGTGACACTCTGGCATCCGTTTAGCGGCTGGTGTTTTCTCTGCTGTTTCAGAGTCTGGGAGACAAGAGAGTGTTTAATATGTAATCTGCCGCCTCGTGCCTCGTGCGTATATATATGCTTGTGACGCGGTGATTAGCAGTTTGTGAGAGGTCAGAATGCAGAGGTTAAGATGGGGATGGATGATGAATGGTGTTCATTAGCACACATGCTGATGCCTGCCTGCGCACACACATTCAGAGCTGCTCTTTGACACAGCGGCCAACAGTCACTTCATGAAACCAATAAGCCCCTCGTCAGTGGTCCACAGTTGCCCTGGCAACAGTCCACTGGGTACAAGTGTGTGTGAATAGCATGAACATCTGTGCCTAATGTCCTTGGTGTTAGCACCTTGTGAGGGCTGAAGGTGTGGCGGTGTGGGACGGGGATGTGTGTCGGCTTCTTGTTGTCATGTTCAAGGTCTGCTGGAGGAATCAGTGCATCTGTTACAGTCATCATATCACTGCCGTTCATATCAAACCCAAGTTCACACCATGTCAAGACAATCTGCTGACATTTTCCAGAAAGGGCTTTTTTTGGCTATTAGATAATGTTCTTATGAACAACCACTAAAAGCAGAAAATGTGAACAGGATGCTTTTGATGGTTTAGACAAAGATAGAGAGGCTTAACAAGCACAGTGTGCCAGGAAACTAAGTAATGCACCAGAAAATATATTTTTTTCATTTTAAGAACTTGACATTCAAGAACATTCATCTAGTAGCTTCATTATCTAAAACAGGAACAGAAATATGTTGTTTGTTGTGCAAATCAAGATACTAGATGTCTCTATTTTTTATTAATAATATAAAAGGAAGGAACAATAAAACATTTAAAGAAATGTTCTACATTCACTTCACATCATGCGGCGGTGCTGGATTGTGTTATGTATGATGTGGTTGTGTCATCTTGGGGCAGATTTGTAGAAAGGGACAGAGATATCATTATTAGCACTTGTGAAATCAATTGAAATTAGAAGCAAATATAATTATATGTGGTAAATGAATAGTTTTATCCAGATGTGTTTAGTCATGCTCTCAATGCGCCCTGAGCCAACAGAGCCTCCGTTTGTCTCTGCAGCCAAATTAATTTGTCTTGATGTTTTTGAGAAAGCTAATTTTCAGGCTAATTAATCTAATCAGTGTGGGAAGAAGAGGAGACAAGGTGAGGCTGTGACCTGCTCTGTCTCTCTCACTCACTGTTTGTCCTGGCGCTACACTAAATGCAAACAGATACTAGTGACCTGAGCTGCAGACACACACGCACTGACTCCTCCCTCATACAATCTGTGTCATCAACACTTGCAGCACGCCAAAGGGCAGCCGAAAGGTTACAGGCGTGAGTTAGTAGAAAGGTCGACTTAAAGGTCCTGCTTTATTTTTCTTCTGTGAGCTGAGGAAGACAGGGACGCACTGCTCAGGAGGGACAGGCAGAGAGAGACGTGTTCTGATGACCTTATTTTGAAGATTAATCCCTCACTAATGGTATTTAAAAGAGGACATGTTTGATTACTGACTTCCTTTAGTGTGCTAATCTCCACTGCCCTCAAAGTAATTGTCATCAGACAAAGTCATGATGGTATAATTAACTGTAATGAATACAGCACTGGCGTTGCCTGGTTGAAAGTGAAATGATTTAATAGTCTTTTAATTGGCAAGTTTAAATGAGATAATCTTACTTCTTGAATGGTGAATCCATTGTGAGCTGTGACAATGGATCTATTGAATTTGCTGTAAAAGATATTTTATTTTTTTTAGAGCTCTTCCGTGTCACCATCAGCCAGTTTTCGGACTGGAGAGAAGCACCGGAGTTCTGCTGACTACAGCTCAGACTCCAAGAAACAAAAGACAGAAGACAAGGAGTCCACACGATATGTAGGTGTAGCACTGACGCTGGAGCTGTGACTTTTTCAAATGGTACATGCAGGGTCTCTATTAAAGTGTGTGTTTCCTGCTCTCAGGAAAGTGATGGAGAAAAAAGTGATGAAAACCTTGTAGTAGATGTCTCCAATGAGGTAAACAGTTCTTCATAGTTCTGTTCATTCTTTCAATGATTTCCTTTGGTGAAAGTAATAACTTTATCTGCATTTGTCCTACAGGAACCAGGCTCTCCAAGAGGAAGTCCAGCCCACTCTCCTCGGGAAAATGGGATTGACAAGAGCCGTCTTTTGAAAAAGGATGCCCCTCTCAGTCCTTCCTCTATTGCTTCGTCAAGCAGCACACCTTCATCCAAATCCAAAGAAATCACTTTGGTGAGCCCTTATGCTGTGGTATACACTTTATACATGAATCATTGTACTTATGTTGTTTTGTGTTTTAGAATGAAAAGTCCACAACACCAGTGTCTAAGTCCAGTAGTCCAGTATCTCGCACAGATGCCCCGACCCCGAGCAGCACCTCCACTCCCGGTCTGAGAACAGCAGCTGGCAAACCTACAGGCATCGAAACTCTCGGTGCTTATACTTTTAATTGTTTATTCTTAAATCTAAAGACTAAATACATAAATGAAGCCTTTTATTCTTTTCACTGTATAGCCCCTGGCCTGCGGACCCCCCTGGCAGTGCCCTGCTCTTATCCTGGCCCATTCGGGATGGTTCCTCACCCGGGCATGAACGGAGAACTGAGCGGAGCGGGAGCGGCCTACCCCGGCCTGCACAACATCTCTCCTCAGATGAGCGCGGTGGCGGCTGCAGCTGTAGCTGCCTATGGACGCACTCAAGTGGTATGGAAACACTCATGTATTTATCATGTACTACGCTAAATAATTAAACTGATTACAACAAAGGCTAGTAATCAGTGAAAACACATCAACCTTACACATTTCTCAATTCCAGTACATTTACAGACACTCACTATATGAGTCACATACAATACAGTCAATGGAGGACTTGAAATACAAAAGGTATAAGAGATGTTTTATTTTTTGGCTCTCACGCCTACAGCACAATTTTGAGTGGCGGAGGTATTTTATGTGAAAAAAAGTATTTCTTCTGTAGTAGTGTTTTAACCACACAATGTTTATGCAGTGAACTTCTCCACAGCTAAAAACTCTTTCATGTTTGTTATGTCCATTCACCCGACTCACACTGATCATTTCAACCCTCAGTTTGAATAAATTAATGAGATGGATAAGCTGCATCTGGGTTTTGAAGGTAGCAGCTCCTGTTTAAGTCTAATTTAAATCTTATATGGTCAGATTTATATTGCACTTTTCTACACTGGGGCGAGGGGGGGTTAAGTGTCTTGACCAAGGACACAATACCAACGATGTTTATGGGATTTGAATGGCCAACCTTCAAATCAGAGGGTGAACACTCTACCAACTGAGCCACTCCTGCCTCAAACCCTTATAGCACAAGAAGATGGCAACAGTGGTGTTCTACTTTTACCAATTATTAAATTCTTAAGACTTTTTGTACCTAACTGACACAGATGCCACGCACAGCTGTTGTTTACCAAAAAAAACCCCAAAACAAACAATATTTCTCCTTATGTTTTATTAATTCCTTACATGCCTACATGATTACGTTTGGGAGTGTGTCAAAAACATCACAAATAGAATCTGCTTTTAGGCTCATATATGATGTTTTTATGCTTCAAATGTCTTTTCTGCAGGTGGGATTCGACCCTCATCATCACATACGAGTTCCAGGCCTTCCTCCAAACCTGTCAGGCATCCCTGGAGGAAAACCGTAAGTGTCTACAAATAGAACGATTACTGTACAGTTAAAATGTACATGAAATCATAATGCCTTTAATATCTCCATGTGTTGTTTAGGGCCTACTCCTTCCACGTGAGCGCCGATGGACAGATGCAGCCTGTTCCTTTCCCTCCGGACGCTCTGATTGGTCCCGGAATCCCGCGTCACGCTCGACAGATAAATACCCTCAGCCACGGAGAGGTGGTGTGCGCTGTCACCATCAGTAACCCCACCCGTCATGTCTACACTGGGGGGAAGGGCTGCGTCAAGGTGTGGGACATCAGTCATCCAGGAAACAAAACCCCAGTGTCTCAACTCGACTGCCTTGTAAGTACACACCAGTTTGATGTGAGGTGCGTTTGGAAACATTTAGAGGAAAACACTTGATGCACAAATGCCATTTCACTGAGTTTTATCATCAAAATGACAATGTGTAAAGCAAATGACCTCTCAATCTATGCAGCGTAAGTGTTTTTATGCAGTGTTGCTTGAGATCCAGGCAATAATTAGAATAATACAGCTCATATATCTTCAGCTAAAATGCTTCTTTCTTAAGTTAATGCCAAATGCACCTCCTACTCAGCTTCATTTGTTTGAATTTAAAGGTTGTTTGGTTTATTGTGACAAAATATGATGCTATTTTTATTTCATTTTATACAGCAGTACCAGTATTTTTGTGTTGGTATGTGAGTGAGTTGCGTGTTGTAACAGAACAGGGATAACTACATCCGCTCCTGTCGCCTCCTCCCTGATGGACGGACTCTGATTGTGGGGGGCGAGGCCAGTACTTTGTCCATCTGGGATCTGGCTGCTCCCACTCCGCGCATCAAGGCAGAGCTGACCTCGTCTGCACCTGCCTGCTACGCTCTGGCCATCAGCCCAGACTCCAAGGTCTGTTTCTCCTGCTGCTCCGACGGGAACATCGCAGTGTGGGATCTGCACAACCAGACACTGGTCAGGTATGAAGCATCAGGTCACAGTATGGCCCCTTCTGCCAATTATGAGTTGGATTTGCTCCACTGAACAAAGTTACAACTCTCCATTAAATGTTTTACTCAAATGAACTCACAAATGATTGATGATATAGTTGGTTATGTTCATAGTAAAGTTCATAGTTTTGTTCTTTTGTATTTATATCAATTTAAAGCTCAAATTATTCTTTGAGACAATTAGTTTAAAAAGACAATCATCACTTTATTAGTCTCATACATTTTTACTTAATTACAGACCAAAATCTCGGCTCTATAAACATTGTTATATGACTTTTCAGTCTGTTTCTCTTTATGTGAATCACCTGTTTTTTGTACAGGCAGTTTCAAGGTCACACTGACGGGGCCAGTTGTATAGACATCTCTAATGATGGCACTAAGCTGTGGACCGGCGGTCTGGACAACACTGTACGCTCCTGGGACCTGAGAGAAGGTCGACAACTCCAGCAGCACGACTTCACCTCACAGGTGAATACGACAAATACAAGCTCCTAACGTACGCCTTTGTCTCAGAGCATCCTGCTCTAGTTTAAGATAGTTAAATATCAGATTTACTCCCTCTTTATGGCTGTTACATTTACAAGTCTGTTCTCACAAATGTTCCCTTTGCGACATTTGTGATGGAAAGTAAAATGGCCCAGATTGGGGTAAATGGTGCATTGCGAGACCAGTCACACACTTTTGTGATTACACACGCCTGGGCTGTGATTTATTGCAGTCATTCAGTGGCTCAGCTCACAGCGTTTAGCTGACAATAAAGGCCGAGCTCAACACTGGCTTTCCAGCTTCAACTCACATACCATAATAATAGTGAATTTTGATTTTTTTTTTCTCGATAAGGAGAAGAGCAGCAATAATAGACTATTATAGCAATTTTCCTGAAAAGCCCATTTCGTAAGCTCAATGTGCACAGGAGGAGGCCAGTGTGTACTGTATTTAAGAAAGCTTACAGTGCCAAGGTCTCTGAGAACAACTCATCAAATGGAATATCAGCTATTTACCGCGGCTCTGCATTCTGTTGTATAACATCTTACTAAATGTCTGTTTTTTTAAGTAACTTGCTGTGTTTTATAGTAGGTAAATATAGATCAATTCTGCTCACGTTTATAATTAGATGAATAGAGTTAGATATTTGTCAGTAATAATTGAAGTGAGTATTTGGGTTACATAAAGTAAATATTTTGGACCGTGTATTTACTGTAATGTTTCCATATTGTGCCGCAGATCTTTTCCCTGGGCTACTGTCCGACTGGAGAGTGGCTGGCTGTGGGGATGGAGAACAGTAATGTGGAGGTTCTACACGTGACCAAACCCGACAAGTACCAGCTCCACCTGCACGAGAGCTGCGTGCTGTCTCTGCGATTCGCTCACTGCGGTAAGAACAGACAAGATGTTGGTATTTTTTTACTGCTTTTAGATATTTTATTGCAGCTGAGGATCTTTGCGGTTTAATACTGTGTCTGATGCTACTACATACTTGGTGGTATGACCTCTACCTACTACTGCTACTATTAATATTTTAATTTGTGCCATTCAACATGCAATTAAATCTCATTTCTTTCTCCAAAATGTGACCTCTGCTCCAAACTCTATACTTTTACTGACAGAGGAACGGTTCTAGACTTCTTAAATTAAATGAAATGCCCAACTTTAATTATTTAAGTTTTGTTTTATAAAAGAGCGTTATTGTCCTGGGTACCTAAGTATTTTTATGTAGTTAGTATTGATCATTTCGCCTTTTAAAATGAACATATTATTGCAGTATTAGTAATGCAGTGATTATATAACCTCACTCATAACAATAGATGGTTTATGGCACTTAATGGTAGATTATAGATCATGACCTTTTTATCTCCTTCAGGAAAATGGTTCGTGAGCACCGGAAAGGACAATCTTCTCAACGCCTGGAGAACACCTTATGGGGCCAGCATTTTTCAGGTAAAACTTGAAGAAAAATAGGTTTGTATTTATATTTATCGCTGTCCAGAAGCATTTTGCGGTGCGTGGGCTGCAGCTTCCTGATATATGCAACGTTTTGAGGATTTTTTCCATTCAAAAGGACATATACGATTTTGTTTTAATTGGTTAATCGCTCTGGCAATGGTCCTACTTCTTCATCATCCTGAAACCCATGGACAGACTTTCATTTTACCGGTAGAATGTGCATAAACGTCATTGTCCATTAAGAAAAATAAGTCTTGTCGCATAACACATAAGACAACATGCATTCAGTAACAGCAAAGAGTCTTTAAAAATAGATTAAGATGCAATAAAAGTATAGAATCTGTATGAAACAACAAAAGAGGAAACACAAAAGGACTGCACTACATTATTTAACTCAATAGCTGACGTACAATAGCAGACGTACTCACAAACATAATGGATTCAGTGTTTGGTTGAGGGTTTTTTTTTGTCTTTTTAACCAAGGACAAATAAAAACAAAACAAAACAAAAACCCTGCTGCGTTTTGTCTTTGTTATTACATATGAAATAAGCAGAAAATCGATTAATAGAAAGAAGCAGGTCATTACAAACAGGTCTAGTACCCGCGCATCTATCTGAGACTAACAGCCTTCGCTCCTCGTGTGGGTTTCGTGTTCGTGCGAGCGAAGAGTGCTCCAGTCATTGTTAACCACCTTTTATTCTCATTGCAGTCAAAGGAGTCTTCATCAGTGCTGAGCTGCGACATCTCCATAGACGATAAGTACATTGTGACAGGATCCGGAGATAAGAAAGCCACTGTCTACGAGGTCATTTATTAGGAGCCAATGTATGACACGTCCTCCCCCGCCCCCTGTACAGTTTACAATGTGTTTCAGTGGACGTGAACGCGCTGGGACAAAGTGGACCTTCACGTGTAAACTCCTGTTGTATGATGGACTAAAACCGGAAAGCAGATCTAAGCACAGACTTCTTCTTTTCCATTCTTTACTTTGAGTGTTTGTAATGATGACTGAATGTTCAAATGCACTGAGAAGAGGATACTTATCTCATAGCACTACCCAGTATTTCTTCAGTTTTATTCTAAGGCAAAGCTACATTTTGTACAATGTTTAATAAGTTGTGCTTTATTTTTTAAGTGTGTCATATTGCCTTTGTATGTTGTACCTCACACCGAGATTGTCTTATCTGTTTACACTTAAGGTTTTTGATTATTCGTTTGATCGCTTCTTGGGCAGGTCGGGTTAATATTACAAAATGACAGCTACATATTGGATCAACTGCCTCTATAGAGTAAAATGCACTTGCTCTTACTACAGTAGCTTAGGTTTTTACCGTAAAGCTGTAGTTTTCACATCAAGTATCGTCTAAAGGAATATTTAGGCCCGTAAGTACCACCAAATCTAAAACAGGTTTAAAACAGGATCATTCTACGTCTGATCTAACATAGAATTAACGTATTTTCTGGACTATACATTGCTCTGGAGTATAAGTCGCACCAAAAAAATGCAAAATAATGAAGAAAAAAACATATAAGCCGCATTTTTTGGGAAATTTCTTTTACAAAATCCAAGACGCAGACCAGACATTTTATCTTTAAAGGAAAGTTATAATAAAAAGAATAAAATAGAGAACAACAGGCTGAATATCAGTACATCACGCAAACGTAACACATTTATATTTATTCAGCTCCATGAAGCACAGACAGAACTGAACACGTGTCTGGTTTGTTAACGTAAGATATTAACAGTTAATCAGATAAATAAAGCAGAAAAAACAAGCAATAGGTTTACTCTGGATCTCACTCCAAATCAATAAATCCATTGAATAACCAAGATGTGAAATTATATATCTTAATAATTTCACATAGAAGTTGCATCTGAGTATAAGTCGCACCCCCAGACAAACTAAAAGTGCCACGTATAGTCTGGAAAATACGGTAAACTATTTCTCTAAGAGTTCTAAACAACCCAAACTAACCCAAAAAAGACAAAAAATGTGGATTAAAACACTGCAGTGGAGTGCGTGCACCATCTAAAATAAATCTTATACCACCTAAAGAAGCTCATGAACCACATTTTGAGAAACACTGCCTTAAAAACCATTAATGAATCAACCTTTTATTCAGGCCTTGGACCAAGAGTAAACACACGAGTGAACAGTGGCCCGGTATTATTTTTTAAAAAGCCATGTAAACATTTCGTGAATGATCAAATATAAGGTATTAAGTCGACTGTGGACTTCATAAAACTCAAATTACCAACCAGCTAAGTTTGTTTATGTCAAAATATTCTGTAGAAAGGTACAAAAATAGCCTTTATCTCCCATTACACAAGAACATTCCAAGCATTGCTATATTTTAACAATGCAAAACTTAACCTGAACTTAACTTAACTCCAAGCAAATTATTATAACTTTATTTTGCACTTACACTTGTCAATTAATTTGTGTGTGTTTTTTTTAAAGTTGTGTCTTTTACCTGCTTGTCTGTTTTTGTATTTATTGTAGAGGTTTTTTAACTGCTCTGTTGACGTGTACAAACTGAACCTGGACTACCTTCTGAACGACGACTACTGATTGATTCAACATTGCTCTGCCCACAGTTTTTATTGTCGATGCTTTCTCTACACGACTGTCAGACTGGCTTTGAGAGGTCAACCATTCCTCCCTTTCTGAAATTTCAGTTGAAAAGACAAAAAATGGACTCTCGGATTTCCTGGTGTTGTACAAGTAACACAGTGCCTTTTATTCTGCGCGCTTCTGCCTCCATTTTAGCCACACAAACAGGAAATGCGTTGGACTTTGTTGTCGAAATGGTTTTACAATTACCGTTTTCAGTGTACATTTTGAAACTTTGGGAATGGATTCATTGAATAGCCCCATTATGAGCAGATGAACATAAAACAGTGTCACATTTTCTGGTCCGGTTTGTAACTATCTCTGTGGTCCACTTTGATGTTAGCAGGACCAAAGCGCTCTTTGTTTTGCTGTGTTCTACACTTGCACGTTAATCCTCATGGCTACAGTTATGCTGTAAGATGCATGGCACTGGTAAAACTGTATTTTCTTTACTGTGCTATTTTTACATGAAAAACTATCATCTAGAGCTGCACAATAATTGACAATACATTTTATTTTGCAATAGTTGTGTTGAATTTTCACTCTGCTGCAGGAAATTAATTGGCATAATGATGTGTTTATTTAAAAAAAAACAGTTTAAAATATTGTTTATAGGCTTCAACACTATTGCAAAATGTCTGTTTTTGCACCACATTACGGTGTCATTTAGTTTTTTTAAAATTCTGTCCCTGTGTTGTAGAATAAGTCGCCCTCGCTGGATGGATTCAGCGAGTCCTGGTGATCTAACGTCTCTACTGAGTTCACGTGAGACTGAATATTTGGCTGTGCTGTTGCTATTAAACAATGAGATATTGTGTTTCCCTTATATAACAAAAACGTACATTTTCAATATATTGTGCAGTCCTACATCATTATCATCCATTCGAAAGGACACTTCCATTTGACACAGATCTAGAAGAGTGTATTTGAGTTGCTTCGCTGTCTCTTATAATTGGCTCCCGTCAGCTTTAATGCGTTTTCATTTAAAAGCGGTCGTTGACTCCGCTCCCATTGACGCTGTGCAATCTGCTTGTACATGATCAACTCACCCTGACACCACCTTTTGTATGTAATAGAATCTCTGCAACCTTCAGCCATAGTAATATGAAGTACACGATGGTATTAATGTTAAGAGTCTCTCAATCAGATAGTTGACAAGAGCAGATATACATGATGTGAATAACATTACCTTACCTGGCTCATAAGGTGTAACAAACATGTGATATTTGGAGCTTACAGTCAAAGACACTTCCTGTTGCTATAGTTGAGCTTCAATACAAATGCCTCTGCTACCTTTTCTAGTCTGTGGTGATTTTATTAAATGATCATGCAAAAGATTTGGGCTGAGACTCTTGTCATTGCTTGGACAAAAGTGGTTTGGAAGTAAATATTTAGGCAGAAGATGTAAAGAAGATGAAAAAATGTACAATGCATCGGACAAAACACAGACTTAATGATGCAATTTGAGGAATATTTAAAAAACTATATAATGTCTACTACTATTTTAACATTTGATTATTACTAAAAATGGAAAATAACAACCCAGGGACG
This sequence comes from Periophthalmus magnuspinnatus, assembly GCF_009829125.3. Lineage (NCBI taxonomy): Eukaryota > Metazoa > Chordata > Actinopteri > Gobiiformes > Gobiidae > Periophthalmus > Periophthalmus magnuspinnatus. The sequence continues at coordinate 9,918,723 of NC_047134.1, read as the reverse complement.
GCAGTTAACTTGTCACTCGCAGAATTGTGAATGCATTGTGCAGTTTTAACATTTTATTTAAGCCCTTATCGTCATTTCTATGGCAGTTTCACTCTAATTATTACACCAAATATAAAACTAAACTGCATTCAAAGGCAACTATTAACAGTGTGCATAGTATCAATGTGAGAAAACTATATTTACAAAGGATAATAAGTAAAACAACTGTAAAAATATGCAATTAGCTGCAAAAAGACACATTTCCACTGTACTGGTGAGTAGTACTGCGTGGTACTTCAGTTCAACTTATTGTGCTGTATCCAGGACTGCACTGGACTGGTGAAGATGAAGAGATCCAAGTGAGAGTTGTGGAGGAGTCTAGTGAATGATAGTGCACATAGACACTGCGGAGAGGAGGTGATGCAAAGAGGGACCCTACTTCAACATTTTATATGAAGTGCACTTAGCTCTTGCAAATTACCCACTTTTCAGCTAGACGTGGTTTAAACAAACAGACCGCACAATAGCAGTGAGGTGTGTGCGACTCGGTGCATTGCTTTAATGAGAATAATGTTGGCAGTTTGTTTGTCCTTGGCCACCGCTGCCACATGAAATTTTAATGGGAGGACCTGTGTGGCTGTGTCAGTGACCCGGGAGCTGGCTGACGCTGTATCTGTGAAGAGCCACTTTGTAGAGCCATTACCACTCTGTGCCAACACAAGAGCACTTTGGAGACTGTTCTGAAATTATTCTGCAAAGATTTTTTACATAGTTTAGGCAGGTTAACATTTAGAAAACATAGATCATAAATATAAACTCATTTTTTTTCTTTAAATGCTTTTCGAGAGTGGAGAAACTATACATTTTGCTTTATTAACATGCAAATTAAACATCTTTTTATAATGTTACTGAAGCTAAAGTTGCTCTTCTCATTGCAGGAAAAACTAAACAGACCAACTTCTTAAAATGGCTCAAACTTAGGCTTCAATGAGAAAGATGGGATTTGAAGTTTCCATTTCTTTTTCTGCTTTTTAAACCGAGAAAGTGTCAGTCAAATGAGTTTATAAAGCAGGAAACTTCTATCTCTTTAGGAAATCCCTTGTTTCTTAAAGTTTGGCAACTGCAAATATCGGCAGTGCTGCTTATCCAAAATACAGAAGCGATAATAATAAATTGAAGCATTGAGTTTCCTGAAGCAGAAGCAGTAGAATTAGCTCAGTTTAGTCTCAAGTGTAAAGTATAGATGTATGCGACTTCACTATAACACAACACAAAACTGGACATGTACGCTTGAATCTGACTGGTTTGCCATCTGTTTCCTTTGTGGGACTTTTATGCATAACTTCAAATCATATGGGGCAGTGGGGGTGCAGGCTTTATGGCAGCTCCAGCACTTTGAGTACTAAAGTTCAAACAGACTTAAATGATGGACCGTTCTTTTGATGGGAAACATGGAAACAGAGAAGACCATGGCTGAAACAGTATACGCTGCTGTGCATGTAAAGAAAGACAGAACCTTTGATGAATACTGCACAGAGTGAACAATTACTGACTATGTTACGATCTCTCAGTTATATAAGACTGCAATTTTGTCATTTTGAGCTGTGTTTATTGTTTATTAGTGACAAAAATGAAGGTGCAGTATGTATTTTTTCTGTCTCTTGTCTCCATAGAGATGTTATTGCCTGGTTATACGTTGGTTATACATTATTATCTCGCCCAAATACAGTGTAAACTGTGCACGATCTGACACGTTAGCATGGCCTGGATGACAAAACCACCTTGTATTCATGGGGATAGATAAGTTTAATGCCATAGTGTGGGATATTCTCGACTTACAGTAGCATTAAACACTGGAAAACTGCACAATGACGGACGGTCCATCACAAAAGCTGCATATTTCCTTTAATAATTTTGAATTTCCTTATTTCTTATGTGTTATTTGATTCAAGAGTGAGTAAATAAATGCAGAAACATTAAATGAAATGCTGAAAGCTGCAAGAATCCTGTCATGTAACCTGCATAAACAACAAACAATGGGTCCTGGGCTGCACATTGGACATATTTGATCTTTTACCTTTTGCAGCAGTGCAGTTCTGTTAACCGACCTGTTGCTAAGATCAAACCTTACGAACCATTATCAGAGCGATGATAGTGTGAAGGCAATATTTCTTTTTGAATCTGAGGATCAAAACAAGGGGACAGCTGCAGCTTATATTGTTATTATTGTGAAGGATTGCGAAGGCAGCCGACGTGATTGTACAATAGGCTATATGAGTCCTCTCTTTTCATAATTTCTATTGTACTTGACCTCACACGACGCGCCCTCGTTCATTTTGCTTATCACATCTGCCTCTGTGATATCCATCTCCTCCCATTTTTCACCTTGCCACTCTCATCATATCCGTGCAAGAGATTGGGAGATTGGGCGAGGGCGCGTGGGGAGGCGGCGTGTCCGTCATTTTATCTGCCGGAGTAAATTTGGCACTGATCCTACAACGAGATGAAAGATTTGTAAGGATTTTTTTTTTTTTTATACAGTCTGAAGGGATTCAAAAGCAACATTTTTTTTTCCTTCCCAACATCTGATGCCTCTGCTGCTGACAGTCTGGCGGCGAGTTACAGGTCGACCATGATGTTTAATTCATGTTTGTCTTAACAAGGCGGTGCAGTTAGTGGGCGGGACGGGGGCGCACTCGCAAAAGCTTTGATATGCTACATTCAAGGCTGTGTCACACATTAATGACTTCTTTGAGCCTGGAAACGAGGATCATTATCTCCATCCAAAAAAAGAGGATGAGAGATTTTTTCCTCCTTTTTTTTAGCACAGCTGGCATGAAAACATTTAGATGCGCTGGAATGTGTCTGAGCAGTTAGTGGTATTTTTTAAAAAGGGCTATTTTCGATGTTTGGACCCGTAAATGAACAGATAAAACTTGAAAGTGAAAGCATTTTTGTTTGGAGTGGTAAAGGATAGGATGCAGTATGTGGAGTGCACAGATCTATGTTGTATTTATTCTGTTATGAGTGTTTTAATTGCCTTGAAAAGCATAACTAGTAACTTCATTTGCTTGTCTATGTGGAGGTAGAAGTTTAATACGACGCTGTGTAAAGCATCAAATCCATGGAGACAAGCAGGTGACGGACTTTTGCACCAGAAAAGTTATTTATTGCACCTTTAAATAGCTTATACATCACTACAACCATCTTAACAGACATTCTACCTCACATTACTACTACTGCTGCTGCTACTATCACTACAAAAGAGGGCCAGACACAGCACATTTATAGTTTAGATGCCATGTTGCAGGACTAGTCTAACAAACTAGGGTACATTTTGATCTATCTCTGAATTACCATCATCACCACTCATCACTACTTTAGGTATAAACAAGTGACACTGAGCCCAACACATATAAATAAATGCATTAAGGATAAAAATACAAATCAACAATAGACTCTCTCCATTCTGCAGCCTCACCTGGTCCATTTTTTATTTAATTCATTTCTTTTTTTTCCCTCTCCACTAAGAGGCTTTTCATGCCTCTACATTTATTCCCTCTCTTCACGGCAGCCGCAGTGAGAAGGTCAGGGGCCACGCTAAAGTAGAGAGAGCGCTATGAGTGAGAGGGGGCAGGTTCAGCACAGAGTGGAGGATTGTATATTTCCTAAGAAAACAGGAGCAGTCATTTGAGTGGGGGGTCATGGCTGCCTCTGTGTATGCTGATAGAATCGGTGGGAGTGTTGGAGGAGAAAAGGCCTCTTACAACTAAATGAACTAAAAGCTCTTGGTTTGAATGCTCTTCAGTTTGGACTCTGCCCAATGCACCTGGAATAAAGCGTGCAGGTCAGAAGGTGTGGATTTTTAAAGCTTTTAGGCTAACTCTTTAAAACAGATCCACATACTCTTCAAAAGCGTTTATCAACAATTTTGGCTTTATTATATTATAAAGTGGAAGAGAGATATAGCTGCCAGAGGTGCTACACAAGTATCAAGAAAATACATATTCTGTGCAGCCTATTATAGTCGCAGGTAATGCTCTTGGCTTCTAAATTAACTATAAACCTGACATTGTTTAGCTACGCTCTGTGTCTATACCCCTCATTAATATCATCATTTATTGCCACACGAGGTCAAGAGACAGTGCTCGTAATGAGCGGCTGGTGCCAGGGGCATTTTAGTATCCTCAGGAGTCTGTGTCATACACTGTGTTGAAGTAAATAAGTCTATTTGGTAAATCAGATCAAACCTAAATATGAGGTGACCTCTGACTGAGGGAAGCTGTGGGTTTATGCTGTTGGTTAATATCAGTTTAATCCACTAGATGGCAGTCTAGAGCTTCAACCATATCCAAAATGGGCTCTTTTAAAAACATGTAGGATGCATTTTTACTTCAGTTATTAATATCTTACAATGACACTGTTGGTGGAACCTTCAAAGATAAATTTTGAGCTAGAACATGTCTTATCATGAATCACTGGAATGTAAATGTTTATAATATGATAAAGACACACAGCAGCAAGATTAAACAGGAATACAAATAATATGTGGGTCTTAAAGGCTGAAGTTGCACATTTGTCCTGTTAGACCTGTGGAAAACGGTAATGTTTGTGTCCAGTGTGAGATTCATAATTTCTGTAATGCACTAACGTGACCAACAGGTGGCGCTGTGGTACAAGGCGTCCTGTTTGACTTTAACAATAACCCGTCTCTGCCAGAAGGACTTTGTTTTTAAGACAAAAACCTCTCAGATTCATATTTAATGAAAGCAGCGGGCTCGTACTGCGTCCAGCTTTACCCAGGAGCTGTAAACTGAAGTCCAGACTCCACAAATCTTTATTTAAATGTGTGTTTTTAATGTGTTGTCAATGCTACTTTAGCCTGTAAGCTAGCCGCTCGCACTCACCTCACGCGGACACGTTTACGTTAAAATGTTGGTCCGCGCGCTCAGGCCGTGGGTCAGACCCGGACTGCTCCACTGCAGGACACTGTCCGTGACTCTGTCTGTGTGTCCCGTGTCTCCTGTGTCTCTTGTGTCTCCTGTGTCTTCTGTCCGGCCTTATCACGCAGATCAAGTGGCTCGACTGGGATCACAGCCTGATAAACAGTCCTCTGACTATCAGGTAAGTTAGCTACAGGCTAAGAGCAGCTACAGCATCTGCATTATCATTATTGTACTATTATTTATGTGACAGCTGCAGTAAAGCCACTCTGATGTTACAATACATATTTAGTTTTAGCCTAATGTCATTTTGTGTGAAGCTCCATCCAAATATACCCTGAACTATGATGTCATTATAGTGTAAACATGGATCAGTGTTTATACTGGTTTGTATTAGTCATGAATCTGTCATACTGTCACTGATGATGTTTGATTAACTGTCTGCACTGTGTCATACTCTGCATTTGTCTTTTATTCCACAGGAAAACTATCAGCGCATGAAAGTTCTTGTTGATGAATTAAAAACACGGACAGAGAAGATCAAACTGGGTATGTACAACGTGCCAAATAATCTTTCAAAATAAACGTGTTTAATGAACACAGTGAATCAAAGATACACACAAATGAGGTATTTTTACTTAGGAACTCTATGCAACTTTTCCATTTAGGTGGCGGTGAAAAGGCTCGAAAACTTCACACATCGAGAGGGAAGCTCTTGCCCAGAGAACGCATAGACCGACTGTTAGACCCAGGGTACTGTATTATATATTATACCCTATACGATTTTACATGTCACACTCTCAGTTTACAATAATGTGCTGTACGTTTACCTTCTTTCACAGGAGTCCGTTCCTAGAGTTCTCTCAGTTTGCTGCATATGAACTCTATGGGAAAGAGGAGGTTCCTGCTGGTGGCATCATCACTGGGATCGGTCGAGTTTCAGGGTAAGTTCAAACCGCAAATCGACGTTAATTCATTGTGAAATAGTTTTTAAACACTACCAGTCATGTCCGTTTCTCCCTCAGAGTGGAGTGTGTCATTGTTGCAAATGATGCTACTGTCAAAGGGGGCACATATTATCCAATCACAGTGAAGAAACACCTTCGTGCCCAAGAAATAGCTCAACAGAATCACTTACCATGCATTTACCTGGGTGAGTAAATATCATAGACATAGTTGTACTTTAAATTATATCAGTGTTAATAATAATAATAAGGGAAATATGTTTATTTTTGTTTTTTATTATTATTATTTTCTTCTCTAGTGGACTCTGGTGGTGCGAATCTGCCCAGACAGGCTGATGTTTTCCCAGACAGAGATCACTTTGGCCGCATCTTTTTTAACCAGGCGAATCTGTCGTCACAAGGGATAGCACAGGTACATACAGTCCAAAATGAATGTGCATTTTCTCGAAGTGAAGACGTCTCACGATTTCATTTCCTGCGGCAGATTGCGGTCGTCATGGGGTCCTGTACTGCCGGAGGAGCGTATGTACCAGCCATGGCAGACGAAAGTGTCATTGTAAGGAAGCAAGGGACTATTTTTCTCGGAGGACCACCTTTGGTATGTTAAAATTATAGTCAACAGATTTCTAACCTTTTGTTTATTGCAGTAATTCAGTGTTGACTAATGAATTTTAGGTAAAAGCTGCAACTGGGGAAGAAGTATCTGCTGAGGATCTTGGAGGAGCTGATCTACACTGCAAGTAAGACAAGCTAGTAATAATTAATCAGTAAGACAAAATAGCTTATAATTTGTTTTAGTTTGTTGTTCGTCGTACAATACTCTCACAATTCTTTATAGAAAATCAGGTGTAACGGACCACTACGCTTTAGATGACAACCACGCACTCCATTTAGCAAGAAAAGCAGTTCGAAGTCTCAACTACAGGAAGATTGTGGATGTAAGCTCATATTTTTACTGTTTCAGTGTTAGCCTCCAGTGGAAAATGATTGACGTGTTTATTTTAGGTCACCACAGAACCAACTGAGGTGCCTCTGTTCCCTGCAGATGAGCTCTATGGCATTGTGGGAGATAACCTAAAACGCAACTTTGATGTCAGAGAGGTATTAAAATTCACTTGTCTTTGCTGTCACTTTTATTAGGAAATTAACAAAAATGCCGTTTCTATACATATTTCAGACTTCAGTGTAAATTAAAGATAAAGTTAATACTCCATTGAGCCACATATCTGTCAAATTTCTGTACGCTGGTTAGCTATAGCGTCCCCGGGTCAAGAAGGAATTTGCCTAATGAAGAGAAAGAGAAAAAGACTAAAATAAGCGTCACTTTATTAATAAAATCTGCATCTTTTCATCCCAGGTCATTGCCAGAGTAGTGGATGGCAGCAAATTTGATGAGTTCAAGGCTTTTTACGGAGATACACTAGTTACAGGTAAAACAATAAACAAACAAAAGCTGAAAATATTAATACAATAATGAAATGACTTGTATTATCTGCCCAAAAAGGCTTTGCGAGAGTTTTTGGCTACCCTGTTGGTATTATTGGCAACAACGGAGTCTTGTTTTCAGAATCTGCCAAAAAGGTAAGTTTTACGGCGTTGCACACACAGCAGCTCACTGTGTCACTTTTATTAAAATCAGAAAACATGAAATAAACAACCTGCTAAAACTCTAATTAAAATAAAGACTGCCCAGTTATTTTCATATGTAGAATAAGGAGTTTGCGCTGTTGTTTTAGTTTTATTAAGCCTCTAAATTAGCATTAGCATTACCCTTGAGACAAACATCCCTCTTTCTAAATACAGAAGAGTCCTCTGGTGAGTCGTCTGGGAAATGTTTTTAGTGACATCCACCTGCAGCTCCCTGTCCGCTTCCTTAGCTTTAAATATTTATACATTTTAGAGTGAATTGGCAACAACCTCAGAGAGATAAAATTGGACAGGAAGTAGTGACGCTAACAGCATTCACTGAGCGTACATGATTGAGTTTGATGAGTTTCACAATTTGTATGTACAGGATGTATACGTTCTGTTTGCACTATAACCTAAATTCTAAAAAGAATACGAACAAAAGACAAAATGTATTTATAAACTGGCGATTGACTGAACTGAACGTAACACTGGCACCGAGGCAACACAAGAATCTATTTGTCATTACAGACTTGTACGGCTTCAAACTGGTTCAATTAGATTACAAGCCTGCCTGAATATATTTTTTTACTTTCATTTTTCTCTGGGACCTCAATTTGATGGTTTGAGCAGTGATTATCCCGTCAGCAGCATCACTGTTGTTGTGTAGGGCACTGTGTTCACATGGACACCGCCATGCTCTGAAAGCTAATCCACAAAAATCAATACAGCACACACATTTTATGACACCATTTCATCGCGTGCTGGAGTTTTTATTCTGCTAAACTGTTGAAAGCTTTCCCAAGTGTCTATGTTGTAGGCTGAAATTTGATCTTATGCTATCTAAATGACATAGTCTTATTGTACACGACCCTTGTCTTTATCATGTCTCGCTCCGGTTAGAGGAAACAATCAAATAAAACAGATTTGTGTCTTTGTAGGGAACACATTTCATTGAACTGTGCTGTCAACGAAACATTCCTTTAATTTTTCTACAAAACATCACAGGTTAGTGATCATGAGTATATTTTATTTGACAGCCCTTTGTAATAACTACACTATTTTTAGCCTTAATAAAGCGTTTTAATTCATTATGAACAAATCGTTTTTTAAGAATGGTTCAGGCTTAACGCTAACTCTTAACCCTATACTCTGAATGAAGTAGTCACGCTTTAAGGCTAATTAAGGTGTAGTTAGTATAAAGTTTACTATATGCTCTAATAAATAAAAAAAAAATAGTTTAAAACGTCCACTTCTTAGGCTTCATGGTTGGCAGAGAGTACGAAGCAGGCGGTATTGCCAAGGACGGAGCCAAAATGGTGACCGCAGTTGCCTGTGCCAATGTGCCTAAGATCACTGTCATTATTGGAGGTTCTTACGGTGCTGGAAACTACGGCATGTGTGGTAGAGCTTACAGGTAACACTTACTTTAGCTTTATAATTATGTAATGTATTATAGATTCTTGAGTTTATGTCCGTTTTGTTTTCCAGCCCCCGTTTTTTGTACATGTGGCCCAACTCTCGTATTTCAGTGATGGGTGGGGAGCAGGCTGCCACTGTGCTGGCTACCATCACCAAGGATCAGAGGGCACGCGAGGGAAAGGAGGTGATCATTCATATTAATTATCACAGCTAAAATTAGTCAGAGGAATCGCTGCCAAAAGCATAAACATTATGAACCACACTTGTCCTCGTCAAATGGTTTTAACTCGATTATAGAATAAAATCAAGTGGGTGTAATTGGACTGCTTCAGAAAAGCTGTTATGGGTTTATTGAGAATGCATTAGCGGCTTTATTAGATGGGGCATTAGACATTGGTAGCATTTAATTCACTTCAATCAAGGACTTACTGATATCGACGTCAGTCAGAATGCACAGATATGATCGATATTAATTGTCAATATAACATAATCGTTGTTTTATCTAATTGTTCTTTTGTCTTTATCATCAGTTCACAGCAGAAATGGAAGCCGCCATGAAGGAACCAATCGTGCGTCGGTTTGAGGAGGAAGGCAGCCCGTATTATTCCAGCGCGAGGTGAGGCTGTTTTTAATTGTTTTGAATAATGTTAGTAGTGCATAGGGGGTGAAAATTACTTCCATGGTTGAGGAGATTAGAAAAATATCTAATCAGATTCTGTGATTGCAAATTGTGATTTATGTTTTATAATAAAAAACAGAGCAGAATGAGAACATTTTGAGCACATCCCAGAGTTTTAACACTTCAAAACGACAACCGCTAAACAAATATCATGTGTACAAGAACATGTGTGTGGAAGTAATATAAATATCTTGGTTTTCATGATGGTTTAAGTAAATTTTTTGGCAATTTTTTTATTGGTATTACTTGGAAACGCTAATAACTTCATTCCTCAAATTTGAACCTAGCACTTTTATTTGTGATTATTGCTTTAAATCGTCTGAAAAAAAGCCAACATACTGCTTCTGTATCTAAGACTTATAGCTGAGCGTAGGCTTTGGCTGTGACCTTGAGAGCAGAGCAGAGAAGAGGAAACAGACAGTGCTTGATTAAGACGTGAGGGCATTAAAACAGGAAGATGAGTGTCACAGCATCTTGATTAAAGTCTCCCATTATAGAGCAGTGCTAACGTGCTACAGGAAGCCTCGCATGAATCAGGCATAATGTGCATCTAATAATGTGATGGCTTTTTTGCAGGCTGTGGGATGATGGAATTATCGATCCGGCTGATACACGGCTGGTCCTTGGGCTTAGTCTCAGTGCTGCGCTCAATGCACCAACCAAAAAGACACATTTTGGAGTTTTTAGGATGTAACTAGACTAATTTACAATTTGTAAAAACATACGCTTATCATGTACTTTTAGCACAAACTTGAAATAATAATAACTAATAATATAAATCCAGATTTGTTTGCGGGTCTGAGTGGTATTTCTTTGTGCCTTACTGGTTTCTCTTCTACTGTAAATTTTCTGTATAGTGTTTCAACTAGTGGTGTAAAATAAAAACGAGTGCTGTCACAATTCCTGTTATCTATTTGTGCTTTTTTCAGAAACATTTGTCACTAAGGCCATGATTCTTGTTCCTAGGGGGCGCCATTAAGCCATCTTAGATCTCAGCGACAAGCAAAATCAGGCAGGTAACAAGAATTGAAGGCAGTCTACTGTATTTTATTTGAGTTCAGTTACATTTTCCAGTCAGTTATGAAATGAGATCTCTAGTCTGGTCCCACAGATACTTATTTAGCATCACAGATTCTTTAACAAATATGTTCCGCAATTATGAGTACAAAGAAGTCTGTTATGAAAGCGTAAGCATTTTTTCGCACGCACTGTATGTGTGAATAACAAGACAGGATTTTTGCTTTTTTCGGTGCTTTTGTCAGAGCAGAAATAATACTGGCCATGATATAGCCTATGAGGGTTTATGCCGCCCACACACATCCTCCTCAAACTCTATTCCAAATTTTGATATGTAGTTATTGGAATAGTTTGCCCTTTTGAAAGTCCTGGGGTGTTAATGTGAAGTTACTTGTTTACTTTGGTTTTACTCCGTGCTACTAATGACCTCTGTTTCTTAATGAAGCTTAATGTTTCATGGGAGGAAACTAATGATAAGAAAATGGTCATACAAGACTAAAATCTCACGTGGAAATACAATCGTGTTATAAAGTCTCATTACCGCTTACACATACCCAGTTTAATGCCACAGAGGGACATTGAGGAGATCTGGTTTTAAAAGGACTGTAAATGTTAGCTGTATTGATTAGGAAATTCTGTCCAGTGGCAAACCGGTTAAATATAAGTATTAAAGAGCATTTGTATTCTGTAAAGCCCAGTGTCATTTAAACAATATTGACCCATTTAGGCTTCTTCTTTTAGCATTTTTAACATTACAAGAGAGCATTAAATCATATCTACGTGCACATTATTCACCATCAGTACAGTTGGAATGGCAAAAGAGGTTGAGTTTGGTTGGCTGGACAAAGTATTTTAGCCTGAATACAGTCCAGAACCTTTACTTTGGATCCTACGTGGACGACTGAGGGATTGGACAGAGACAATATATTTGGGATTTTTGATAGATGCCCATCTACGTTGTCATAAGAAGTTGGTATAAACATCATTACTGCAGTAGAATTTAGTACAAAGTGATGTTAAAACCTAATACTGTTCTGCTGTTCATTTTCTTTCTCCGCTCCATGCATTTCCCTCACACAAAAGTATTGTCGTGTACAGCAAGCTCTTATCTCAGTACAAAGACACTTCACTCCCGTAGATGTCTGTTTTTGTCAATACTAATGAAAGACAATGCAAAGTGCTTGTTAAAGATCTTCTTAACATATCCAATGAAATCAATGGCCACTGGGTAATAAACAAAGACTGTTCACAAAGGCTGAATGTGGAATCAAAACATGTGTGGAGAGTCGTATATATAAGAAGCAACTAGCCACCGATCAAGAAATGTCTTCGTGTTCTTTTAAGTTCAGCGCTAACACTTGAGTTTAATGGCTCATTAAGTCATAAATTAGAGCCGCTGTGATTTAGGAGCTCATTCTCTGCTTGATGAATTAGTTTGGACAGATATGAGTCATGCTCTAGTCCCCCACAACCTAAAATAATCCTCACAAAGACTTCGGCCTTGTGTCTGCACTGCCTGGTGCTAACCCGATCATTACAAAACTACCATGAGTCACTGAGTGAATCTTCACATTTACTTTGAATACTGATGTGCAAACAAATCTGCTACTGTCCTTCACAGTGATTAAGAAACTGGGTTTATTTGAACTGTGATTATTATTATTATTACAAATTATGGTGGGATACAGAATAACACAGAATAATTGCAGATTTTTAATTGTTCCTCGGGTGTAAACACACACAAACAATAATAAAAATGTGTTTTCTTCATCATGTATTACAGTTTTCTCCAGTATAGAGCCCCATACAGTCAGTGCACTGATGTACACGTAACACATTTGCATATTTGGTCTTATATTAGACTCCACACTGCTCCTGTCAGTGTGAGGACATTAGTGGAGCTGTTCAAATAATGAGCCAACACGTGACTTGTTTCATTATTTAAATGGACTCAATTGATTTCTTGTGATTGGTCTGCAGGTCAAATACACTGCATTGCAGACTTTGCTGCAACACACATTAAATGTATTTTATCCAAGGGGAGATGCTGGTGGAACAGCCCGGGCCAGATGCTCCTGGTCCCGGTCTGGGGGAGCAGCCTCGGGGGGTAGAGTGTGTGCGCCGTGTGCGCTGTGTGCGCCGTGTGCGCTGTGGAGACCTGCACGCCGGAGCGACGAGCTGCTGCTGCAATCTACGTGCGCACTGCGGCCAGACTGACAGCGCCTCGTGTCCAATGAGCTGCTCCGACATATTGAGGCTGTCAAATCAAAGCCAACGAGGAGGACGTCGTCTTCATTACGTCATGGACAAACAGCTGGTCGTTGGCAAAAGAGCTGAAGAAATGTAGAGCAGCAGAGCGTCTGAGAACCGCAGCCGGGCTGTCGCCCCTCGCTCACACGGCGCTCGGAAAGATGTGGCAGCTGGCGCGCTCGGCCCGGGGATGTATCCGCGCTCGGCTGCTGGTGCTGGGGTGCGCCTGTCTCTGTGCGCTCGGAGGTGAGTGCGCTGCGCTCGCGCTGCGCTCGCGCTCCGCTCTGCGCGCGGCTTCACGGGAGCTGTTCCTTTGTCGTGGTGCTGAAATCCAGCAGTAACAACAACAAGCGTCGCGTCCCGCTTCATCCTCCACTCACACCGACATAAAGCTCAGTGTGACAGCGGAGGACACGCGGACAATCCCGGGCTGACAGTCTGTGGTCTGGAGATGACTGATGTGATGTTAGCAGCGGACTGTAGACTCCGGCTCTTTAGACGCTCTTGTCGGTGTCAGCCGTGGCTTAAGATCAGATAAGAAGTTTTGGGGAGTTTGGAGGATTTGATACAACACATTTTTTAACTAATAATCTCATTTAACATAAAACTAGAGCTGTTCTTTTGACACCATGTCTCCAGTGTTTCCATCCACTGAGCTGTGTGACAGGAGCATAAGAGGAACATAAAGCTCTGTGCTGCTTTATGGGATGTATCCAGCTCATATCTGAGGCGTGTGGGAAGATGTGGTCATTTTAACTTACTTGTTGCTGTTGACGTGGCTTTTGGGAAGCACTGTGTCACCGGGCAGCTCAGTTTACACATGAACAGCATCATCTGAGTTTGGTTAAATCAGTGTTTGTGATTTATGTTATTGCTTTGTAGACTTGGACGTATGGAACAAGTCCTTTGTTTTGGGTGTGAACAAAAAGACAATAGCTCGACTGTAGACTTTATTCAAGCGTAATAACAACTTGTGCTGTCTCAACTATCTTTCACTTATAAGTATAGTGTTATGAGTACGTGAAATCCCAGTAGTGCGTTAACTGCCCAGTGTCTTCAGTAATGATCATTTTGTGGCTGTTGTTAAACCGTGGGAGGATGTTGCAGTTCCTCTCTGACTTGTTGCTGTTTATTTGTCTATGGGGAAATACTTAATGTGAGCTGTGATTCTTACATAAGCAAGTGGAATAAAACATATAGCTAGACGGCTTCGATATAAAAGGAAATATAATAACTACAGACCCTGGGATGTCCTCACAAATGGCATGTCATTATTTTTGCGATATTCAGTCTTCCACTTGAAGCACTGGACTATTTTCACAGCATCACTTACACGCACTTCTCAAAAAATTAGGTTTAATTAAGCAGCGTCTTCAAAGGACTCTGAGTAAATCTATAGCGCTGATGACAAAAAAGTGGGATTACGTCTATATTAAGCCTGTAACTGAATAAAACAGTGGTTGGGGAGGCGCTCATTGAAGAGATTAGCGCATTCCCAAACATGCTGCAGAGGAAGCCTTTGTGCTTCGAACGTGATGTCTGTATTAGCTTGCTGTCAGGGTTACACAGTTGGATATGTCACCTTTTTTTTGGTTATTATTATTATTATTATGGTAATATGTGGAGATGCGGTTACCTGGAGACAGTTGTCATAAGTACATGTGGATATAGTGAGGTTAATTACCCATGTGGCTCTCGTTAAAGCGCTTTCATTGAGGAGAGCTTTCAAATGCGAGGTTTTTTCTTTAAATCAGTGTGCATATGCGATGTCCTTGTGGGCTTAGGTAGCTAATGATTTCTTATATGATGCTCACAAAAGGGAAATTGTGTAATTAAGGGGTGATTTTTCTCGAGGTTGTAGGTTCAAAGCCAGAGCTAGTTCCTCAAGATTTCTCAGCATACATTAAAAATATTCTATCATTTATTAGTTTCTTTATATTTTTGTTTGCATTGACATTAGTTGTAGCAGATAAACCTGAATCTTCTTGTTCTTGTTGTTCTTGTGACAGTCCCATGCGCAGATAAATGAAGTGGTTGGCTGAAAGAACATGCAGTTGTTAAACCAACACCAAATCAAAATCCAAATCATTTCACGCCAGGAGGTTGGTCAAAACCCAAACGAGACATGTCAAAAAGTGTGTATCCAATTATCAGCCCTTTATGACTCAATCTCTGGCTTAAAAATAGACCAAAACGCAAACACGGTGAGGCACAGATGAAAAAAAGAATGTTAAAAACTCACTTACTTACATTTTAAAGACTTAAACAGTTGCAGACGAGTATGAACAAAAAGTATCCTATTGTTGAGTCACCAGTTTCTCCTTCAAATTAACCCTCTTTGACATCTTCTCACACACAGGATTGTTCTGCGTTCTCTCCTTTTCGCTCTGAATTATCTCCAATCTGAGGCTCTTTGTAGATGTAACAAACAGCATTTATCACAAAAATATTCCAACAAGGCGACTATAGTAATAAGAAATGGGAAACATGCAGCGTAGTCGTGTTAGTTTGGGTGAAAACCAACATGACTATAATTAAATCATTGAGGAAATACAGTCTAATTGAGATAACTGAAAAATTTAAGGATCGGGGTCAGCATGGGTAATAATTACAAACTCCTCATAATTACCCTTCAGATCATGGCGTAATATTCAGCGGTTGTATCATTGTTTAACTTGTGAATAACATAAAACATGGTACTATTTTTTGTACTAATGAAGGCAAAGCAAGTTTATTTGTATAGCACGATTAGTACACAAAGTATTTCAAAGTGCTTTACAGAAAATGAAAGACATAAACATCACAATACAAAACAAAACATAAATAATCATTGTAAAATTAACATTAAAAGAGAAGAGTGTAGAATAAAAATCATTCAGTCATATCCACAGCTAAACAGAACCATTTTGAGCCTCGATAAAACACAATACAATCAGAAAAAACACCAACATTTACAAAAAAACTAATAATACATGACCAAATCTGCGTAGTGAACATGAACTCACAGCCTTCAGTGAGCATTTGCGACATGTATTTTGCGTGTATAGGCGAACGTGTAATAAAAAGCGAGTTCATATATCTTCAAGTGCAATAGACGCCCTTGACCAGAGAGAAATAGGCCCTGCGAGCTTTGTCTGGGATTAGACTTCAGCTGTTGACACCCAGATAGCTTCATCCGTCTGCGTTTGCACCTCCTTACTGTGCCTTTTAGTATTCCACTCTGCTCCTATAGGTGCTAGGCCTGGCGATATAGTGCAGGAGACATACATTAGAACTGGGAGCCCATTGGAAAAGCTGATCTTTACTCGTGCCTCTGCGCTTGGATCATCGTCAAGGCAATGGACGAGCGTGCAGGCACAAATCACAGCATTAGTACAGTGGGCTCACTTACTGTCTCGCTATTAACTCGCGGCAAATTGGTGTCATGCTGTTTTAGAGGCGCTCTCTTTTCATTGCACACTCTGGTAATATGGCTCTTTTTGTACACATTACAGGTGGGCAGTCTGTGAGAATTATTCTGAAGAGACTGTAACTAAGATGTGCTGGTTTTCTGGGCAGAGAGAGCGGCAGAAGATTAGTCGTAGTGAGGACAAAATCTCATGCTACAACACTTTGCCAATCGTCCATCTGGAGAATGATCTTGTGATGTTTTGTTGCTTTTAATTTGCCACCAATTTGCAGCCAATATAGGTTAGATGACATTAGACAGCTCAAGAGTGAAATAACTATGATAATGAAAAATATGTTATGACAAAAAAGCACAACAAAAGAGAAATGCATATCAACCAAATGTATTCAATTATGCTTATCTTAGTTGTTTTATTTAATAAGACAAGGACGTTGTACAATATAAATTAACCTTAACACTATACCAGGTTGTTTCACGAGTGCTAATTTCCACCTGTAGTCTCTGTCTTATCTCATCTTGTCTTGTTTCCGTGGACCGAATATTGTGTCTTGTATCATCTCATGGGGGTTACATCTCATCCCACCCCTATTAGCAGTAGTAGCAGCAGCATGTCATATTCATTGATTTTTAGTAAAATTATAAACTGAGCCACAGCAGTGATGTCTGCATAATTTAGTATATTCCATACATAATCTCATGCACATTTCTTTGATCAGTGCTGCCACTTTTCTCCCCAGTGTGCCCTTGGTGTGTGCTGTTAGTTACCTGTAAAAATGTTAAACAAAACATCAGATCAAAGCTGTCAGTGCCTGCTCTTTACACAGACTGTAGACACCTTCTTCAGTGACACATGACTGCTCCATCACCCACACCGCTGCAGCCATGTCTCACTGTTTAACTGTCTTATCTGAGATGTGCCATAGTAATTACGGGGCTCACTTGGTTCCTCTCAGATGGGCCCACCCAAGGGGCGGGCTGCTGCCTGATGGCTCACGTAGGTAATACATGTAGGTAATATGGCAGATTACACCTGTCACTTGTCCTGTGCTTTTATATGCAGCGCCTTCAGTGGATGTAATCCCAGGATTTGACATTATGCGGGCTGAGAGTGTGTGTGCATACAGACACCCTTCTCGGCTGCTTATAAAAGTGTTTAAGTGTCTGATCACATATTGAGATGATCTAGCCTTGTCCAGGCTGTTTGCCAGGTTCAAGGAGAAGCTTGTCATTACACTGAAGATGAGGTAGTGATCCTTTTGTAGACAGTGTGGCCTTACAGTATTAATCTTAATTTTCTTTTTAATCTGGCTTCTGAGCTGTGCCTTATACTTTTCCTCAACCCCCTCTGTTTTCTCCTCCCTCAGACTGCCTCTTTGTCACCGAGTACTTCACACGAACGCCTCGCAAGCTCAATGCTTTCAACTCCTTCGCCAGTGTGGAATTGTTCCACTTCAATGTGCCTGATGACACCATGATGGCCGTTTGGAACCTCATCACCTTCAAGGAGCAAGGGGGCACTTTCGGAGACAACTGCCCGAACCGCAACGTGACTGTGTAAGACCAGACTACTGCACAAGAAAATGTAGTGCATGAAATGGATCGTGGGCTGAGTTGTTTTCTCTTTGAGTGAATAGGAATCTGCGGTTCTCTTCCTGTCTTCCTGTGTGGTATAAAAATAGGAGGTACCGCACAGTTTTATATAAGCGAGGTGACAGAGCCTAATTAAACAGTGTATGCGATTACTCTGGGCGTCTGCGTGAGGATCTTGTGCAGAAGTATTAGCGATATTCTGCATTAATCAGGCCTATTTTTATCTACAGCCATACAGTGCGTCATAAGGAGAGGTGACTTATACTAGTTTGATTGACACCAGGGTGGTTAGGATGACAGATTTGAATTTCTCTCTTCTTAAAGGTCCACTGTGTACGTTTTCTGGTGGAGGGTCTGATGCAATGAAGAATGCTCCATAGTATGGGATTAAATGTATATATGTCCAGGGGGATCACGCCTCCATGAAGACAAGCAGACAGTGGACCCTCTAACAGAAGAGCTACATAGTACACATTTAAAGGGAAGAGCCTAATATTTATTACGTTTTGTGATTGACAGGTACTTCCGGTCTGGGGCTCCACCTGTAATAAACCCCCTGTACACCAGATTCCCTCGGGACACGGTGGTCCCAGGATCTTTTGCGGTGACACTGACCTGGACACTTCCAAACCGGACGACTGGAGCGTTTAATGTCACCAGCCCACTCCCCGGAGACTGGTTCCTGGCGGCACATCTGCCCAAAGATGAAGGCAAGATCTCAGTCAAGGTAAAGCTGCTCTGTGATGGCAAATATTGCATAGATACAAGAAGGAAATATCATAAAAACAAATGTAATCTCAGTTTTCCATCTTCCATCCAAATCATCCAAATCATTGTTTGAGCATTTATTTTCATATATTCTGGACTCTGGAATAAATATAATTTTCACTTCTGAAGAATACAAGCGGTCGAAATGGGTTTCCTCCACAGGGTGGCTGGACCTTAGAGATAGGGTGAGGAGCTCGGTCACATGGGAGGAGCTCGGAGTAGAGCTGCTGCTCCTCCACATTGAGAGGAGCAGCTGAGGTGGCTCGGGCATCTGCTCCGGATGCCTCCTGGATGCCTCCTTAGGGAGGTTTAGTGGAGGTTTAGCTTAGTGGAGCATCAGGCCTATTTTTTTGCTCAGTCACCAGGAACTAAAGGACCAGAGCTGAACACTACACCAACTTTTGTTATCGCTCAGTAGTTTTGTGACTGATCACAGTTTGAACATGGCTCATAGCACTTTTCATTATAGCTGGGTAATTGCATTAACACTATTGTAAATACAATTGCTTATCAAGCTGTGAAATGACTATTAATGTGCTCTGCAATTATTTCATAATCAAGCCACAAGCTGCTGAGCTTACATTTTGCAGATCTGTGGTTATAAGAATCAAGAGTCTAGAAGTAATGTTTAGGGGGAATGCTTCACGTGTATGCATGTAAATATGTACATTTATAATGAACAAATAGTTTGTTCATAGTTTAAGAATTATTCAGTGACTAATTAATGGCTTGTGGTTTGGAGTTGGGGTATTAATGGTGTAGTTACTGAGCCTAAATCATTCTTAATAAAGTATTTGTTCATTATGAGGTCTTTCTTCACGCTTTAATACGGCTAATTAGGTGAATTTATTTTAAAGTGTTACCAATTAGTTTTATCTGATCCAATTGCAATGACAACATAACCACAAAAAGTGCCTTTGACGTGCAGAACTTACTTGATGAAACTAATGTCCCCTTTTTAAAATACAGTTGTTGTTTTTTTTTATGTAGGAGGTAAATGATGGGTTTACAGGACTTTTATTTTATTTTCTAGTCAATAGTCACTGAGGAATATTGCTCGTGATGACATCCTCTATTATTGCGCTGGCTTTTCAATCAGCGAAGTGCTAACAAGTGTTATGTAATTTCACCTTGATGAAATCTACATCTCGCGTTCTCCCTTCACGGTTACTTAGCTCTCGCTTACAACACAAGAATGTAAAAAAGCTATATACACGTTGACTGTGTAATGTGTGACTGAGCTCAGAGCTGCAGAACAGTGGCACGACGTTTTTGGTTCTATTACTCTCTATTTGACCACCTAAACTCCTGCTGATTCCCTTTCAGCCAATTTATTTACCACCGGTACAGCATTTGCTTTGTGGATTTTTTTACCGTCTGGCAAAAGTGCACCTGCAACAAACAATCAAAAATATCATCAAAAGTTGCCATCCGTGCAGCGTGTCCAGAAAAATTGGTTTTCTTTCGAGCGCCATGAGAATAGGAAGAACCGCGGTGAATGTGACCAGTTTCTATTGAATGGTGAAGAATAACACACCTATTGCAAATTGTGCTTAGAAAGGCAGTCTCATAGCAGTCACAATGAGACGTGTCCTCTGAAAGCAAAGAAAGCAGAACAGAGATTACACACCACATTGGTAATAATAACACTATAGACCGGGATTGAAGGCTTTAGCAAAGAAAATATGCTTGGTGTTTTCCTCATTGTCAATAGAAAAAGATATTTTTCTCATTTCAGTCAATGGACTCTTTTCCACAACACATTTTGAAGACGGAGAGGTTGAGGAGGCTTTAACTTTTTAGTGCTGCGTCTAAGAGTTTGGGTTCTAGCAGAAACACACAGATTAAATTGGTGTTTTTTTAAGCTTCACATTAAGTGCAACTATATTTTATTAAACCAGGACTAAACGATGACTAAACCAGCTCTTACCATGAGTTTGTTAAGTTCTAATCAAGGACTAACCCCAAGACTAACCCCAAGAAGACACAGTTCAGAGCCGGATCTAACCTTCTGGGAGTCCTAAGCAAAACCGGGCTTGGGGAGCCTCCAACTTCAGTGCCCCTCGGGCTAAACTATTGATTATTCACATTCCACAGCGTGATGCACAGCTCAGCATCTGCACTAAATGTATCTGTAAAACCCACATCGCCCCAACAGCGAAGCACAGAGGCATTTATAGAAGCTGAGGACAACAACGGCAGCAACAAATAAGCTAGAATAGAATGATTATCAGTGAGTGGGCAGAAGATTTTGAATATTGTAAGCCTTTTCGCTGTTTTCTTGTGCGTTTTAATTTATTACATTTGGCTAAAGCGTGATTACATTTATGGAGTCTGTATTATAAATGATGTGGCACAACAGGCCTCTAAACAAGCTCTGAGATGGTCTACAAATGAATACTTCACCATAACACTTTGATTTACTCATTATAAATATTCTAGGCGCACCATCTCTTTATCATAATGTGATTAGGACTTAAGCAATGCCACTTTCACTTTGGTTTCACATGGTCACTTTATTTTTGTTCAAATAAATGCAGGAAACGTCAGATAAATGCATACGGGTGATTAAAGATATGCACGCAAATGTACACACAAATAGCGCAACTCATTAATTATTCACAATTTGCTCGTTTGTGGCTCGTTCAAGGGTCGTTCACTCGTCCAGTAAAGGCCAAAGAAGCTTCTCTCATTATTAACGCCAACCCACCGCAGCCTAAAGTTCTGCAAACTTCTTGGCATGTGGCAAAGTCAAGAGACACACGTGTGGCCACCTTACATCATGCTGTTTTCATGCTGTCACTGAGATGTGTTTACGAGCGAGGGAGGAAGGACGGAGGGGTCGAGGCCTGGCTTGAACCAATCAGAAAGTGATATTTTTGCGGAGAAGCAAACCAGGGCGTCGTTTTGTCATAACTATCCGACGTGTAGACAGGCAGATAATAACGATTAAACTATTGAGACTCGGGAGCTCTTCACAGCTGCGAGGCCATATGCAACTTGCGTACTCTGCGTTTAGGAAGATCCGGCTTTACTACAAACTATCCTGAGCCCACGAGACGCAGCGAGTCGTTCATCTATCACAGTTTGAGAAACACTGATTAGTCCTTTATTATTCATGATTTCAGAATAGCGAAACAATGAGGAGCATTACCAAGATTAAACTAAATATTAAATCAAAATGTTGCTTATAACAGGAAGTAGTAGACATGAATACGTGAATACTACTTTAGAGACAAAGTAGTAGTAATAGCGTTGGGTAAAAGTGTCAGACAATCAAACAAGGAAAGGACAAATAATTCTTCCAGGATGAAAACAGCATAAATATTAATACGTCTGAATGTTCTTCTGTTTTCTCTGCTTTATCTGTCAGAACAGCCAGTATACGTGGGTTTATGTCTTCATTCAAAGTACTGGCCCATCTTTTATCAGCCTTTAATCTTCACCTTATTTAACTGCTCATTCAAAATGCATGCTCCGCTGTGACATTTGTGAGTGAGAGGATTTACATGATGAAACAGGGAACCGGAAAACCAAAGGTAAACTGTAGTTCACATTGTCAGATTGCAGAGCTGTTACTGCGTGTTGCGTTAGATAAATTCCGGTATCTCCTTCAGACTGAAAACTTCACCAGCACCTCTGAGTTTTTGTCTCTCTAAAAGTGAATATTCTCTGCGGGTCGGTCTGAGTGAAGGAGCTAACAGAATCCAATTAGTCAAGGTTTCAACCGGGACTTCGTCTGTTCTATGGCCTAAATGCACTTTCTCTGGCTTTAAAAAGAAAAAGTCACGAATTCGAATAGACAAAGCAAATTAAACACATACTCTAGCAAAAAGTGGAAGCCTAAAAGCTGCTGTTGTGCTATTTTGGACCTATTTTATTGCTTAGTTTGGACATATTTTATTGCTTTGCCCAAAATATTCCACAATAAGGCGTTGAGTATTTATCGAATTACAGGTCACACCTTAAAAAGAGATGCTTTTACTGTGCGCTTGCTCACATTTCCACAAATCTGACCTGTAACTTGACCTGGTGGCATCACGTACTGGCCTCACGATTATATTAATACCATACTCTGAAACATTCTAGGCAGAACAATAGCATTAACAAGATGACAAGCAGGTAGAACCCCCTTAAATTTGCAAGATCGATACTATTCTGAGCATTAATAACAATTCCTCAACTTTCTTTATCATAAATTCAATAAAATATCATGACATTTTCTACGTTTCTCGCTGTAAAAATGCACTGTAACTCCGGATCCTATAGCAACACAAGCTCTTTGTTCTGTGCTGCGCCTTATTTAAAACACAGCTCCACACATGCTGCTCGCTCTGACAGGCTGCAATAAATCAAAGGGTCACCCAGCAGCACCTCTCCAACTAATCACATGTCAGGGTAATTGTGGCTGGAGCAAGAGGGGTTAGCCATCAGATGACAGGATAAATGACCTTATTGCGCATTCACACCTGTCCTTTTTCAATGAGATGGAGAACGCGCTGTTCCCCCCAAAACGCTTTTTAACACCGGATCATGCACAGCCCGCTGTATGTACGCCGCCTCAGTTTATCAGCCAAGCACATAAATGTTATTGTGAAGGGGAATCGTGTGGCAGAGCATAGGACAGAGCTATTATTAGAAAGATAACAGTTTCCCGTGCAGGATTCAGAGGCGTTCTCCTTTTTCTAACTCTGACGCATCACTGGAGACTTGTAAAGAAATACTTGAAGTGCCCGAGCCTACACGTTTCACACAAATACATCATTTTACAGCTTTTACCAGCAATTTTACACATTGTGGTGTATAATTTTCTCACTACGTAATTCCAGCTGTTATGCTCTAAACAGTACGCTGGGCCAAAGCTTTGTATTTTCGTCGTATTTTTTTTATAGTAAGATAATAAGTTAAGTTGTTTATCAGTGTGTAATGGATCAAATGCATTCTCCCTATACATTTTAGAAAGTATTGAGTCTCTCTCCAGTGTAATGCCATCGATATGCTTAAAAACTCAGTGATACGTCCTGTAATTTCCAACTTTTCTTCATAAACTGCCACTTCACAGGTGTAAAAAGCCACCTTACACATGTTAAAGTTGTATTTTGTGTTTGCAGGGCCTGTCTGAAGAGTGCCAATACTTGTTCCAGCCTCAACTCATTGTCCAAAGGCTCATCGGGATCTCCGTGCTATACCCCGGATACTTCATAGACCAGATGATACCCGCCCACAACAGATCTGCGCTTTACAAGTACGCTTCAGTACACTGTTTTTCAGACAGATTCCACGGCACACAACCTACTGAAATACCACCAAATTACACCGTTTAGACAAAAATGCAAATATTACCTTCCTCGTCCCTGTGTCTGGTGATGATTGCTTTGCTTTCTCATTTGCTTCAGAACTTGCTCAGGACACTCCAAAATAGTAAATTGTTCAATTATGTGTGTTGACTATACAGAAATTGGATTTCTTTTTCCCAAAGCACACCCACAATACTTCAAAGCCGCTAGTGTTATCCGGCACACTGGTTGATTTATTAAACTAATGAGGGATTACACCGAAGAGTGACACGGACCATATTAGCCAATAATTATGTGTTTTTAATGAAAATAAAGAATGATTTTGAATGTGGTAAAAGATGAATGGGTGGATGAATAAATGTATTAACAGAAAAAACTAAAAACGCTGAAAAATAACCGTTAAAAATACATCTTTGCACTGGTGATTTTACTGTATACAAAGAGTAAATGCCCAGATATAGGTCTATCTTATGTGCTTTGTAACAGCACCACTCTCCTCCAGGAGCACATTTGTATTCTGACCACTTCTTTGTGTGTGTCTGGGCTTTTGCAGAGTGTTCATCCCCAATTATGTATCAAAGGTCAAAGTTCAGCTGGTAAACTGCAGCACGAAGAACAAGAGCAGCGACAGTTGTCCCGTGGTGCTGAAGATAAGAGCCCGGGCGCCTCCAGTGCATAACTCAAGTGCCCTGGACTGTCGGGAGTGGAATCCCTGTGAACTGGCCTCTGCTGCCCCTGCCTGGGAGCAGTGGTACTACATCCTGGTGGAGCGCTACCTCAGTAACGCCGATGTCTACTTCCGCATTGGGGTCCAGATCACAGGTGAGTGCTTGGTTTCAGCGTGATGGAAAGGTACAGTGAGCCCAAAGATACTGATTTCAACCAAAGGGAGTCATTAAAGATACTATTTTTTTTTGCTTTAGTATAAGATTTTGTTGTCTTGAATTAAATAACGTCAAGTTCAAGTCGAGGTTTGGCACAGTTTCTACTGTCATTCTCTGTCATTGAGAAATAGGTTTAATCTTTTGGTGGAGGTCACTACTGCAAGTGACTGTGACTAGATTTATAATTATTTGAGCATCCATCATGTGAGCCACATTTAATTTATGAAAGATATATTTTTTACTTGTGGTTGTGGCCGGTCTCCCTGGATTAGAGGATAAAAGTGATTTGAAGCGATCTGAAGTGTGAATGAGCTCCAGTTCTCCTTTCGCTCGTTGTATTAATTCGAAAATGAGTTGCAGAGTCGGAGGAGCTGCTTCCTTTGAGGTTTTCAAACTGTGAGCGCCTTGCTGTTGTATAAATAAGAGTGTTTTACCAAATTTTCCAATTAGCCTAATTTACTGAATAACATCTTGGAGGTACTGTTGATTTCCATCTTCTTGTCATTGTTTTCAAATGAATTGTGATCTATTCCCTGTGACTGTGGGCTGCTGGCTTCCTGTTGGTTCATTATTTTTCACCCTGCTGCTTCTGGAGTGGTGCTATTGTATGAGTCATAAATTAGGCCAAACAAATCCCTGTGGTAGAGCTGTTATATAGCATAATCTAATACAAATGATCACTGCACAACATGTAAACCTACCAAATCATAATTATTCTATTAAAATAAGCTCTACAATGTTCATTCCAATTAAAAAAAACATAATATTTTTAATTGATTTTTGAGATTCTTTCTTCAGTAAGTCACAGTTCAAATGCATTTCAGTCTCTTTTGAAAGCTCCTGTTCTTTTCAGCGGCACATATTTTTATTTATTTATTTATTTATTTATTTTAATTAGGACAGTGCATATTAATCAACATGTCAACAAATAGCATCAATGTAAATATGCCGGAATTAGCACAATAGCTACTTTACACTTTATATTGAGTCTTGGACATGTGTTTTGATTGAAAACCCCAGACTGTCTCTATGGGACCATTAGGAGTCTTGTTGAAGGAAGACTGAAGCCCAAATAGCTCACATTCTTGTGGGATTGCTAAGAGGCAAGTGATCGCATGGCTAAGTGCTACATGCTGTTTTTTTGGATATGGACAGCTCCTGTATTCTTTAGACTTGCTCCACAGGGATGGCCCTGATATCTGTAGGAAGTCCTCTCTCCCATGCAGTGCTGCCCTCCCCATGCACTGCTCTGCACTTTGTCGCCATGGCAACACCCACACTAATTATTCACACTCTGTCTTTTTTCCCCGTGGCTGGCAGGCGGATCTTGGCGTGACCTTTTGTGGATTTAAATTGAGAAAGGGCTCAGGTTGGAGTCAGCACCTCCTGAGATGTTGTGGGCTCTCGTTGTTAGGAGCTGTCTCACAAGTGTGGCCCTCTCGTGTCACTCTGCACCAATTTACAGGTATCAGAGTCACGGCCGCCGACTGTCAACCCGGGATCCACTGACACTTAAAGGTTTTTCTCTTGCTAAAATACTAGCTTTGCTGCTTGTGTCTGGATTTCCCTTTAAAGCAATATACGACCTCAAGTGTAAATACCAGCACTTTATCGACATATTTTTTTTACTATTATGTTAACTTTTCTACTTTACATGCAAACAGACGTCCCACCCAGTGACCCTATCAGATCCTTAAAACTACAGACACCGGGAGAAAATTACTGATTAAATCTTTAGATGATTATTATTTAGACAACAGAAAATAAAAACAGTGTCCTAACTGCATATTTATCAAGCTTCAGAGGCAGCATTTTTTAACCTGACACTGACTTTAATTGCAGTGTGTTTGGTAATATCTTGATAATAAATTGAATTAGATCGTGTGAGGAAAAATGTCCTTTGAAAACATAATCTGCCATAAACCACACCTTAATTAGCTCTAATAAAACAGGAAGAAAGAGTTAATCAATAATGAACTAATTGTTTTTTATTGTTTATTAAGAAGTTAATTAAGATTCAGGTTTAGTAACGACTTAATTAAGAGGTTAGGGTCATGGTTAAGCCCTGGTATCTGTACTTTTACTTTGCAAAATTGAGTACTTCTTTCAACACTGATATTTAATAATGCAGCGTAAAAGCAATCTCCAGAACTACATGGACATCAAAACTCTTCAAATGGTCAGGGGATAAAACAGCAGAGTCTGCAGAGCTATAACGCCGCCTTTGAATATCACTCCGTGCTCGTACACCATGTTGTTGTTCTGCGGTTTGTGTTTGATGCTACTTTCCCGATGACCATTTCTTCTGCGAGCTGTTTATGCCGAATGAGGGCTTATACTGTTCGCAATTACTGTGCATCTTTGTCTCGTTAAAAGGCAGTATACAGCAGCTCTGAACCTCGCTGTTTACATTGTGGCAGCCAGCCGACGGGGATCATTTCAAACATTTGCAAAAGCCCTTGGTTGCTCAGTGTGCTTAACGATGGCAGTGAAAGAAGTGACTCGTTGCAGCCTGTCTGTTTGAGAGTTCCCTGTGAGCGGTTGTTTGATTTTATGATGGTGATTATTATATTACACAGCTGTCAGAATGTGAAGGGCAAAAAGCTTCTGTGTCAAAGATGTGAGGATGTACAACGGTTCACAAACTTTCATTTCAAGAACAAAAAATACCCATAAGGGTTTTTTTGTAATACCATCGGTGATCGTTCAAAACCTATTCAAACTTAAACTGTGACTCAACCTAAATGTCAGCCTTTAACGTGGATAACAAAGCGTGACGTACTAATTATAGTCAAAAGCAGAACAGTGATATGCAAAATTAATAGAAAGTCATATGCAAAATTGATAAAAGACATGTATTTATTTATTTATTTTTTAAATGAATGCGTTACTCCCTGTAGTACTGTGCGCATCCATTCTATCCGTTGTGCTTCTCCGGTTGTATCAAATAATTTATAACATGTGTACCATCTGGCCATTTATAATTAACCAGAAAATACATTATATGGACACGCAAAAAGGGTCTTTTTAATTATAAATGTTTGTATCAGCGGTGTTAATATACACCTTGGGAACTAATGTGAAATCTATCAGGCTATAATACATCAAAACAATGACTGAAATCCTAAACCAGACCTAAATTGTAGATCAATCTGGAATTAAATCATGACGAGTGCAGAAAGAAATGTTTATAATAGGCAAAAAGCAACTAGGAATGCATTAACCAAACCTGCTGAACGAGTCACATTACAGGCAAATGAGTGTAAACTAACTAGGATTGAACCAAGAATAAAACAATCTTGTGTGTGTAACTGTCTGATGTATAAAGTCTTATATCTTCTCCTCCACAGATTGCTCTAAACCGAACTTATCCAAGGAGCAAGCCCAGCCCAGCTCCTCCATGAACATGCCCCAGTCTTTTGGGACCCCCATGGGCTTCTCACTGTCTGAAACTATGTCTCTGGCCACTGTCCCCAATCTGTCTCAAAACGCCAGCCTCCACCCCCCCTCGGAGAACAATGTGGTTTACCTTGCCCCCACCTCGGACCCTAACAAGTGCTGGCCCATCCGTCCCACTCTGAGGAACGAGCTGGACACCTTCTCAGTGCATTTCTATGTGTTCTTTGGACCAAATATCTCCGTCCCGCCTGACAGAGCTGCAGTGTTCGCCATCAACCTCATGCCAGTTTTGGACAGTGGAGGAGTCCTCAACATGGAGCTCAAACTTAACATGGTGAGTTCTCTTAATTATATAAATATGTGTTTAAAGACGTAGCTATATATACTGTACATATTCAGCAAAATGACGAACTTTCTTGGCAGAGTAATAACATCTCCATGGTGACAAGCTAGTAGCGTAGTGCACCTTAAATTTTATGGCCATGTTTTATGTTTATGTTTCATTGCCAAGACTCATACTCATGCACACAATACACAAAATTATAGTTTAGCTGTCATGGGTTGATATAGGACCAAAAAGCAGAACACAGGAGCGCACACAAAATTATTTATTTACAGTAAATAAAGTGGTTGGGCTGGCACGACAGGCAGGTGAGCAGGCAGGTGAGCAGGCAGGTGAGCAGGCAGGTGAGCAGACAGGTGAGCAGACAGTCACGTAAACAGACAGGTGAGCAGACAGGTGAGCAGGCAGGTGAGCAGGCAGGTGAGCAGACAGGTGAGCAGACAGGTAAACAGACAGGTGAGCAGACAGGTGAGCAGGCAGGTGAGCAGGCAGGTGAGCAGGCAGGTGAGCAGGCAGTCCGGTAAACAGACAGGTGAGCAGACAGGTGAGCAGACAGGTGAGCAGGCAGGTGAGCAGACAGGTGAGCAGCTAGTGAGCAGACAGGTGAGCAGACAGGTGAGCAGACAGGTGAGCAGACAGGTGAGCAGACAGGCAGGTGAGCAGACGAGTGAGGAGACAGGTGAGCAGGCAGGTGAGCAGGCATGCACATGAACAGGCAGGCAGGTGAGCAGGCAGGCAGGTGAGCAGCTGGCGAGCAGACAGGGGAGCAGATAAGTGAGCAGGCAGGCATCATCTGAGTGCAAGAAAAACACTTTCATCTGAAAACCTAAAACATAAAAAAAAACGCTAGATGAAGAACTTCTAAGTAGATCAAACAAACTGTTGACGAGTGGCTGTGGGGCTGTTCTTCTTATACTGAGTTGGACTGTAGATGGAAGCCAGGTGTGCAGCAGCCACACCTAGACCAGAGGAGACAGATGACACATCAGGTCAGGGGTAAACAACTGGAAAAACAGCACTGGACCAGAGCAGACTGTGACACCGCTCCAGTAATGCTGTTAGTACTTTTGAAATGCACTGGATACATAGAATTAGCACAGTGGCAGAGTAGTTAATCCAAAAAACATGCTTGTAAACGTGATAGGTGGCTCCAAATGTGAGTGTGACTTGTTTCTTTTAAACCTGTGCCACTGTGTCAGCTTTGCAACAAACAGGGCGCTGTCCATGGTGCTAGTCCATCTATCAGCCCTTAGCTCTTTGGATATACTTTAGCCATCAGCAGGCCTATAGAAAGACATGTTTAGTATTTGTTTTGTATTAAATATTTGGCTCCTACAAGATTGTTTGCCTCCACAATCAATTATCTGGACCCAAATTATATTACAGTTCCACCAGTGTCGTACAATGCAATACTTCTGCCAGACAAAGTGGCTTGTAGTTTGGAAATAAATATTCAGCATTTGCTGTAGGGAAAGGACTGAAAGTGAAGTGGGCTGCTAAATATGGATGCTCAGATGGGCAGAGTGAGGAGTTCACAGAGAGACAGAAGCCAGTGTTTGGGCTGGTGACATATGGCTCTAATTGAAAACGAATGAAATGCCCAAATTCAGGCGAGCTTCTGAAATGTTTTGTTAAGCTGCCCCTTGAACACAATCTCATTAAAAATTCACCATCAGTGTCTCTGGGGATGAACTGCAAACTGCCGTCAAGTGGTGTGCAGCTTGATAAGAGTAAAGGCGTAAATGTGCTGAGAAAATAGCACTGAAAATAACAATAACACATTTAATAACAAAATGAAATGGAATTATTTATCTGAGTTGCATTTTATTACTGGAAAATACTACATTTTACGATGTTTTGTGCGTTGAGCTTGTTCAACTAAACTGATTTGATTATTGTATAGTCTCACCACATTTTTAATTTCTCTTAAAATTAGCCAAAATCACAAATTATATCATATATTTTATTCATTATAAAGTAAACACTACTTAGTTTGTCCAGCTAATTTCACTATTTTTGCACAATTCTTTCCAACAATATTATTTATTGTGACCTGGCAAGAGCTTACCAATACATAAAAGATAAAAAACCTTCTAAAATGCATCCTAGACTACACTTTTTTAATATATGCAGCCTTAACCCTTGTGAAATTAAAGTGGCGTTCGATCTCCCCGGCTCTAATGAAAGCTAACAGTCACACACAATGGAAGCTATATTGTTAATGTTGTGGGAAATGAGAATAATTGGCCTGATAAATAACTGTGAGGTTTATTGACTGATTCCTGGCGCAATTACGTCTCCGCTGCAGCCACAGCCCTCTAAGGACCCGGCAACAGGAAGCTATGTGATATGACCATAATGCCACACTTCAATAGGTCATTTCTATACAACATCCATCATCATCATTATATAGGTCACCTCATGTTCCCAAGACCATCAATTCAACGTAAAGACCATTTCAGTCTTCATATAATGTATATCTGCATAGGGCGTTCAGGACATTACTGGATCGTAAGCAAAACATGACGTACGACATAGAGCGACCGATACCAATAAACTCATACAGTCATCCACAACGTCATCTTTAGGGTAGATGTAAGTGTCCCGTTGTTGCGGATTTATGGACAGTTTAAAATGGCGTCATCAAAACATTGGGCCTCATTCACTAATGTTTACCTAAAAACAGTTTGTAACTTTAAATTTAAGAAGATCCTGAGAGAACTCTGCACCAGATTCACAACAAACTCTTAAGCAAATTTCTTCTTAAATTAGAGCGGTGCCTAATTTTCCAACATCCAGATACGAACACAAGACTCATTTACATTTAATTTACATAAAAATAACACATATTTACTAAGAAACACCCTCTAAACTTCCATATATGGCCAATACAGGCTTGGTATTATGACATGTGAAAGCGTGAGAGAGTGAACGAGGACGTCAGGTGGAGCGCGTCTACAGTGTCAGGTGGAGCAGGTTTACCATGAGGACGGTGAGGGAATATTTAACTTAACTAACACCAGCTTATTGGAATAAACAAGGGCTTTCATCATATTTATCAGCTTTCTGTGAGTAGTGGACCTGTGATAAATAGTGAGGGAGGGTGGTTAGGGTGCATACGAGTGCGCTCTGGTCCTGGGGGGAGGGTCCTCGGGGGTCATAAGGGGGTCATGGGGATGTTGATTCCAGTGCAGTGACCAGGCACAGGGCTGTAACAGTGGCCCATATGAAGAGCACTGAGGCTGGGACACTGCAGCCTGTAAAGTTTGTTAGAGCAAACAGACCACACGCTCTATAAAACTCCTCATAAATGTTATTGCAGCACAGAGTCATATTTTTATAGGAAATTATTTAAGAAAATCTATCATGGAGGAATTAGACTTTTGTGTTATATTATCAAAGTAATAATAGTCTAAAACAGCAGAATTTTTTGTTCTCACGAGTGCTCCCGATTGTTCGTAGGATTTGTTCTTCCAAAAGAACATTTTCAGTTAAGAACACATTTTGTGATTTGCCAAAAATGTTCATAAGAAGGTCTTACGTACAAATTTGTTCATGAGAGCACTTCACGAATGAGGCTCATTATTATAACTTACACGTCATAGAACTTTTAACAGATTGACGTTACATGAAATATTATCACTTGAACAACATATTTGGTGATTGAAATGTTGGCATGATAAAAACTCAAAAACACAAGAGGGAACACGTGGTACAAAACGCGAATAAAACCTATAACTGACATGGTAATACTCTGTACTTGTGATGTCATTACTCAAGTAAATTTTTGTTTAATTGCAAAATGACAACCTTCAGATTCAAAGACAAACACTGAGCCGCTCCCTGCCCTCAATAAAACAATAAATAAATCACATAAGTACACTTTAGTCAGCACTATTCATAAACTATTCATAAACAAAAAGAGATGGCAGTTAGATAGATACATAGATAGATGCGCAGATGGATAAGTATTAATCCCGAGGGAAATTACAGTGCACGTGATCCGCTGTATCTTTATTGCTCTCACGATGAAGTTATTTTTGTGTATTCTTAATGTTTATGTTATTTTTTTTTACTACCATTCACTTCACAGAGGGTCGTCTGGGGAGTCGCTGAACCATGGACAGTCTTTGTTGAGTTATGACCTGTTATGACCTCGCCCATTAAAACGCCTGTGGTCAATATATGTCTGGCAACCAAAGCACAAATCACACTTTCCAGAGCGTTCCTCCCAAAGATATCGTGCATCTCCTCTTTATTCTCAACACTATTGGTATTTTCAATGTTTGTTTAGTTTTTTTTTGTTAATTGGAGCCTGCAGTGGTTGCCGTGTTTGCCCACTAATCAAACGGTTGGCAGTTTGGTTCAATCCTCATTTAAATGTAATTCTTCTTTGCGCAAACAGCTGCCGATCCTAGGTTTCAGTTGTTAATAGCCTCCATTTTGAGGACTTATCACTACTTAAAAGATAGAATATTTAGTTGTGACAGTGTATTTGCTATGGCATATCGCTATTTTAATTGTTAGGTCTAGGTTTTGTAAGTGCTTGTCCATTGTTGCCATAGAAACTAACAATTCAAGTGCTCAAAAATATCAAAAAGTTCTAAAACAAAAGTTGAAACCCATGAAATCTCCACAGTGCTTCCTCCCAGACTCTCCAGCGTCATACAGTCTCCTCGTTTTACTCCTTAAACTCATGATTTGACCCTGGGCAGGAGTGTGTGTTTTTACATTTTCTGCACATGCTGTCGCACCGTTCCACTGACGCGTCTCTCCCTTTCGGCGATGTCGCTCAGTTGCGCTGTGTCTGTCTCCGTCTCTGCTCTAAAAGAATCTACAGCGCCGTTATGTGCTCTGAAACCACACAGTGTCATTTCACCACCAAGTTTTTAGTTGATAGGACCCACCTAAAAGTCAATGTGTTGTGCTGTTGCCTAGCAGCGATCGAGAGGTTCACACATGAAATCCATTTAAAGCTTCGTATTTGCTCAGGCTACTTGTCGTATGACGTTTTTCCACATCAGAAAATGGGGCCGCACAATCGAAATCAAAGCAAAATCGCAATTTGAATGGACGCAATTAGCAAATCGTAAAGGCTGCAATTTTTTTGAAGTGCTTTAATTGCTTCACACATAACAAAATATCTCATTAATGTCTTATTCTGCGTAAAAAAACGGCTAACCCTGTAGTTTCAAAATGTACAAACATACTCAGAAATGTAATTATTTTTGTCAATTCTTGTGGATATGTTAAAATATTATTACTAAAACATAAATCACAAAATTAATCACCATCGCAGCGCTTGTCAGAATATACCAGAGAGTGATATTTGACTGAATTAACTACAGTTTTTATTAATTAGTGCTACTGTTTTGGTGTTTTTTTTTGTTTTTTTTATCCTGTGTAAATGAGACGCTTGTAAGTTCAGCGAGTCAACAAATGATTTCTAATATATTCTTAAGTGTTGATCTAAAGTCTTTGCGTCTCTGTGTGCATTACAAATAGCTTTGCAAAATAAGATCAGTGCTTGGGTGGAGCGCTGGGGTTTCAAACTGCTATCAGCCTCGATATCCATTAGCTTCTGAATGATGAAACATTTGCACTGTTGCCATAGCAATTAACAATTAAGAACAAGACATTCTAATCTATATATCGTTGGATAGTAAAGTGTACTCAAAGTGGTGGTTATAAATAGTAAAGTGAAGCGTATGAATTGGGCTCTGAGCCAATGGGAAAATATATTTGACAGGGGACTTGTTAATTTAATACTAAGACTGATGCTTTGGTTTGTGAGTCCTGCCACTCACACAAAACACAAAACACAAATCACAGACAGATGCGATGACGACAACACATCGGTCAACATCTGGAAAACTGGAGCAGGTTTTAAATGGCAAAATTAGCGATGATTAATGGAACAATGTGTTTTGAACAATGCAACACAAGGGACAGCTGTAACGCAAACGCAAACAAATCATTAACACAAATATATCCATTACAAGTCGTTAAAAGGGGTTTGAACAGTTCATCCACTCATTAAAGGCTGTGGTTTTATAATTAGGACAATATTGTGTACAAAAATGAAATCAAATCAGAAATAGAAAATAAATAATCCAAACAGCTGCACAATTTAGATGTGATTTAACAAGTATTGTGATTGATGGGAAAAGACGACATTTAAATCTATCAACTGGACAAATCGTTGTAGGAGTGAAGATGTTTTGCTGCTTCTTGTGAGCGTTACATTGGAGAAACTAAACAACCATAAGAGGATGTACCAACACCGTCGTGAGAGCTGCTCAGGACCCCAGTCTGCCGTGTATCTGCATCTCAAAGACACTAACCAGTCGTTTGAAAAGAGTGAGGTTCAGATCTGAGCCAGAGAAAAGAAATGGTTTGAGAGGAGGAGTTAAAGAAGCCATTTTTGTTACAAAAAACAATCCTTAAACAGAAATGGAGGCCTGAGACATACTGTAATCTCTCACTGATCTACAACTCTATCCTCACACCCAAAACAAACAGGAACAAAGAGAACAATAGGCGGTTGAGTAGGGTTGAATAGAGTCGTTAAGGCTGAAACTGGAGACAAAAGCTGTTTATCGTTTCAGTGCGGTTAGCTCCTCCCTTCAGTCCAGCAGTAATCTGACCAGAACTGAAGGACGAGCAGCCAAATGTCTTCACTCCTACAACGATTTGTCCGATTGGCAGATTTAAATGTCGTCTTTTGCTGTGGATCAGACCTGGACGACTGAGGATTGCGACGTGTGATGTATGAATTATGTTCTGCTCAGAGAGGACATTGGAAACAACTCCTAACATTTGAGAGAAAACTGAAGTCTAAACTGATTGACTGATTTCAGAACGTGTTTGTGGAGGTCTAAACTACAACTATAAGATGTATTCTGTAAAAAATATATATATATAAAAAGATTGTTATTGCCACAGATTAAGTTACATTTTGGCAGTAGGTGAATAATCGTTTCAATTATAAGACAAAAGATTGCTTGTTATTCAGTATGATCTATTTATTTTAAGTGTACACACAACGTCGACAACATTTATTTTTCAAAAGTATAGTCATATTGCACTAGAAAAACACTGACACTGCTCCATCTCCCTGTGAATGAATCCACGTCCCTCAGTGAAAATATAGCTTGTTATTATAAGGTTGTTTAGCAAAGCCAGCATTCAGTGTCAGCGCTGCGTAAAGTTCTTTATAGAGCTGAGCAGCGCCGCAGTCTGATCTAGTCTCACTTCCCACGCACTCCGCGGTCCAGATGGTGAGTTTGGGGAGCCTGGAATCTCATATCTGCACCTGGCAACGCATTTGTAGTGTCATTCCATTAATCAACAACTTTGCCAACTCCCGGCGTATACATAGTACTATTTAGAGCATAAGGGCAAGTTTAGTTATAGCACGAGTGTGTAACAGTGGAACGAGGGTAATGCCTTGGCTCGTTTAAAGGCCTGTTGAAAAAAAGTGACTTCAATATGTTTTCTCTTCTGTTATTTTCTTTTTCAGTGGAAACATTTGGTCTAATGCTAAGTGGGATGTGACTTGTTCCAGGGGCAGTTTTGTTACACTTAATTTAAGCCATTTTAAGTCATTTCAGGTACTCCTTTTGAATGAAAAAACTGAGCACTTTTGGCTTTATTGTTGCCTCAGTGTCGTTTTACTGGATATAACACCCAAGGCCTATCCGTGATAACAGCCACCTTAACAACAGGATAGTAGTGAATTCTGTAGTGACTTAAACCCAATAACTTTGTTCATCAGATGTTTTATAGGCTGAAACTCGTATCCCTCCTTTTTTTTCCTCCATCTACTCTAAAAAATCCAATTAGAAAAACGAATACCAACTTCTTTTAGCCCGTCTGACTGGAATGACGACAACAATTTGGAAAATACTTCTCATAACTAACTGAATACGTAATAAGATTAATATGTATGAGTTTCCTTGCATTCATTTCATCTTTCATTACTTTAGTTATAATTTGTTATGAGCAAACTATGTTCCAAATTATTCTCAATATAGGAAATATTTGCTGTGCTTACTCGTGTGCAGTACTGCTAGTGATACATTCTCTTACTAAAGCTGTAAACTCTTCTCTGCTCCGTCTGGTAAGAGCAGAATAAATGAAGCCATTTAGAAACAGATAGTGCCACACATTTGTTTCTTTAGCCTCGTTCTAATAAACAAACCCACATTTCTCTCAGCTCATTATACTAATGCTGTTGTCCTGCTGTTAAAAAATTAGACGTGTTTTCTTCTACCCCTGCACACAACAAGCAAATGTGAATATGTTAATGCAATTCCCAATGGATTGAAATGTCCTCTGTGAAAATATTTTAAGAGCCTGCATATTTAATCCCTAACAAGTCTTTAAGGTGATAGAGTGTCGGCATCTTCATTGCGGTGCCTGGGGCGGACAGAGGGAGAGCACTTTTGGCTTGATTTGTTCCCTTTAAAGTGGAGCAGTGGCACAGCTGAGGGCAAATGAGGCCTAAGGTAATCATGAGCGGTGTTAGCATAGCACCGTGGCACTGGCAGATGGCTGAAAGTCTGCACCCGCTCTGACATTTGTGTGTGATTTCGCCTGTGTCTTCTCCTCCTCCCAGTCGACGCTGAAGGGTGCCAATGTCACGGTGTTCGGCTGCCTCAACCACGGCATGCCTCTGTTCCTGAGAGAGAACGGGACAGTCAAATGCGAATCAGGTACAGTGCGTTTCACATGTTGACAAAATCAAAAATCCTGATTATGTAGTGTTTTTAAAGTGGCATCTTAGGCACAAAATTGTCACCTCTCATTGCACCTGTGCGTCTTGTTGTGTTGTAGAGTCGGTCGCAGGGTTTTTTCTGTCTGTCAATGCATCCTCCAATATAACCAAACTGAGGATCCCCTACCCCCAAACAGGCACCTGGTACCTCAGCCTGCGCTCGCTCTGCGCCACTGAACACGGGTAAGTACCTCGTAACCCCTGTTTAACCTGTACACACACCAGTGCACCAGATAATAAGCACAACGACAGACACAAGGCACATGCACAGGACCAGGCAACTGTATAACCAAATAGCACAAGTATTATTTTTGTTGTGTGTTTATGCGCATAAGAAAAATCTGATAATAAAAACGTCTGGTGATGTGTCAGTTAATAAATGGATCTTTAAAGTCCTGCTGCATGTAAACACACCCACTTGGGCTGCTGCTGTCAAATCTTTTACTCTTTTCTCCTGTTATGTCCTTTTGAGTGACAACTTGTTGGACCACAGTCC
Organism: Periophthalmus magnuspinnatus; assembly: GCF_009829125.3. Lineage (NCBI taxonomy): Eukaryota > Metazoa > Chordata > Actinopteri > Gobiiformes > Gobiidae > Periophthalmus > Periophthalmus magnuspinnatus. The sequence continues at coordinate 9,880,877 of NC_047134.1, read as the reverse complement.
CTAAAATCATCAATCGTCATCAGGCAGGCGCACATGTAGTCCTTTGTCTTTTCTATACTTTAGATTATTTGTCTTTCTTTGTTTAGTTCCCATTCTGTTTGGTCTAGATCAGGGGAGTCGAACACATTTTTAACGAGGGCCACATCAGCAAAATGGCTTCTCTCAAAGGGCCAGATGTAAAATAAATCTAACAACTTTTTAACATGTGAATAAACGTTTTTCTGCATTTATTACTTATTCAAGTTACAAATATTTCATATGCATTTGCCTAGATGTAAAAATCTGGCTGTGTAACTGCGTATCTTCTCATAAAATTACTTTTTAAGACCATCGTACTTTTAATTTACCCTGTCGAGGGACACATAAAATGATGTGGAGGGCCACATTTGGCACAAGGGCCTTGAGTTTGACATGTGTGGTCTAGATTAAGATACTTCATATTTTAGGTTGTAGATCTTTTATAAGACAAACGATCAAAGGTAAAAGACAATACAGCTCAAACTGTCTTGCTGCTGGCTGATATTTGCTTGTTAATATGTTTGTGTGCATTGAGAGAAGGATCACGAGAAAGTTTTCGTAGCTTTAAACTTTATCAACATGTATGACTTAAACAGTTGTGCCAACCATGTGTCAGCAAAACCTATCTCTATCTCATTATTTCTTAATGACAAGCGCAGATAACGTGCAGGGAGCACTGGTGACTGCTCTCATCGTCAACCAACATAATAGCGCGCTAATGTGCTTGTTTGAATAGAGCCCAAATGAGCCTTCTCCTGGCTCATTAACATGTAATAATAGCTGTGATAGAAAGCGGCAGAGTGTGGTATAGTGACACAATAATAGGCCATCATTTTACAGATGCAGCCTCCGAAATCACCGACTGGAGCTTTGTGAGGGGGCAGCGGTGCACAGGCAATGGTGTTGTGTGAATCATTAGAATTATTTCAGAACAAAAACATGTCACTGTGGCTTTTGTCTTTGCCCACGAGTTTCGCAGTCACGCAGCCCCGAAGAGCTGAGATAAAGTTGTGCTGTCCGTAGGAATACTTATGTTTGAGATGGACTGAAAGAAAACATAAATATGTTCTGTTGTATTAAGTTCAGTTGTAAGAAGTGCACAAACAGAATGTGTTACTCACCAACTTGTGTCTTCATGTTCTCAGTTCTGACATTTATAAAGTGTCAGAGTGGCACGTTTATTTGTACAGCACAAGTCGTGAACAATGTAATTCAAAGTGCTTTACAGAATAAAGACATTAAAATCACTCAAAACATAAATAATCACAAATAATCATCATCAAATTAACATTAAAACAGAAGAGAGTGGCAATATTTAAGGCACATTAAGTCAATTTTTTTCCAAATCCATCCATAAAATGTACTAGTTTGTTTACAAATACGTATAATGAATGTGAGTTTTGGAAACAGAGCTAAGTGTTGATTGAAAGAGAGCGGGCTGTCTCAGTGAGCCACATCTTGGCCCATCTGTTGCCTCCGTCCCACTGTGCTCACCTGAACAGTTCATTTACTGTCAGCATGCAGGAGGTTGGATCTCATCAGTCTAACATGGCACAACCAGTGAACTTTCTGCTGATGTCTACACTGTATTTTATAGAAATGTAGACCTGTTTACTTATGATATGAATAAAAATAACATCATGACTCATTTGCACACAAGCTGAGCGGGATTCTGTATCGTATTTGCTGTGTTTTATTGTATTTTTTGCATGTTTTGTTTTATTAGATAGCCGTTTATACTGTACAGCATTTTGGGCAGCAGTGGTTGCTTTTAAAAGTGCTTTATAAATAAATTTGACTTGACTTTACGTAAACATTTAACTAGTCTATTCCAGTAAGACTCTCTATTGTTTATATATTTCTATCACCTCATCTTTCAACAGAATACTTTAGATACTCACGATTCACACAAAAACATCAATCTTGACCGTTTACTGCCAGATATTTACTACTTAATACTAGGAGATTCACACAGCTACTGCAAAAACTTGTTAAAAGCAAACATTAATCTGTCAAAGTGTAATTTCATGAAGCATAACATCGAAAAAAAAACAACATTTTGCCATTTTTGCAAACACACATAAATTTCTCCAAACAATTAAAAAGTTCTTCCTCCTCTCCCACTTTCCCCGCACTTTTTGACACCCCTGTATTACCTATTCATTGAGCCGTTAAGACAAATATTAATGGCACCAAAATGTGAACAGACTGAAATGAGGCAGATTTTTCTCACACTTGGGACTTCCAATTGAATGCGAGTAACAGATATTAACAGATGGTGTGGGACACGAGCTCGTTCTCACATGAGTGCAGTGCTGAGGTCTAGGCATCCTCAGTAATATCTGTTAAAGCTCCACAACCACTTAGCGTTTGTGGGAAGTTTGGACGACGAGGTGACAGAGAGTGGCATAAATGACACTCATCTTTAAGGCGACAATTAAGTTGATGGATGTAACGTCACAATATAGAAGTGAGCAGATGTGTCCATTAAAACGTGTTCTGGTTCAAGCGAGCGGACGTGTTTATCGCCCCCCGCAGTTTCATTCTCTGTGACTGATTGTAAAACCTGGCAATTAGAGAAGGTACGAGCACCTACATACATGTTCTGTGTATAATATTCAGTTGACGTGTACTTTAGCTAATCTGACACTCAAATCACGTACGATTTTATCACAGTGTTATGCATTTCAGAATTGGAATATGAAGATTATTTGGTTAGTTGATCATTGTGATTATTCAGGTCATATCATTGTAGGAAGTGCACAGTTTGGTTATGCTAGTTTGATTCCATAACGCTGATTTCACACAAGAGGAATGTTTATGTGTTAGACGCATGCAAACAGAAGAAAATTGGGACCAAAAAGACAGAACTCGGGGAAGTTTAACAGTGTTTACTTACAACAGAAGTGCAAAACGACGGTAGATCAAACGGTGAATCGGAGAGAGTGCCGTGGTCCAAGGTGAGAGCGTGAGGAGCAGGGTCTGAGACAGGGCGGACAGTACTGGTGAGGAAGAGCAGGGTCAGAAACGAGAGGGCAGAGCAGGTCCAGGGAGCAGGATCTGGTGTGGAGCAAGAATATCCAGTAAGTAAAATCCAAAAGAGCGCACAAACAAGAACAGAGCCAAGCAAGGAGTACCACAAAGATGCACGGACGATCTGGCGCTGGGTGTCAGGTCCCGGCTCCTCTTATCCTTCCCAGGTGTGGTTGATTGGTGATTAGCCCCAGGTGTGCACAGGAGGAACCAAAAATCTCCACCCACCATCAGGCTCAGACACAGAAGGGAGTGGGGAGGTGCAAAAAGGGGGCAGGACCGGCAGGGATCATGACAAAAATTAAGGAATTCCCTGCTGTTTTTATGCCGTCTGTGATTGTGAATGATCCTTAAATCATGTTGTTTCTTCTCACAATTATCGCAACACAACGCTAACATTTTGGATAAGCTGACTTTACATGCATTCTTCAGTGTTTAACCCAATAAAAAATGGTTTAGAATTCCCAATGTACCGTCGAATAACACTATTTTCCTTTAGAGTTGCGTGAGAAACATGAGATTGTATAATATTCAGTAAAAAATGTATACAAGTGCAGAATATATCCATCTTTATAACACTCTTCATGTGTTAAATATTCATGCTGTCACCTTACCAGTAATGCGTCGCTTGTGTAGTCTCCACTCTCACCTCCATCTCACTCTATTTTATCTTCTATTTCCAGGTTTGAGCCTTGTACCAATGTCACGGCCGAGGTGTACATGCGATCCTACCTGACTCCCTGCATCAACGACTGCGGCACCTACGGCCAGTGCAAGCTCCTCCGCACCAACAACTACCTGTATGCAGCCTGCGAATGCAAAGCAGGTGACGAGCTTCAAAATACGCAGCTTTTTATTGAACTTTCAAACAACGGAGGTTTGTTTTTTTCCCTTGAAGAAGCTGACGTGTGACGAGTGGCTCTTGTCTTCTGTCATGGCAACTCTTTTCAGCAAATTACTCCTGCCTGATTTTAAGGAGTTTACAAGGACCCCCATTCTACGATAAAATATTTGTAAAATTTCATTCGCTATGGCAACGAAGGACTGTTGTCATAGCTTAAAACCCATTAAGAAGAATATTTATATACATTTACAGTATGTAGAGCTTCTTTAAACAATGAAGGACTGCACCGATGTCTAAGGGTTTTAGAGTAATGGAAAATTTGGACTGTTGCCATAGCTAATAATAACTCAAAACAAAACGGTCTGTCTTTGGAAAAATGAGAAGTCCTCAAAATGGAGTGTCCATAACAATTAACATTTATGCAACTGAAACCCATGAATAAGCAGGATGCAGTGCAGGGTGCAGTGGAGACTCGTGTAGCAAACTTGGCGGTCAGTGGGCGAACGGCTCTCCATGCTGCGCTACTGGAGTTGCTTCACTGACTATATTTGGTATTAGCTGGCTTTGCACATTTTTCTATCTGTTAGCAATTATTTGAGTTCATTATGCATGACTAAATTTCAAATAGCCTTTACACTTGTGATCTATTTCTCACACTATCCACGCTTGGCTTCTCCTTAAAAGCGCTTCCCAAATAACAATTAGACAAATCAATAATTGAATTTGCAAAAAAAATGACGGACGGAAAGCGCTTTTAGATTCAAAACGCATCATCAGGATCTAGATTAGATTAAAGTTTGTATGGAAAATGGGATCATTAGTTTTCCAAAGCTATTCTAATTTGTGCAAAAATATATCAAGTGTACGAGCGTGAGGCGGTGAACTGACAATACAGCGATTAAAGTGCATGGAGTTCAATGAGTCAGTGAGTGGCCTGCATTAATCTCCCCGTCTAAGCCGTTTGGAAAAGACAATAAAACCAACCCTTAATTAAGATCATCTATTCAATAAAACATAAGCTTGTGAATTCAAACAAAGCGTGTCCTTGGAGGCGTTTTCTGAATCCCCCCTTTGATCTGCCTTTTATCAGAGCCCCTCCGTTGGGTTCATTGTCAGCCTTCATATGTGTGAGTGCTTCCTGGCAGGCACTTCGCATTCTGCACTCGCCCTTGTCCTGTCTCACTCCGCAAAGCCTGTGTTTGCAAACCCTGGGCGTGCTAATATTTCATTCACACTGTCTTATCCAGTCCACTGCTCCGGCGCTATCTAACTCCTCTGAAGTGAGAGGGAGTCGAGCGCAGAGGGAGTTCACACCAAGAGCTGCTATTGTGGACTACAAACTTTATATTTTATTATTTTTTATTTTGGAGGAGCGTTAGTTTTATGCCGGAAGACGACCCAAATCTTATTCCACAATGAGACACAGCTAAAAGAAGTGCTTACTGTTAATACAATGACTTGAAATCACAATATTGAGCACTTTATTTACATATGTGCGTTATATAAGTAATTTAAGGTTAAAGTTGCACTACTGTAACTTCTGCCTTACATGTATTCAGTTATAGGTGTTTGTATTGCTAAAAATACCTTGAAAAACATGCATACTTATTGTGAGTTCTTGTCTAAATGAAGGTAAGTGACCAGGCAAAGCAATAACACCTTTAACGAGGATCATTTTTAGTGTGTTTTTTACTAGATGAAGTAAAGATGTTCAAATGTTCTTCTTTTAAAGTCCAATTTTTGCAGTTCATCAGCAAAATTTGATTAGCTGTGTGAAAGTCCACTATTCTTTTCCTACTTGCAGATAATTTTCTAAACTTGTTAAAAAATCAGAATTAATATTGTGAGTTTTGGAGTCTCATTAAGTTCTAAAGTCTTGTGTTGTTTGTGTTCTCGTCAGGCTGGGACGGCTGGGGCTGCACTGACAACACCGAGGCCTACTCCTATAGTTTCCAGCTCTTGTCCACTCTGCTGCTGTGTCTCTCCAACCTGATGTTTGTGCCGCCGGTGGCCATCGCTATCCGCAGCCACTACCTCCTGGAGGCTTCCGTCTACATCTTCACCATGTTCTTCTCCACTGTGAGTCAGATTCGCTTTCATACAAGTAAACAAAATGTTCCCGAGGTGTCAAAGCAGCACGCAGCATAGTGGACTCTCAACTTGTGACTACAGGGGCTGGAACAAGCACATAGTGAATAAACTACCCCTCAAGACACTGTCGTACTAGCAACAAGTGAATAAAAGACGATAAAAAAGAGATCTGATAAATAACCAAATTATTAGGTGTTCAATCTTGATTTTACTGCAACAACTATAACACATTTGCTCGGAAAAATGTCATTTCTCTCGACTGAAATGAAAGTTCAGATAAAAAAAAAAAGATAAAAACTAAAAACTCTGATACATTTTGATCTTTTAATTATTAACAGTCGTCTTATTCCTGCTCGGCTCTGCTTTGGTCACCTTAAATCTATTCAATTATAAAGTAACCCCTATGTCTAACCGAGAGGGCACAGTCTCAAATCTATTATTCCCCCAAACCAGACAGGTCTATATTTTATTCATAAAACAGCATGTCTACCGTGCCAGTATAATAGATAGGATAGGTTCAGCCGCTGTTGTGCCCAGTAGCAACTTGGGCATTCTTGTATATTACTAAAAAATGAAAAATAGCAGTGAGAAATGGTTTGAATTTTACTCAGACATATTTCTTTTTAAGTAAGAAAATACATAAGCACTGAGCTCTCATTCTTTTTTCCATGTTGGCAGTTCTACCACGCGTGCGACCAGCCGGGGATCGTGGTCTTCTGTATAATGGAGTATGACGTGCTGCAGTTCTGTGACTTCCTGGGCTCGCTCATGTCAGTGTGGGTCACTGTCATCGCCATGGCCAGACTCAAGTCCATCATCAAACAGGTGCAGCTTGAGCCACACCCCACAGAGACGTAGCAGTACTTCACAAATCGCATGCAGCTTAGACTTATTTAAATCTGTACATATATTTAGAACCTACCATCTGTTTTTGTTGGGTTTTTTTTTTGTTTTTTGTTTTTTACTAGTTTTTACCTCACCTGGCCTTTGTTCAGACTCACCTGTGCTCATCTGTGCTCTCTGGTCTTCTTCTGTCAAACCAAAGCAGGCGCATTGTCAGGCAGCAGTAACGTAGACACCCCTAGTGGTGATATGTGAGAATACAACAGGGCGACATCGGCTAATCTAATTACAAATGAAAGCTTTAAGGCAAGGCAAGGCAACTTTATTTGTGTAGCACAATTTGTAAGTAATTCAAAGTGGTTTAGGGACATTAACATCACAATAGAAACAAATCAAAATATTAATAAACATTATAAAATTAACATAAAACGTTGAATTAATCCATGAGAGAAATTGCTCAGACACAGAAGCATGAAAGATAAACCAATTGAAATGAATAACTACCGTAAATTTCGGACTACAGAGCGCACCTTGATATAAGCCGCACCAGCTAAATTTGAAGAGAAAATCAATTTTGTACATATATAAGCCGCACCTGAATAAAAGCCGCAGGTTTTCATATTGTAACATGAGACATTTACACAGAAAGACGGTGCACCGACACGCTTTTTTTAAACTGTGCCTGAAAATTGGCACCAACACGACATCAACACGGGATGAACACATCTGCAGGTTTAGAAAATAAAGCTGCACCAACACGGAAAATCTGCTTTTATTTCCTCTGAAAACATTTGTCGTCTTTTTACATTGACCAAGTTGGATTCATTGATGTCGAGCTTACGTGCAGTGGCTCTATTTCAGGGGTCGGCAACTCGCGGCTCCGGAGCCGTATGCGCCTCTTTCAGCCTTATACTGTGGCTCTGCGTGGCTTGGGAACTGACACAGACACAGCTCACAGTCCTGCGTAAAGAGCCCTGATTTTCAGACGTTGTGCGCACAGGGGTCAGGAGCAACTTTTGCCCGTCCCTAATGACACACTAATAAGCTCGTCCGTAGATGTATCATGAAAATCCTGCTGGAAATCGCCACAGAAATCTATTTGATGTAGTAGCAAGTTTATTATCTGCTCTTGTCTCCGCGGTGACGTATCACGTATAACACATCAGACACGACGCACAAAAGTAGAGCCACAAGCGAGTGAAAATGAGCCAAAACAAAAGTCTTTGGAGAGCTTTTTAACAAAGGGGAAAAGGACAACTGAGGAGCCAGAAGAGGAGACTACACCTCCAAGAAAAAGAAAGATAAATTTAACAGACAATGCCTACTTAAAATCTGGGTTTGTCGCTGCAGGTGACTCTCACGCACAGAGTCCGCTCTGCGTAACATACGGGAAAAGCAAATGAGGCAATGAAACCTTCAAAACTGCTTTGGCACATGGAGAATAAGCACCTGGGATTAAACGATACGCTACGAGTTTTTTTGTTGTTGTTTTTTTTAAGAAACTGCGGAGTAGAGTAGACATAATCACATAATCAGCGCGATGCATGATGCAGCAGTTTGGTGAGTTGTATTTTTTTAATGCACTTAAGTTGTTTTTGCCATATTTATCTGCCACGTGTAGAAGGCTTGTCCGTGAAAGTAAAACCTACATTATTCCGTTACATTATTGTTATTATACAGTGTTATCTTCATTTTAGATGTCAAAAAGTATTTGCGGCTCCCAGTGTTTTATTTTACGTGGAAAGTGGGTCCAAATGGCTCTTTGCGTGTTAAAGGCCGACCCCTGCTCTGTTTCCTTTCTGTTTCTTTATCTTAAAAACTGCATCATATCCATTTCATGATGCGCAAAATGATCGTTCAAAATCAAAACTAGTGAATTCTTCAGAGCAGAATCTTTCCCCACGTCTGTCTCACTTTTACGTTTACAGCTAGAGAGCGCCCCCCAGGGACCGTTATCCAGTAAAATTCCATATATAAGCCGCACTGCTGTAAAAGCCGCAGGGTTCAAAGCATGGAAAAAAAGTAGCGGCTTATAATCCGAAATTTACGGTAACAGAAAAATAAGTTTAAAAAGTAAAACATTTGAGTAATTGCAGACTTTTTGTGAGGAATAAAGGAGTTAATAGATGTGTACATACATGGTTATAACAAATATTGTATAAAAAACAAAGAAACTTGTAACTGCAAATCACTTTTTCCTGCAGTTACCACAAAGATACTACAGATTAGTTCAAATGATTCAACCAAACTACAATTCACTTTACATTTACGGTAATTTTAAGGCTGGACGACTGCGGAATTACACAGACAAGGCAGGTTAAGGGTACAATATTTTATTTAGCACAGTGTGTACTATACTGTATGTGTGGTTATCATTCAGTTATCTCTTTGTTGTAATAACTGTTAGACTTCTGCCCCTTTTTCCTCACCACAAATGTTACTTCCTCTCCTACGAAAACCCTTAATATTTTTTACATTTTGCATCATCAGCCACTTTTTTACCGCTGCCTTTTTGAGATCAACAAACAAAATCACCACTGGCAAAAACATAACCTCCGTGACCGAGGTGAAAAAGTTTTTGTGTGGATTTTTTTGAATTTTATTTTATTTTGGGTGCAGCACCGTAAGCAAGTTCACGTTAGATGGGTGACAAGTCGAGATAAGCCCTGAAGCGAAGAGCTATTTGTGCCTTCATGCCAAGGAGGGGGAACATCCATAGGTGACTGCTGCCTATGTGTCACTTTTTAACTCTCTCTTTAGGTTTGCTTTTATTGGGGCCAAGGCAGTGCTGCAGTTTATTCATGTTGAAATATTGTTGCTGGCTGTAATATTTAACAGCATAAACAGGTGCATGTTCTCAGTGGGTCACTATAGCTGCGCAGACACTTTGGACACTACGCTGGAAAAAATGTGTGGTTTAAATGTCTGAAATTCAACGTATTGTAGCGTTTTGGTGTAAGGAAACACGCCAGCTTTCCTCTGATGGTTTATTTTCTGAACACAAGGGCTAATGTAGGCTGTAAACCACGCCAAAACAAGAGCAAAACAACAGCAGTCTCAACTCACTAGAGCCAGTCTCCGAAAACAGAGCAGTAACGGATGAATAGAGCCTTCACAGCAAAGCAAAACAAGTGTCACATACAAAAGCAGTCACATTAACAGCAACATATAAACAGTTACAAAAACAAAAGGTGTCAACACTGAACTTAACGCAAAATATCAGATCATTAACATATTACTGGATTGGAGAAGTTTTGACATATTTATATATAGTTTCTTAGAGCTCAAGATCAGGATTGCTCATTACTTGCAAAGTCTGCTGTCTTTACGCATGGGAAAGCGTCCACAAAGTTAAATTAGACCAATAAAAAGTAGACAAAAGAGCAATGGAACAACCTCTTCAGCCGATTGGTCACTACTGGTTTATTTATCACTCCAGTGACACTACAATACTGTACTGACTTTGCGCTTTGAATGACTTTGAGTACAAATTCTGCTATACAAATACAAATACATCAGCCTTTTCTTGCGTACTGTTGGATAAACGCGAAGTCAAGTGTTACATCTTACAATCTTTATAGGTTTAACATGTGTTATTTCAGACTTCTATGATGTTTGACCACAACATCATGAACTTTTTAGAAACTTTTAGCAGCGAAATAATGTAATAATCTCTGTACTAAATATTCTGAAGCTCTCGTCCAATCCAAAACCCACGTTAATATTCAGAATGTCACTTTAGCCTTGCGTTTTCAGGTTCTTTAGTGTGCAGTCCATGTGTGTGTGTGTGTGTAAGTTTGACAAAGGGGAAAGGAGGAGGGGAAGAGGGGAAGAAGGCTACGAACATCTGCTGTCCTCCAGAGACTTCGCAGTTGCTTAGGCCAGCACTTCGCAGTCACTAATCAAATCGCACATGTCAGGACTGGCAAGTGGGGGAACAATGTGTGTGTGTTGGTGACTGTTTACATGTTTGTTTGTGTGTCTGTGACCGCAACAGCAAAACCGCAACCGCTACCTCCAGTCTGCAGGGTGCATTTGACCCCTTGACCTTCTACGTGCTAATATTTCAGCTAGAGTTGAGTTTGTAACCAAGGGCAACAGCGACTAGAGAAGCAGCGAAAGCCCATAACAACCTATGTTTTATTTTCTTGATTTGAAAAGATATATTTTAATGTATTCTCGCTTATGTGCTGTCAGGGTCAAAAGACGCTTTGATTTCTGCTCTGTGGGCGGTGATTGTCAGGTTTGATTGGCGGCTAACTCAGCACTGCCAGATCGACTGTATAAAAAGATATATTCTTCCTGACAGACAGTTATATATATATTTTTTTATACACCCAACATGTCAGTGTTTCATTTCAATCCAGTATATTGAAGTATTGGAAGCTATTGCTATTGTGTCATTATATTTTATATTCTGTGGAAAGCCCAAATGCCAAGAGTGCTTTGTCTGCTTGCCTCTCAGTAATATATTTGGGTAAAAACTATAAAGTGAAGTTGATTCCAGGTATTTGCATAGGATGTTTTGTTGTTGCAGCCTATCCAATTTATTTTTGTGGCCATTCAAAATGTGCTTTTGATTTGATTACAGCACTTGCTCAAATTGGATCCCATCTCAGAGCTACGTTATAAGGACTGACTGTAATATCTCGTCACGGAAAAACACAAACGCTAGATGGACAATTGCATGGATTTACATTGTGTTCAATAAATACAATGTTTTGATTCTCGATATACTGAGTGAGTACTACACTGGGAATAATATCATGGCTGCTTCTTCAAATTTCACTCCAGACTATTCCACAAAACTTGAGAACATGTTGAATTGTAAATAGCTGATTTGCCGGAGTCAGAGCGTCTGGGCAAATGGTTGTTTTGTTGTATTGCGCTGTACACCACCAGTACGCGGTATTACTGTAGGTAAAAATAGACGGCAGCAGCGAGTTTATTGCCCCTTCCGTCTCGGTGACACCTAATGATTCATTACAGAGGAAACGGTGGCATGCGAGCGTACAGTATGCAGCGCATGTTAGTTTGTCTGTGTTCTGTGGATGGGTATGACTGATGACTGCTGTTGCTCTGCGTCCTCCGGCTGCTCCTCACTGCCCCTCTCTGCTCTGCTCTTTGCCAATTAGCCATCCTTTCCTCCAGGCAGGTCATCCCTCCTCTGCTCCACCGGACCCATTCCTCTTGCGTTTTTTATACCAGACACAAGAACGCACACCTCAGGCTTTTTGGAGAGACTAGCCCTCCCAAATAACCAGAACCCCCCATACGATGCACTTTGGTCCTGTGCCAGATGTGGAGCTTCTGCAAGTTTCATCTGGTACATATGTGGATTTTATATCTGTTGTTTTGATACTGTTATTTTTTCATCTTTGGATCAAAACAACTGTCTGAACTAAAACGATTATTAGATGCATGTTAATAAATGCAGTGATAATATTAAGATCCAGGAGTTATAATTCGAAACACTAATGGATAAGTTTAATTTAGTTTTATCTGAACATAACATAAAACCACTTTAAGCACACACCGATAAATGTAGAGGAAAGGAAGGTCATCGCATGCATAAATAAATATATCACATTAAGGAGGTATTTGTGGCTGCCTTGGAGGTAATAATAGACTAGCTTTGAAATGCCCTCTCAATCTTATATTTATTTTGCCATATATAACCTTAGCTATATTCCTCGTTGTAAAACCAGGCTGTCAGTGTGAGTTATTAACCCCACACATCTCTGGTTTACTGTTGCTGAGGGCTTGTATTGATCTGTGGCGCTTGTGTCCAGGTGCTGTATCTGCTGGGGGCCATGTCTCTGTCCATGGCGCTGCAGTTGGACCGACACGGGCTCTGGAACCTGCTGGGACCCAGTCTGTTTGCTCTGGGCATCATGGCTGTAGCGTGGGTAAGGATTAACTAACTACACAATGCAATACAGTCTAAGCACGGTGACATTTTACACCGTTTGGTTATTATCAGCGCAAAATCATGTCTAGGTAATTATCAAGATAATTAGTTACAAGAAACAGGAGAGTTGGGAACGCCGAGGGATCTGATAAAATAGAAATTGATAAGGATTTGGTCAGTCATAGCTACAAATCTGCAGCTTTTAGGGTTTTCCTGGTTTATAGTAGTTATATTTAAGGTTGGATTAACTGTATAAACTGGCAATAAATGATATTCACCTAGGCATGTGCAGGTCGTGAACTGTACATAAAGAGGTTTATTCTTTTTGCTGAGCGTATTACGCAGAAAAAACATGTGAGATAACGATCAAATACTCATTTTACTGATGAAAATTATAGCTTGATGTGCTCACAAATATAGCCCTAAACATGATATAAAAGTTCTTTGTGTTTTCAAGCCAATTTTCTAATCAGAAAATAGTGTGAATTCCTTGCTTTGGGCTGTCAGATTCTACAGCCAAACCAACTTGTGTTAGTGTTCTCAGTATATCGTAGCTAATGGCATCGCAGCTTGTGATTGGAATAAAAAGTAATAAACAAATCAACTGGAGCATATGCTACGTACAGCTTATAACAAATTGGGAGTTGGATAAATTGGATATGCCGGGGTGCCGTGTCGTGTGGCTCTGTTCTGTACTTGAAACGAGTGCGTCGGAATACTTGATCGTCGAATTTCCCCCCACTTTACATCGTAAGCGCTTAACATTCATGGACAAGCTCCTCGAACATACTTACGAAAACTGAACCACAAGAAAAGCCTAATCCTTCATCCAAGGTTTGAACATGCAAATGGCCAAAACACATTTTATAACAATGAAGCTTGAGCCTGCTCTGTAAGGTTTTTTTTGCAGCCTTTGGGTATTAGTCATGGGCGTGTAGTTCCATTATAAGTCGCCTTGTACTTTCTCTCACTCTGCTTCAAGTCATAATGTGTTCCCTCGACTGCGAGTGAGATAAAAAAATAACAATCTTTTATGCGGGGTTTGAGAAAAGGTGGGGAAAAGTCTTAAATGGCACGCCTATTACATGAGTTTAGCCGCTTCGCTGGAGTGCTGGGTGTGGGAGTAATCTTACCAAAACATGACGCACTCGTAATTCCTACATAAAGCTCCCCAAGCTTTAGAAGAAGCCCGTATATTTCACCATATTGTGCCTCAGAGATTAACAACTAGCTTTTCCAATTTATGCACAATATCCCTCTAGCATTTCAGTCTTTTTTAGAGATTTACATAAAAAAAACACTGGCTGTGCGTTCATCTGTTTGCTTGGTTTCAGTCTATTTGTGATTCAATTATGTGTGCTATGTTGATAAGTATATGTAGCATGAAAATATCACCGTCACAGTCATGTAGATGCAGGAATCATGTACAGCAGTGTGGATCTGTCATGTCCGGCCCTTTATAGCAGCAGCAGTATCCCAGCAACTTCTCTATAAAAAGTCCTTTAGTTCTGATGGGGCATTTTTCAAAGCTGAGCTGCTATTGCTTCCTGACACTCAATAATGTATTTGTTGTTCAGCGGTGTGTGTGTGTGTTTTTTTTCTCAGCGCGGTTACACCTCTAAATTTCAGTGTCACCGTTTTCTCCGGGAGACCTTTCATTTGAGCTTGTCATGTTGCTGTGACGCCTGCCATAGCCAATGTTCCCAGACCAACTGAATTAGATCACTCAAATGGAGGACACACGGCTCTTATATCCGGAAAAGAAGAAGAAAAGAGACGACTGAAAACCTGTCACTGATAAATATGTCTGCTTTGACCGGTTAAAACTTGCAACATGACGCCCGAAGTCGTGATTTATTTTAGGAAGAATTTAACGCTCAAGCGGAAAGTCTGGTCTAGTCTATGTCTAGTCCAATTCTGTAAACAAAACAACAGATAAAAATAGATTTGTTTACGTTTGATGGAAGTTTATCAATATTTTGAACCATGAATTACTGTGTGTTAAGAAAAATAGTGAGAACATTTGTCATAAAAAAAAAGAAATTGTCTCTCATTCGTTGTTGAATCCCTGTCACTTCTCAACTAGGTCATCCACTGAAACAAGGAAAATGAAAAATAACTGTAGGTCTATTATTATTTATTTCTTGTTCCGAGTTATACAATGTGTCTGTATTATTTCGTTTGATCTTCCTCTTTCAGACGGTGCGCACCATCCGGAGGCGCCGCTGCTACCCGCCCACCTGGAAGCGCTGGGTCTTCTTCCTGTTCCCGGGCACCATGATCGCCACCTCTGCAGTGGCTCTGTACGCTTTTGTGGAGACAGAGGAGAACTACTTCTACATCCACAGTATCTGGCATATGCTGATCGCGGGCAGTGTGGGCTTTCTACTGCCGCCTCGTGCCAAACCAGACGCCAAGGTGACGCCTCTAAAACGGCGGCGCGGCTGCGGGTACCAGCTGTGCGTGAACGAGCACGAAGAGCTGGGCCTGGTGGACCCCAGCCTCATCTCCATCAACAGCATCTGCACCAGCTGATAGACCCGGCTGCTACAACTGACTCTCCATTGCCTTTTACTGGGAACTCCACTCTACTGGGAAATAAGCCACAGAACTCCTACAGCAATGTAAATACTTCAATGCCAATACAACAACACACTGGATTTGTTTTACTGTACTTATTGTTTTGATAATGACTAAACCCAGTGGTACTTTACAAAAACAAGGTTCAAAATAAAGCTATCGACAGTTTTTTATTGAAGCTAAGATGAAAAATTACATAACATACCTACAGGCATCTATATAAAGTGTATTTTCAGTGTTGTTTTCAGCAGGTTTGATGTGCTGGTGTGATGCAAACCAGCACTTCTAAGACCTCACCTGTACTTCTTTGAACACAGTATGAGTGAGCGGGTTTTTAAAAGTAAGAAAGCTCTATCTCATCTGATTTCAGAAGCGAAGCGAAACCTGGTTGGACCGGGTTAGTACTTGGATAAAAGACTCCAGGGAATATGTGCCACAGTGGGACAGCAGCGGCTCTTCTGTAAAACGGTCACTGTGTCCTTCGGCAAGACACTTCACCCAGCTTGCGTAGTGTGAATGTGGTGTGTGAGGGGGCAGATGACACAAAATGGCTGCCTTGCTTCTGTCAGTTTATCCCAGGGCAGCTGTGGCTTCAGAAACAGCCACCACTGAGTACGAAAAGAATGATTAATGCGATGAAATGCGCTCGAAAGGCTAAAAAAACATTGCATTATAATGATTTAATATTTGACGAAGACAACTAGTGTAAATAATATACAATTTTTAGGCGTATCTCATTTATAACAGGGAAAAGTCTTGAAAATGTTATGTAATTTTTCATATAACAAAATTCTGAATACAGTGTTTGATTCCTTGGTTTTCTGGACTCGCAGCATCCCGTTTTTATTTTGTTTTTCCAGAGGTTGGCTTGTATCTTCGGTAGTAAAAGTTGAATTGTGGGTGTACAGTGACACACTGTTCTTTGTGAATATGTATTTAAAGTCCGAGCTGAACCACTGCTGCTATCTGACGGTGACTGTAAACTGCTTGTGTGGGTTATTTATTAGTGGTCTTGTAAACGGACTACTTCGGATCACTTCTATTCGGGGGTGAGGGTTACACACGGGGGCGGTCATTAGCGAGGGCACATCTTTTCTGAACATTTCGAAAGGTTATCTTTTGCACTGAGACACACAATGTAATTCTGTACATTTTTATATTTACTAGAATTGTCACCAATGTAATCGTCATGTGGAATGTTATATCGACCGTTACTTTTTTTGCAAATGCATTGTACCGCTTTTACACGAATGTTGCCCAAAGCCCGGCTGCCTGCAGAAAGCAAAGGGGAGACCTCAAATCAAGACCTCAGCTCCCCGTCGCGCTCTGACAGGCCACACCAACACTCATAAACAATAAATGTTTTTCTTCTTTTCTGGCCTGGTTTCGACTCGTGCTTTTGTAGCGGCAAAGTAGCTGTAGTAAACCGTCCCAGAAAGACATCACAGTGCAATTCCCTCCTAATGGAAGCCAGGACTAGTCAGACAGTGAGATGAGAAGCTGTCAGTGTCTTTCTCCAGGGGATAGAGTAGAAATAAATAATTCCCCTGTCCTCCATATTGGGGTTATACAGGCAGGCAGCTTGAGCTCACTGTCAATACACTGGGTCTTTATGGAGGAAAAGCCCAGGTTTAGGATTCACTGCTCCGCTTCTTATTAGGTGTAATCCATCACTATCTGCTGCTCTGAATTTATCATCCCACACAAAGGAAGTCAGCTTCATCTAATTACTGAAGAAGAGATGAAAAAGTGGATTTCTCGAGGAAGGTGTTCGTATCAAATCGCACACAAAACAGAAGGAGCTCACGTTTAGACCATTTGAAAAATAACGATTATGGAATTATGTATGGTCCCGAGATTCCCAACGCAGATTTTTGGACACCATTAATATATTTTCTACTACGGTGCATACATGACTTGGAAATAAAACGCGTTCTTATCTTCTATTCTTCATTTGCAGCCACTATTATTCACCGTTAATACCGTCTGCAAGTGCCACATTAAAGTCTCCACACTTCTAGTGGAAAGTTTTTTACAAAGACGAGTCATTTTCGAAGTCCTTTTGGAATGTTTTAAGTGGATTCTTTACAGTGAAAGGGATGAAAGAATGAAAAACTACTATTTTTTACATGGTTTGATGATGTTTTAGTTTTTTTACGCTGGGATTGTGTTGTGTTAAAACCTGTAAAAACAAATTAAATGTTAAATTCCACTCTGAATCATACCCCAAAGAGTGAAATTGGCGAACAAAAAGCAGCACTATATGTTCACCTATACACCTCGCTTTATCAATCATGTAAGACACGCTTCTGCCAGGCTCGCTCCATAAATAGCAACAGTCTGTATCCAACCAAACGCAGATAAAATGTTTTTATACTGCTCTCCGCACCAGCATTTTATCCAAACCTTGCGTGCCAAACATCTATTTTTATTCCAATTAGGGCAAAGCTGAAATACACTGAAATATTGTGTGCGGAATTGCCAGTGCAGCAGCTAATTAGAGGACATTATGGGGAAGAGGTCAGCGGAGGCCAACAAAGGAAAACAAATACAACTGATCTGTAAATATATCGTGAATGATTGTGTGGTTAGTGGAGCTGGCCTTGTTCCGCAATATTCAAGGCTAAGTGTCCCATTCATTCATTTAAACCTTCGGGACATCTCACGAGAAGATTTTAATGGCTTCCACTCTATTCCCCATTAGATTTGATACATCCACAGGTGACAGGAGTGGATGTGATGGTGGCAGTTACCTTTGTTACACGCGCAGACTGTTTAAAGAAGTCGAATAAGTGAGTGTGACGTCACCGGTAGTGTTTTACTCCAGCCAAATGAAGCTCACCAAGGTTTGCAGTTAACTGGAGCTGAGTTGCATGTTTGGAATTCTCACCGGGAGTATCATAGCAACCGAAGAGCCAATCCGGAGTGAGGTTGTTGAAGGTGACGCCCATTTCCTGCCCGCACTGCTATTATTAATGTGCATATCTTAATTTACAGACAAAAATAGCAAAGAAAAAAACTAGAGTGAACATTTTAAGACCAAAATGACGAGTCTGACAGCAGCAGTTACGGAAAAAGGTGCGATAGTTTTTCAATAAAAAGTGAATTGGAGCCAGAGTTGAGCTGGATGCGCACATGCTCACTTCCAGCGTGGGACGTAGCGGCTAGCGGGTTAGCTATGTCCATTTATATTTACAGGTTAGCTTTGCATGTAACTACAGTGGTCCCTGTAGTTCTAAAAATAACCCACAATAAGCGAAATCCGTGAAGTATCAGCTTTATTTTTTACAGTTCTTCTATGTTTTTGTCTGTAAAACCCCTCACCACACACTATATACATTTTTCTCACACAGGCGTTAACATTTTCTCACATTTCTCTCTCGTTTAAACTCTCTCAAAGTTCAAATCTTCGTAGGCGCCTTTGTCGATGCAGAACGTTTCATTGACATTGTGGGTTTTGTCGGGGAGAAAACAAAGTGCAAACATACAGCACTTCAGAGTCACACTGCGATCCAACGTTTATGTAAATTTGTCTGAACACATTCTGTATTGTACAGGAGACATGGCACGGAGGAGACTGATGGACAATGGTCTACAGTCCAACAGCCAATCAGGACGCACAACACAATGGTCTACAGTCCAACAGCCAATCAGGATGCACGACACAATGGTCTACAGTCCAACAGCCAATCAGGACGCACAACACAATGGTCTACAGTCCAACAGCCAATCAGGACGCACAACACAATGGTCTACAGTCCAACAGCCAATCAGGATGCACAACACAATGGTCTACAGTCCAACAGCTAATCAGGACACAAAACACAATGGTCTACAGTCCAACAACCAATCAGGACGCAGAACACAATGGTCTACAGTCCCTTAGCCAATGAGGACGCACAACACAATGGTCTACAGTCCAACAGCCAATCAGGACGCACAACACAATGGTCTACAGTCCCTTAGCCAATCAGGGCGCAGAACACACTGCACGTTCATACACTGTAAAAACGCAGGTAAAATTGCGCTAAGTAAAACCGCAAAACAGCTAAACCACGAACCGCGATATAGTGAGGGACAACTGTTATGTGTTTTAAGTAAAATATGTAAATTTATGGTTTATGTCACAGTAGTTTATTTGTTGCAGTGTCATCAATACATGTTATAAAAGTAATGTTAAAGTTGCAGAGGCTACTGTGTAAAATCACTGTTCTGAACTGAAGTAATCGCCAGATAAATGATTGAAAAAAACAACTACACTATGTACAAAAAACGCTCTTATTCCCTTTAAAAACAGTAGGTCCTGTAACATATACTCAAGTGCTTGAAAACCCAAACAGAGTAGATTTGAGGTCCGGTCCTGTGGCTTCGGTAAAGGGCTCGGTAATAAAAGTGTGTGTAATGGCGGCGTCTATATCTCAAGTGTGGAGCTCGGCCCTCGCGCGAATAAAACGGCTTCTGACTGAACTTAATGATACCAATTAGGTTGAAATGACAGGGTCTCAGATATTGGAATTTCAAACACTGGATCTCCTTGTACTCGCGCTGCACACATGAAATCAAAGCAAGTACCTTCTTTGTATTCATGGATTCGGGTCTAACATGTCTAACAGGATTATTAGTGTGACACGCCATAAGCCCTCGGCTCTCCGGCTCCTGCCTCCTGCCTTCTTTTCACGCCTTTTTCTAAACATCATGGTCCCCAAACACACACAGAACGCCACTTTTGTTCGTGTTCCACTCAGCAACACAAATATGAAAGCGTTAAATAGAAGCGGTTGGCGAGCAAAGGCCAAACTCCTCCACAAAGGCACTGACCATGTGTTGCAATGTTGACAGTGTGTAGTGTGTAGTGCCCGTACGCAACACAAACTTACTACAGCAATATTTCTTTTCCTGTACTTAAAGTTTCACATGCAGACAACTTTTATATTGGTAAAGGGTGTGTATAATCATGCATTCTTCTAAACGTTTATTCCTTATACTTTTAAAACGGTTAAAAGACACACAAGAGCGATAAAAGAGCATGCAGGAAAACCTCTGACATATCAGACGACTGCAAGAAACACAACTACAATCTGGACCGGAACAACAGCGAAAGAAACCAACACCACCGCCGCCGCTGGATCGAAGAGGTCAACATGATCTGCAAGGGCAGTCCACGAAGTATAAACATCTTATCACACAGCAGCGGGCGTCAGACTGTAGGGGGCGCAAGCTTCTGTTTATTTCCAGTCACCGCTTCTTCTTCTTCTTTTAGCTTCAAAAAATGTTCAGTTGCAAATACGGGCGACAAATAGTGAGTCGCTAGAAACCTGAGAACATGGGTGTCCAAACTTTTTTACTGAGGGGCTGCATTTTGAAACATATTCAAAGCGGAGGGCCACAAAACGGTGCTCAATACTTTGATTTGATATAGTTTTGACACCACCACCGTACCTTTTAATAAAGCTTCAAATGTTAGTTTTAGGTCTGTTTCACAACAAAATGTGATATTATTGAGGTTATAGTGGTAGAAATACTTAAATTGCTGAAAAGACGTCTGTGTGATCAATTTGGCCAGTTCAGAAGGGCCAATAAAAATGGTCTGAGGGCCGCATTTGGCCCCTGGACCGTAGTTTGGACACCCCTGCCTTAGAACATAAATCCACAGAAAAACAGACTAAATATTAAATAAATTGTGTTTTTACTTATCACCTGTTCTTCCCCACTGCTCTGTATTGATTTCCGACTCTGTTTCTGTTCTAAAACATCTTTTCTTAACAATAAAAACAAGAAAATAAACATCTACCGTGTGCTATGGTGAAATGCTGCTATGAAGAGCCATTTTAGAACTAGAATCTGAGAAAAAAGTCACGTAAACACCATAAAAACCATAGTATTTCTCCTCTAAAGGTGTGATGAAGCGTCGTGAAGTGTGTGGTTAACCTGGCACATCTGCTGACCAGCGGTAACATGATGGCCGATCAGCGATGCTCCGAGCCTCCATCTGGACCGTGCTCATGCAGCAGGTGGGAGGTGGAAGGAGATTATACGGCAACAGAAAAATGAGCCAACGGGGAGCCATGGTACGATCGTAATTGAATCAGATACATCTCAGACAGTTTGATTAGTGCGAGAAGAAACACCGCGGCCATTTGTAACAAGGGACCAGCTCTTTTCTTTGGCACGTGGGACATTATTACTGCGACTTAATTATCAATGATTTAAATAAAAACTTTACAGAAACATGTAAAAAAACTATGAGCGGGTTAAGATCAGTGGTGGAAAGTAACGAAATACAAGTAGTAAAGTGCTGTACTACAATTTAATTCATGTTTATTCCAGATTCATGGTCCATTTTTCAAACAAACAAGGACAGTGACAACACAAACAGTGACATTTATGTTTTAAAAAGACGACCGTGACCCTTCACCGGTGTCTCACATCTTGGACTGAAGCGGATTTTCTGACTTATTCATCCTGCAAATAAAACTGTACATTAAAGTTCGTACAGCAAAGTGTTCACTCGTGCAGGGACAAACATCTCAGTCGCTCTAGTCCATCTTGTCCTCCTCAGTCGCCTCGTAAAGTGTCGTTATAATCTGCCTGCAGACATCAACTTTACATCATCGGAACAAGAACCAAACTTGAAAAACTTGGATTTGAACATAAGAGTGTCAGCTTGAACCACAGTGATGATACTCCCAAGATATTTTTACTTTTATTTGTAACAATCTACACAAAACTAGACAGACAAAAACTAGGATCTCTCATGTGCTTCTCCTCTTTGGTCCTACAGATCATGATCATACAGCACTTTTAGTTACATTATACTTCATCCATCCATGTTCTTCCTCTTTTCCAGGGCCGGGTCGCGGGGCAGCAGTTTAAGCAGAGACTCCCAGACTTCCCTCACCCCAGACATGTCCTCCAGCTCCTCCAAGGCGTTCCCAGGCCAGCCCAGAGACAGAGATCCTCCAATGTGTCCTGCGTCTCCCTCGGGGCCTCCTCCTGGTGGGACGTGCCCAGAACACGTCACTAGTTCAGGTGTGTTATACTTAATATCAAATCAAATTCTGGGTATCTATACTTTCTTTAAGTACGTTTTAAAATGGAGACTTTGTACTTTTACTTCACTACATTTGAGAGCAGGTATTTGTCCTTTCTTCTCCACCACATTTTTGAACAGGACTGAAACGTTTTATTATCGTTTGAGCCCTGCTAAAAAGACTAAAGGGTTTATTTTTAGCACTAAATCTGAGCAAAATACTTTTTTACTCTTTAATTACATTTTCAAACCGATACTTTAATCCTTTTACTTAAGTAGATTTTTGTCATGTGATACTTTTACTTTTACTTGAGTATTTTGTTGCTCCAGTATCTCTGCTTTTACTTACATAACAAAACCAGGTACTTCTTCCACCTCTGGCTCATACTCAGAAGTGCTACTTAAAGCTGCACAGTGTAACTTTTCTGCTCGTCGCCATGGAGATGTGATTGCTTTGCTTCGAATGTTCCTGTGTACTGCATTTTACTGATCTCTCCATCAGGAAAGGTTGTCTTTGACCAATAAATCAAACGTAAATGAACAAATGCAATGCAGAGGGAACATCTCCTTGGAGAGAGGAAGGCGCCAGACCTCAAACAGAAAAGTTACACAGTGCACCTTTAGAGTTTTCGTTGAATAAATAGTAAATGTGGCTCACGAGCAGTTCACTTTATTTCTAGGTCACTCTCCAATCCCCAAAGTTTGCCTTAAAGAAGCTTATTTTGCAGCTGAAATACACTTGAGCACAAACTTCTGCAGACATAAACGAGAGATTAGTGGATGTCCATGGGGGAGATTAGACCGGAAACCGCGTGGTGAGAGAGCGTCTTTATCAGCTGAGAGACAGGAACGAGAGAGAGAGTGTAGTCACAGGTTAAACACTGGAAAACAAACCCCAACAGCCAAACAGCGCGTCTGGAGAATCCGGTACAGCGCCGACTTGGAAACCAAAAACAATGGCGTTAGTTGAGGTAATCCACACCCCGGGAGCTTGTCGTATTGATTTTTGATTGGAACTCGCTTCACATCAATAGAAGATCCAGCTCAGCAGAACATTGTTTCGACAAAACCACGATGGGGTAACCTTAACTGGCCCCCTCCGCCAACTCCTCCGCCTTCCCCCCCGCGCAGGCAATCAATTTCACATATAGACATCCAAGGACCAAATCATATTCTCTGGATTTTCAACCACGCTGCAGTATTCATCTTTGTTTATTTGCCACAACGTCATATTTGCGTGCTGGATTTGATTTATTTATCGTGCCTTTAGACAGATTAAAGAGAATAAATATTGTGTTGAAACTGTAGATCACCGTCCGGGGGGGATATAGCGAGTGGTTTTGTGAGCGCGGTTGAAATTGAAGTGTAAATTTGGCCCGGGATGACAAACAGAGGAGTTGTGCTGTCTTTCTTTCCTCGAGAATACGCTCACTAAATTACATCTTTTGTGTAAACATTAATAATTCAGATGGACTGTAGATCGTGTTTATTAGAACTACAACGCTCTGCACGCTCGCTGCAAATATCATTACGTTATTATTATGCAGAAATCTGACACAACGGAACGTAAATTCATTTCGAGACGCAAACAATGTTTTTGCTATTTGTTTTTGTCACTTAGTTGTAAAGGCTTAATTAGGTTTGTATAGGTGATTTTCTGTCAGAGCACTGAGATACTAAAGGGAAATTAGATAAATTGGACATGCTTCGAAGTTTCGGCGTTCATCCATTACTGCGTCCGCACGAGGAAGCGCCGCACTAATGATGGAGTTGTAGAAATGTGCGTTGTCTCAATATAATGTCAAATAAGAGCTGTCTGCAGTTTGCCACATTCTCAGGAAATATGGGATTTTATTTTCTAAACCATAACACAACACAATAATAGGCCCAGATACAGAATATTCTCCACGTTTTTGAAGTGACTGCACAGAAAAGTAACAGTAAAATCACTCCTGGTTTAATGAGAAGCAACGTGAAGAAGCTGCTCAGTTTATGCATTTATAATCATTTATAATATGAGCAAGACGTCGGGCTAAAAGTGTCAAAAGTGTTTCATAAAGAGGGGCCTGGGTAGCGTGGGGGTCAAAGGAGGAACGGAGGGAGGGAGGAAGGAAGGGAGGGAGGGAGAAAGTAAGGAAGGAAGGAAGGAAGGAAGGAAGGAAGGAAGGAAGGGAGGGAGGGATGGAGGGAGAAAGTAAGGGAGAAAGTAAGGAATGAAGGGAGGGAGGGAGGGAGAAAGTAAGGGAGAAAGGAAGGAAGGAAGGAAGGAAGGAAGGGAGGGAGGGAGGGAAGAAGGGTGGAAGTAAGGGAGGAATTAAGTAAGTATCTCTAAGTAAGTAAAGAAGGAAGGAAGGAAGTAAAGATGGAAGGAAGGGAGGAAGTAAGGAAGGAGGGAGGGAGGGAGGGAGGGAAGGAGGTGAGGAATTAAGTAAGTATCTTTAAGTAAGTAAAGAAGGAAGGAAGTAAAGATGGAAGGAAGGGAGGAAGTAAGGAAGGAGGGAGGGAAGGAAGGAAAGAGGGAAGGAAGGGAGGGAGAAAGGAAGTAAAGAAGGAAGGAAGGAATTAAAAAGAAAGAAGAAAGGGAGGAAGGAGGGAAGGAATTAAATAAGTAAGTAAGGAAGGAAAGAAGGAATGAAGGAAGTAAATAAGTAAGGAAGTAAGAAAGGAAGCAAGCAAGCTTTATATAGAACTTTTCACACACAAAAATCACAAAGTACTTTACAGACAGCAGGTTCACTAAATAAACCACAATAAGTCAAAAAGGGTCATAGGGTCAAAGGGTCATTAGGTCATAGGGTGACAGAGTCAACCAAAATCAATGTTTCGAACATGTTTTATAGACATAACTTGACTGTATTGGACTTACTGACTAAAAGTTTCACTGTGTGTAGTATTATTTAGTCACACAACTATAACCTTTGACCTGTGATGTTGGGAATACAGTATTGTAGATGCCGTTTATACTGTTTATCTGGGCCCTGGATTTGGTTTGGGAGAAATCGTATAAAACACAGAATCATCAGACTTATTCTTTGTAAATGTCAAATAGACAAGCTGTCTCGCATGTCTTACCTGGTATTTACCTGGTCTTACCTGGTCTTACCTGGTCTTACCTGGTCTTACCTGGTCTTATTTGTCCGTGTGTGTTCCTCTTGGTGATTCCTGTCAGGACACACTGCTCCTCCTCACACACAGCACACAGCCCACCGGCGTCGCAAAGGTCAGTCTACAATTCCGAGATTGTCTTCGTGACGATCCTATCATTTTTATATTTTTTTTTTGGGGGGGGGAATGTGAGGTTTAATAATAAAGTTTGTTGTTGTGGGTATATAAAGCAGGCGTCTGTCACTGAGGAATAAATTACAAGTGGCTTCTGTGAGAGAATCTGTGGGTGTGAAGAGCGCTAATGATTTCAGAGACTTGTCCTTGTGGTTTAAACTCAAAATTTGGCTGCTGGTCAGAAGACTTCAGATATTCTTACGCGTCAATCTTGTTTAGTGTCAAGTGAGGCAATCGCTCGCTGCTCACCATAGATAATAAAACAGCAATAAAACAAATGTGAACATGGAACAATGAGAGTTACTGGTGCTTTTCAGACGCTACAATGTGATGTCATACTCTCAGATCGGGTGCAAGAGACAGTTTTCCCTATTGATAACATGGGATTCTTATAAAAAAAATCTGTAAAAGTTAAATCCACAAACGTTGAACCCATATTCTGTGTAAAGAAATGGACTGAGGGAGTGTGACGTCACCCACAGCGCTCGGTTCTAGTCAAATGAAGCTCCTCCAGGCTAGAATTTGGAGCTGAGTTTTATATTTGGAATTCTGACCATGAGCATCAGCAACCAAAGAGCCAATCCAGAGCGAGGATGTTGAAGGGCACTTAGCAATGCTGTAATCAAACCTTTTGCTAATGCTAACGAGAGCAAACTCAGGGAAAAAAGGCACCTGATTTGTTTAGCAAGACAAGGCAAGTTTATTTGTACAGCACAATTGGTACACAAAGTAATTCCAAGTGCTTTACAGAATAAGAAAGACATTAAAATCACAATATAACAAATCAAAACATAAATAATCATAAATAATCATCATAAAATTAACATTAAAACAGAAAAGTGCAGAATAAAACCCTTTCAGTCATATACACAGCCACAGGAGCCAGAGACCTGAGCACAGGACACATGTGTGAAGTACTTCCTGGTTCTAGACCTGAGCCACAGGACACATGTGTAAAGTACTTCCTGGTTCTAGTCCTGACCCGAGCAGCAGTGTTCTGGATGTACTGTTCTGTCTTAAGGCTCGTTTGGAGAGGCCAGTGAGCAGGACGTTACAGTCGTCTAACCTACTGGACACAAACGCAGGATAAGTCTCTCTAAGTCTGGTTTTGACAGTTTACCTTTGATTTTTGACATGTTTTTAGACGGTAAAAAGCTGCAGATGTTATTGATTTGATGTGGCTGTTAAAGTTCAAGTCTGAGTCCATTATTACCTCTAGACTTCTCACCTGATTTGAAGTTTTTAGAGAGTCTGGAGATGTTATTAATGTTCTTGATTTACAGCCAAAATAGCAAAATACAAACATCAGGATAGAGCAGGTTAATATGGACATTTAAGCCCAAAATGACGAGCCTGACAGCAGCAGTTATGGACAGATTTTCAATAGAAAGTGAATTGGAGCCGATGGAGCTGGAACACGCCTATGATCACTTCCTGTTTGGAACACAATGGCTAGCGGGTTAGCAATGTCTATTTATATAAACAGTGTGTGGTTGAACTTGATCATTTCGTTTAGCTACCCAAGAATTTGCAATATTACAACAGAAGAATATATTTTAACACTATTACTTTCACCTGCCTCCTCCATCTTTATTGTTTCCCTATAGAATATTCTGATTCCATCCAAACCCCAGCTATAGTTGCTTCTGTTTCTATCCGCAGTCATAATTTTAATCATTGGAAACATCTGGTCACTCGTGTTATTGTGCTCTACGATGCAAAACAGTAAATCCAATTCTCTGGCGCCAGGTGCTTTGAAATTATACATTGCGATAGATATTTGAAAAAACAACTTTTAACTGCTTTTAACTCCTGGAAACAGATGGGATTTTGTTACAGAAAAACCCGACAAAGCTCTGGCTCGCAGTTGCTTTTGTGATCGTGCTCGGGTGTGTCTGAAGTCGTTGTCCTGAAGATGAACGCTGATGACAATGTGTTGTTGTTCATCTTTCTCCAGTTTCTTTTGGACAGTTTTGGTCTGACCCGAGAGCTCTGGGCGGGTGTCACTCGTATCTAAAGTTCAGCTTCTCGCCCTGCGCTCGCTTCTCCCTCTTATCTGAGGTGTTTTTGGCTTATTTTTACTGGATCTGTTTGTATGACTTTTGAATGTTATTGTGAAGAATCAGTTTGGGGACATGCAGGATTGTGATAGTGATACTGAGTCATACTTTATTCCTGCTGTGCTCTTGTGTTTAGTAATGACACCTTGTAAGAAAGAAACAAAACAAAACTGGAAACTTTTGTGTCAAGACCCCAAGATTCGTAGGTTACAGAAGAACTATTGTGTTGTGTCAACTTTATATTTATAATCTATGACTTCCCTGGATCTTTGTGGTAGAATTTGCACATTTTAAATTGCAATACTTAATGTTAGGTTTGGTCACTTTACCCCTGTGTTAATCATTTTTCTATTTTATTTTTTTTTTTGTGTTTAAATCATAAGAAGTTATTCCAAATTTTTTCCCTGTATATTTTTGTTGATTTAACCTCCTGAGACCCGAGCTCTTGCAACTCTGAAAGCTCAATTTTGCTAAATAGATCTGCTTTAACTCTATAGCGTCGGATGCTGTCGCCGCCGTTAGACTCGCGGTTGTGGACTTTCCATCACCGTAACTTCGCAATCGATTGTGCTTCATGTAAATTCAAACGGCGTCTCAAAGCAGAGGGGCTCTTTAAATATGTGACTGTCATTACGGTAAAGTGCTTACGTCGCCCTCGAAGACGACCAATCAGAGCGCAGGAGCCAACGGGATTCACTCAGTTATTTGATACGTTAAAGGAAAAATCAGGATGGATACACGTGTAAAATAGAGGAAGTTTAGTGAAAAAAGGCAAAAGTACAGGCTGATACTTAATTTAACATGATTTTTATGGCTAAGTAAGAATAAACGGTTAAATAAAGGTGAGCTGTAATGTTCTATAATGAGCTCAGTCCTTAAAGGGTTTTATGGAACTTGGTAAGTCACGGTCGAGGTGCTCGGAGTAGAGCCACTGTTCCTCCATAACTGAGCGGAGCCAAATGAAATGAAACACTGGTGCATCTGTGTAGAATTAATAAAGCTCTGCCTGACATTTCAAGATTCAAGACTCAAAGCTTTTTTGTCATATGCACAGGAAAGAAATGACTTTGCTGCCCACACTGGATACCAAGATTGTATAAAAATAAATGGTATAAAATAGATAAATAACAAGACAAAGAGAAGCGTGTAAAATATAATCAAATAGAAACATCTTTACAGACTATGAAAAATATCAGCTTTATGCTATGTACACGTAACAAAAATAAAATAAATAAATGTGGAAATGCAGCTGACACGAGATTTTCAATTTACGTTTTTAGTCTTGCTGCAAGCCCAAACAACAACTTGACCGGCAAAAACAAATAAAACAAACAATATTGAAAAAAAATCAGCAGATCAAACCCAAAACAAAACTGTAAGTGCATCGATTACCACTGTGTTTGCGGCTTCATTTATCGAGCCAAAACAGAGCCTTATTTGTTGTTTGAATATTGTTGACATCCCCGTTGACGGCCCGCTTCAATTACCGCGTCAGACCAAATCCAAACCTGTTATTACCACCACTCTCATGTTTTTGCTGTCCCTGCGTGCGCTTAAAAAAAAAAAAAAAAAAAAAAAAACATGGCATTTTTAATTGACAGCACAATTAGACACAGCCAATGCATCTACCATCAAACTTTTTTATGTTTCATGTAGGTTTGTGTGTGCGCTTTGGCTCCCAAGATGCATTGCTGGGCTCTAATAAGCATCGACAACCAGCGTGCAGTTACAGTCCTGTGGAGAGGGAGACTTTCTGATTGGTCTGTAGCTTTCGGTGGGCTTTCGTTCCAATTAGAGGCTCCAAATATTGCTTTGGGGAGGCGAAGGACAGTAGTCTTGGGATCTCAGGTCAACCGCTGGGTCTGGGCTCGTCCGCGGTGAATGGTTTGCACCTCCCACAGCGACGAGGGAGGAGACGTTTCGAATGTATAGAGTTTAAGCCCTGACTGTTTTGTAGAGCGGATAGAAATACTGTTTTGCACAAGTGAAAATATGTCATCGCAGAGTGGGGGGGGGGGGGGGGGGGGGGGGGGGGGGGACTTGTTAAAGCAGGGTTATTTTGGGAATAAAAAGCGCTTATAAAAAAAAAAAAAAAAAACATTTAAAAAAACCTCGGCTTGTTCCACATTATAAGTCTGTTTGCATCGCCTCTGCTTGTTCACCTGGAACTGAACAGACAGGAACACAGAATTTGGGAGGCAGAGGGCAACGCGAGATGAAAATGATACAAAAATGTGTTGCACCTTATCAGATCCGTGGACTTCATGACTTCATCACCAGGTGACAGACATACGCTCTATCTGGGACAGGCTCAACCTGGCTGCTTTTCAATCTTTTTTAGCGCCACGGGTAACGTTAAATCTGTTATCCTTAAATTTGTCCGACTTTGGGTTTGTGGCGATGAGTTTTCAAAGGAACCTGGAAGGAAAATAAAAGGACTTTGATATCAAAATGATCCCGGTTGTCTCCGTTTTACGTTCTGTGTTCACATATTTTTGAAAGTAGGCTTCATTTATAAAGCTACACTATGTAATTCTTATAATGTAGTGTCTTTCTTCCTGCTCGTTTCTTTGGAAATGTGCCGTATTTTCCAGAGTATAAGCCCAAAAAATGCCATAATAGTGAAGAAAAAACACATATTTCACATATACTAATGTCACTTTCTGAGTATAAGTCGCACCCCCCGGACAAATTATGAAAAAAAGTGCGACTTATACTCACACAAAATACATTAATTCCTTTTCTCTGAGATGTTCCATAGTAGTAGCATTAAACTTATCTATCTACAGGTCAGATCTGTGGAGAAGCAAGCCCGCTCACAGTATTATCGCATGTATTTCAAGGGTGTTTTTCATGTAATACAAACACTCCAGATATTGAATAAATACACACAGGCTTGTGACAAAGTGTGGGTTTTGTCCCCTTTAATATCACCATAATTTTTTTTCTATTCACGCATCTTGTTCATTTCTTTTTTTCAAATATATAATTAATACACTAAACAGAACTATCCTGGGTTTGTTTTATTTAGTTCTTTTTAGTCGGTCGGACCTTTAAGTGAAACACCACACAACACCTGTTACTTTAAAGAGATTTTTATTTGGTTTAATTTATTTCAGTTACAGTAAATATGCATCTATTCTTACCGGAGTCGCCATGTTACTTGCTCCAGAGGTGGGGACACGCACCGAAATGACGTTAAAACTCAAGTGTAGAACAAAATGGGAGTGTGGAGATGTGGTAAAAAAAAAAAAAGGATAAATTCTTACAAAATAATCTCCAAAAGTGGATACAACTTTTGAAGATTAGGAGGAAATTTGCAGTTACTGTATAGAAAGAATTCAAACCTGGACAGGATTATTTTTATCTTTGTTATTTAACTTTTTACTTTTACTACTATTATTATTATTATTACTACATTGTATTGTTTTTATATGTTTATTTTGGATTTAATTTGTCACTATTATTATTATTACTATTAATTTTATCAACTAATTTATCTTCTTCTTCTTTTTTTTTTTTTTTGTCTGTATGCCCATCGGGGTGTGGGGTGGGAAAAAAAGAAGGGGGAAAAAGGTAATCAGATTCTAACCTGTATATTTGCACCTGAGACTGATACTTTAATACAATTTTGATGACAAAAAGTTTTGAAGATTAGCATGCCACTTTCCAACTAGATACAAAAGTAAACTAAATAACCAAATTCCCCAGTTTTAGCCACTCCAGGTGCAGATGGAGGCAAGGCCAAACAAACAGGACTGCTTCGTAACGCTCCCACATGGTCCAGACACAGAGGGGGCGTGTCCTGTGTCGGCCATTTTTAAAGCTTGGTGTGGTTGTGGGCCGGGACCATGTGGAGGGGAGAAGTGGGTTAAATTTTTGTTTTTTGTTTCAGTGTCTTTGTGGATTTGTCTCAAGGTTTAAGTGTTTATAGTTTTATTTTAAACACTTTTGGGGTTTAAAGGGATTTAGACCCTCATAAATCCACAGTGTTTGATGAGATTCTGCTAAAAGTACACCTGTCGTACCTGTGAAGTAAATGGAGTTTACCTGGAGGAGGTGCTTCTGGTTTGAGAGCGGATATAAACAGGACAACACAGGCTTTTTGGAGAATCAGGTAGCTGTGTGCAAGTGGGTTTTACTTATTTAATTCGGTGCTTTCTTTAGTTGAGCACGGTTTAAATTTGTATAACGTGTTATTTACACGGTGAGCTGCCGATACATTCATTAATGCAACATTATCTGCGTCTTGCCTCCTACTCGACCCCACAAGGCTGTCACATTCACGGTACATGCGAAGAAGGAAAATCTAGACTATTACATCTTTATATCAAAATATCACAGAACAACGAAGACACGACAAGAATCTAAAGATAAACTGTCAGAGCGAGGCCGTTACGAAAAGGTGTAAGCAGAAAAATGTAGTGTGAATGTGCTAAAGACAGGTGAGGAACGAGGTGTAAGTGAAGGAAGTTAACAAAAGTAACAATGTTCCTGTTATAAAACCAGCTATAGCCTTTGATTAAAAATGTTCACATCAAAAGCAGAGCCCAAGAGGTGGGAGTTGTTTTGAGTGCAGATAATTTCCCTCCTCACACAGTGGTAATGAACACAGGTGCACCCTAGAGGAGCGTCCTCACCTCACTCCCATTCACATTTCACCCATGACTGCGTGGCAAAATATGATCGAGACCGCATCATTAAATTTGCCAGCACCCAACAAGGAATTTGGAATAATGATGAGTCCTTTCACAGTGAGGCATTTGTCATTTACAGCGAACTGAACGGAGAAATAAAAGAGATTTAAAACGGCACCAAGATGAAACAAATCAATCAGCGAGAGAAGGCCGTCGCCGCGTTCAATACGGTATGTCCTAATGGTAAAGTCGATGGGCAATAGTCTAGCATGACCAAAGGAGTTTCAGTCTCATATTTGTGTAGTAAAGACATTAGGGGGCAAACTTGTGCATATGCTGCGGTCATCTGAGTGAAAGAGTCGCAGAGGTATGAGGACAGATCGCCCCGTGTCCCGTCAGACACAGTGTCGCATAAGAGCCATTCACACTCTGGCCCTAAGCGCTTTATTCAAATGAGCGTTTCTCTGCAGCTTCTGGTGGACGTGTAGCACCACTTTAGTGACGCTGACCTTTGCAGAGATCTGTGTTTTTGTTTTCTGGTTTATCAAGAGCAACTTCCAGTATGTTGAATATGAATTAACGTTAGTGACTGCCCACTACAAAAGCAATTTCCAAAAGGTCGGCACAGATCCGAGTGATATTTAAATACTTGTTTTATTTGTTATGCTTCAAATTGACGGCATCAACAAATGTATAAAGCCTTGTAGGGCACAGATGGGCTACTAAAGGTTATAAAAGGTTATGGTAAATGCAGCATGTTCGAGGATTAGAGCGTCCTCGGGATATGTTTTCTTTAAAGACGCACATTAGAAGCAGCTGGTTCTGAAAATCTCTGCATCAACGTAATGGAA
This sequence comes from Periophthalmus magnuspinnatus, assembly GCF_009829125.3. NCBI lineage: Eukaryota > Metazoa > Chordata > Actinopteri > Gobiiformes > Gobiidae > Periophthalmus > Periophthalmus magnuspinnatus. Next base: position 9,847,700 of record NC_047134.1, on the reverse strand, counting down.
AAACTCAGTCACAACATTAATGCAGCAGGAGCCCAGAATATAACTGGACTGAACTGGATTGAAAAGCTCATGTTATTCACAAACTATTGACAGCAGAGTAAACAGTAGAGGCCGTCCCACATCATATTGTTCCTATTTTTAAATGTCGATTTATCCGACACTACTTTCCATTTTAAATGGAAGGAGATGTGTTCTGCGATGTGCTGCTGTCTTTATATTAAACACTGGAGTGTTGGTAAATGCAAACGTAGAATGTGTGACATTTACAAAATGTCATGTATTAATAACACATCTTTATTTCACGAGGATAAAACTGAAGTGTGAAAAAAGCTTAAATCATCACGGTGATCACCAGGGATCACTTTTGCTGAGTGAAGAGATCTGGACAATGCTGCTAGAGCACATTTTTAATGTGTTTCTAGCCTCGAGTGCCAGACTGGTTATAAAAGCAGAGCTGTGGTCAGTCTGGTTCAGTCCCTTATTAGTCGTGTTACTCCTACCTGTCTACCTCCTCCCTCCAGCCACAGACAGGCAGTAAAACCAGATCTGAGCCTGGGGTCGTCTAGAAGTCACACCTAAGTAAAGATGTTTGCAGTTTCAGTGTTGTTAGCTCCTCCTTCAGACAGATATAAGACAGTGTCCAGCAGTAATCTGACCACAACCGAAGAAGCGGCTTGAATGAGCAGCAAAACGTCTTCAGTCCTACAACGATTTGTGCACTTGACAGATTTAAAGTTGACGGAAAGACGGAAATGAGTGAACCAGGGTCAAAGAAACAAGGTCAAAACGAACAGAAGCCGTGTGTCATAATTTCATCTCTTGATCCTGTTTAATACTGTTTAACACTGGAAAACTATTGAGCACTTTTCAATTTACCAAATACCAAATTAATTATGATTATACATGGCATGAAATTATGTGTAATAGTATGAAATTATGTGTAATTTTAGAACAGTTTGACATTGTTTCCACAGGCAGAACATTTAACCAAAGTTTCAAATGGTAATATTGCTCCAGATCTACACAAAACTTGTTGGCAAAACATTCCTGTTGGCTGGTACGGGCAATTATTCTGCTCCGGTGCAAACTTAAAGCCCCTATTAGCACACGTTAAACCCATGCAACATTTTAAAAGATAGTCCGAATGTCCTTGAAATGTATAGAATTATATGTATAAAGTTTAAAGTCAGTCTTCAGTGACGGGAGGAAAGTAGAAGATGATATTTCAAAGCCACTTAGCATGCTATGACTTTTGGACATTATAGGACCTGCTGCCTCAAAGCTCCAAAACACACTTCTAAACAGTCTCTGGAGAATCCATGTGTGGGAGTTGGACGGACTGAACTTTTTTTAGGTCAAGGAAAGTGAATTCTAAGAAAGCTTTTACTTAGAGCAACACGCATTTGCTTATCTGTAGTCGCCAAAGCCATAATCACATTGTCACTTTCCAAGGGTGCACTATTTAGGGACTTAACTTATAAACTGAAAATTACCACGAAAAGTCATCATCCCCCAATGTCATAAACCCAGCCAAGCCATTACCCTTGCTGCCAGCCTCCTTCACACGGAGTTACCTGCTTTTTGATAGCAGAATGTGGCTGGAATAATCATAGCCACTTTTACAACGTTTAAATTGCCCCATGTGGAATCTGTGGTTTGAGTATTTGCATATTTTAACTAGATGTGCATGGCCTTCGAATGTTTATCTGCGCTCCAAAAGTAGGCATGTCATTTGGACTAAAAGCATAATGTTGTCCCAATTGAAAGAGGAAAGGGAGGGCTCTTGTCTCCTCGCACAAAGACTGAATATATTGGGTCCATGCTGCACAGCTGGAGCTCAGAGCCCCGCCTGAGCTATACCAGTCTCACCTGTCATGTTAATTTGTGCTGAAATGCCAAATGTCTTCTTTGTTCACAGATTTTCTTTGTCTTTATAAAAGCAGAAACACCTCTCAGAAACGCCCAGACACATTTCTCTACAGCTCATTCACCGGTTTTAACATGGCAGTTGCATCATTACAGTGTGCCTCGCTGTCAAAAAGAATACATCTCAATAGAATCTGGAATATACAATCTGTCCCAAACGCTGTTATGAGCAAGTGTTTGTGAAGCTCACTGGGTTTATTTTTAGGCTAAGTCTGTGTGGAGTTTGACGTTCATTTATTTGCATATGTTTAGCATAAACTGGTGATATTAACATTTCACAGTGTAGTTCATGTTTTGTATAATACTTTGTTTGTCTTAATAACCAAATTGCTTTTCTTTTGAAGATTTAATAAAAAACTCTCCAAAAGTATTACTATTTATCAGCATAAAAATGTGCAAAAGCCTCATAGTTGCTGGGCAACATACCTGGAGACTCGATTAGAAAGAGTTTAATAAAGAAACACACAGAACTTGAATCGTGGGGTTCACCAAAGAAGGCAAAGTGAGTTATTACTTTTAGCAGACTTTTATAATACTTCTTTGAGTGTGCACTATTTGATTTGCATAATTTAATTGAAAACATTTATTTCACGACAGTTGATTAATGAGGTCTAATAATAATTTTACATAGCTCCAGTTTGTCTTTGTGGCCAAACGGGACAGATCACTGCGGCTTCTGGAGTTACTCATAGTTCTGTTCTATTTGTAAAAGAATCTGCACTAAATAACAACAAAGCAGAGGCCCTGCTCGACGTGAATGGACTGTAACCTTCTCCTATATTGGATTTTGTGAGTGCCGCTGTCAGGCATTAGCTTAAATGACTTCTATTTCCCCCAAAACCCTGTAAGAGTGTTTAAGAGCTTCTGCCCGCTAAAGGTCAGTGTCTGTCAAAGCCACTTCTAGTTAAATTAGAATCCCGCCATTCTTCCTCTCGCATGGCTGCGCGTGCGGGGCTCCCATCAGGTAGATTAGCCGAGTGCAGGGACAGAGCGGTCCTCAGGAGAACCGCACTTTCTAATAGCATTTTCTCCTCATTCACCAGGGGCCCAATTCTCAGACAAAGATTCTGACCTTGTCCCAAGCCACAGGAAAGTTGACTGTTAGAGGAATTTATGTCAAAAAGTTTCACCTCCCTTCAGGAGAACGCAGTGGTGCTATAATGTTCTTTATGTCAATGACCTTTGAAATATCCAAAATGAGGAGTTTTATAAAAGCGCAGGAGGTTGAGATTCAAGATGTTTAATTGGAGGCACATAAAACGAAACATCCAGATCCAAGAGCTCAAATTGGACAAACAGCGTCTCCCACATGGAGTCACGGTGTAATCGACACACACCTGATGTGAAAACAGTGACTCTAAGTGCACAGCTTGAACATCAACAGTGCGCTGCGTTACATAAAGGTGTTCTTTGATCTGCAGTGTCTGTCTCTCTTCTTATCACAGAATAGCGTGACAAGAGAGGAAAGCTCCGAGGTAATCTCATTCTGTTATTCTGCTAGAAGTAGTGTTGCCCACAGGGAAAGGAATCCCAGACTGTTTAATCAGCCATATTAATCATACATTATTTATTACAATTACAAGAGCTTCTCAATGTGCAGCAGTAGCCTAAACCCTGGAAGGCACTGGCATGAAAAAGCCAGAGTGAATAAATCAAGCTACTTTTGGCAAATCTCAAGGAACAAAATGTGTAGTTTGGACGCGGGTGAGAAAACCGCTTTAAATTGACATCATGTTTGTCCTCGGGCGAAAACCGTGTCATTTTACTGAACACGTTTCCGACCAGAAGTTAATTATCTCTGTTCAAACTAAGGGAGAAAATGAAATGATTGATAATATTGTTAAAGATTTTAGTCATCTACATCTGAATATCTCAAGTAAATGTAAATAAGGCTCATTCTACACTTTACACCAGTTACGTAAATGCTCAGACGTACGCCCAGATATGTTAGGTCACTTCTGTCCTGTCGACTCGTTCTGATCCTGAGGTGACGTCGCAGGTGTGTCTCTGGTCTCTCCTCGCCTCAACGCTCGGTGCTCCCTCCATCTGCATCCTTCCCACGCTCTCTGCTCCAGAACCTCAGCGCTGTGTTCTTCGTTTATCACCGTCCGTGTGAATGGTGCCCCTCTCTTTAACAGGCAGTCATTACCATTTTCTAGATATAAAGTCAAATCGTCTGTTGTTTTTGGTTCAAATGTGGAAATCAGTTCATTAATTTAACTCGTTTATTGACTTGTTTCGGTTATAAAACATAAATAAGTGAATAGATGACTGGGTAAGTAGAGAATTAATGATCTGAATAGGCTGAGAATGAGATATACTGTACGTTGCAATGATTTAATCTGTGCAGAGCTGTGTTTCTAAGTCAAGAATGCACAAAACAGAGCCTAAAATGCAACCTTGAGGAACGCACTGCCCAGAACAAGCTCTGTGGTCCATTTTGATCAATATTATGATGCCAAATTGTGATTGTGTTATAGATATATGTTGTTTTTTTTTTATTGAGATGCAGATGTGAGTCTGTATCACATTTCCAGAGTTGGTTACCCAGTTTTGTTGTAATTAGTGTCTCATAATAAGAGGTTTTGTCGCTGCGCTGATGAAGTAGGTAACTGATTACTAGAGTCTGCTCTGCGACAGCCTCTTAAAATGAGTGCTCTTATTGTTAGCATGCTAATTTAATGTGAATATACTAGATTCTTCAATGAACTCATGCAACCAACCCATGTTTTTATAGTTTTTGTGTTAAGCATCTGCAAATCAGTTCAATTAATTTTTGTAAAGCCCAAAACATGAACAAAATTTGAATTAATTTAACCAACAGAACGTTAAAGAATCAACAATGAAAGAGAAACAGACAAGCAAATTAATCAGAACATCCTTTGTCCTCAGACTTTTCTTCTCGACAAGGAAAAACTAAAAAAACCAACAAGTGGGACAAAGAGAAACCTCAAGGAAGCGTAACTTTACTTTGCCAGTTATGGGTTAAGTCTTCAGTCAGCCCGTGTCCTGTCCTGTTGAGAAAATGTAATTAAAAACAACCTTAATAAAAGTGACTAGCTCCTAAATAAAATCAGCTAATGCAGGGAGAAGAGAAAGTCTTTTCAATAATAGTTGTGTCTTGAAAGTCGTCTTACTTATATTTAATGTGTTTCTCCTACCACAGTTGTTACATTAAGAATAAAGGGATTGCACTGCCGGTAGCAGAGGTCATAAAGTGTAATCCTCTAATGACAGCGGGGCCCGGATAAGCTCACATTTTACTTTGAAGAGGCGGTGGCTACAGCCGATCCTGTTAGCTTCAATTTGCTTACTGCTGCTGAGGCGGCAGACTGAACTGAATGATAAGGACCAGGATGAGGCCTAATCTGTCTATTTCCCTCCCTCTTTGCATCTGTATCTCAGACTAACCACCACCGTTGATCTGCTATCGCCCCGAGCTCTACAAAGAAGCCAATAATGTGCTTATGGGTAAATCAGTGTACATTTTACGCCAACAGTCACGATTTTCTCCCAAAGACTCACTACAGTCTCGCAACCCCCGATTTTCACTTATTCTATCATTTTTGCCATTTCCAAAACACAGCCTCTCTTTGGTCTGGCTGACATTATGTGGTAAAGCAGAGATGGCAATCGGAGCGACACAATCTCTGCCTCCCACAAACTGCCTGAGATTGGAGTCGTACTGATGTTTTTGCTCACACAATCTGACTGTAGTTGCCCGTACAGCAGCAGCTATTTAGGAAACTACAAGAACAGGCATTAATGGGACAAGGCTTTTATATCTGAACACAGAGATAATGTTAAAGTGCCTTTGCCTCATAGTCTAGTCACTTTATTGTCACCTTGAGTAAAACTTCTTGTGAGCTTTTGAAAAAACTTTCCCTTGTTTATTGTTCTTCATTTGACGCTGCCAGTGCTGTTTCATGAGCGTCAGCAGCATCTGAGACGACTCAAAGCAGAACCTCTGTCTGAACCGGGAACACTGCAGGAGCAGAGGCAGGACGACCCAGATACACACCTACAACTGTGTGTGTGTGTGGGGGTGTGTGTGTGTGCGCGTGTGTGTGAGCCTGCAGAATCTATCAGGGGAGAATGCTGTTTATATGCACGCATTTCAAAACAAAACAGAGACTTTACGTGTGGGACTATTAGGGCAGAATTTGACCCAAATCTGTCTTTTCTTACAAACAACATTATACATGTAATCAACAAGAAACATTTTAAGATGCATCAACACCTTCGTATGAATTGTATTAATATCATTCTGGTATCAGACTTCCAACCTGCCGCTCATTCAAATGTGTTAGTGACTTATAGTGATTTTAACACCTTTGTTTAACACCATGTGCTGGAGATAGAAATAGTGTCTCCAGCACATGGTGATGTTTGACAAAACAGAGACAGAGGCGTAGAGTCCAGAGCTCACAGGGCAGCACCGTCCTACTGTCCTCGTCTTTAACCCAGCATCCCCCTCTCTGTGCTGAGGACAGCGTCCCTCTCTCTGTGCTGAGGACAGCGTCCCTCCCTCTGTGCTGAGGACAGCGTCCCTCTCTCTGTGCTGTGGACAGCGTCCCTCCCTCTGTGCTGTGGACAGCGTCCCTCCCTCTGTGCTGTGGACAGCGTCCCTCCCTCTGTGCTGTGGACAGCGTCCCTCTCTCTGTGTCCCTCTCTCTGTGCTGAGGACAGCGTCCCTCTCTCTGTGTCCCTCTCTCTGTGCTGAGGACAGCGTCCCTCTCTCTGTGTCCCTGTCTCTCTGTGCTGAGGAGAGCATCCCCCTCTCTGTGCTGAGGACAGCATCCCCCTCTCTGTGCTGAGGACAGCGTCCCCCTCTCTGTGCTGTGGACAGTGTCCCTCTCTCTGTGTCCCTCTCTCTGTGCTGAGGACAGCGTCCCTCTCTCTGTGTCCCTCTCTCTCTGTGCCGAGGACAGCGTCCCTCTCTCTGTGCTGAGGACAGCGTCCCTCTCTCTGTGTCCCTCTCTCTGTGCCGAGGACAGCGTCCCTCTCTCTGTGCTGAGGGCAGTGTCCTTCTCTCTTTGTGCTGAGGACAGTGTCCCTCTCCCTGTGCTGAGGACAGCGTCCCCCTCTCTGTGTCCTTCTCTCTGTGTCCCTCTCTTTGTGCTGAGGACAGCGTCCCTCTCTCTGTGCTGAGGACAGCGTCCTTCTCTCTTTGTGCTGAGGACAGTGTACCTCTCTCTGTGCTGAGGACAGCGTCCCTCTCTCTGTGTCCCTCTCTCTGTGTCCCTCTCTCTGTGTCCCTCTCCCTGTGCTAAGGACAGCGTCCCTCTCTCAAGGCTGAGGTTTTCATCATGGAGTGAGTCCTTGGACAGAGCCCCGGTGGACCCAGATGAGCTGCTCTCTGTCCGAGGGCAGAGCTCACTTTTATTATTGAATGGACTGAAAATATATTTTAAAACAAACAGAATTTGAGTAACACACATCAGCACAAAACAACTGATGTCAAATAGTTCCATTATTATGATTCTTATGATCATGATCCCTATTTGTTTGAGTGGAAATAAAACACATAACAGTTTTTAGAGATGACTTCCTTTAGATTCCAGTGAAATGATGCAGATGAAGATGAAATGATCAAAGTCCAGTCCTCAGAATAACAAAGTGTCTGAAGTGTGGGACAGTGATCTCATAGAGTCTCCTGAGGAAGAGAAGGATTTAACACAAATACTGAAGTATTTATGATCCACTTGGAGAATGTGCCATTGAGTAGAGCACTTTTGTTTGAATGTGGGGCAGAGGCTTGTGGTGTGTGAGACCTGTGGACTTTTACAGCGGGAACAGTAGATCTGTGGAGAGGAGCCGACTCCTTTAACAAAACACAACTTTAATCTGTTTGTGTCGAGCCGGGTGTCTCCTAATGTCCTAAACCAAAGGCAATTCACGTAAAACATAAACATATTCATGTAATGTATGTATTTATTTTCTATTAAAAATATTGTCTCTTATAGAATTAAGTTCATTGTATTCTCCTTTTTTCCTATGTTTGGTCTGTACATATGTCATGTAATATGCACAGCAACAAACTCCTATCAGTTAATCACAACTACACTGTTAACGGGAAAAGATGGACAGCGGAATAATGGATTTTTCATTATTATTAAGTTCAAAGTGAACTAAAACAAAATGCTATTACACTAATATTTCTCATATTGGGTCAAAGGATAAGAAATCATTTTCATTCTTTAATATGTAGAGTAAATTGTGATGTATGTAATCAAAATCACATTTAAATATCATACAGTGATTTGAGCCAGAGATAAAGAAAAAAACTGTCTGACTTTTTCAGCGTTTGAAGGTTAATTATTCAAGCTTCCTTCTTCACACAACAAGCGGAGAACAGCGGGGATCATGGGGCACTGCAGCTCCTCTTTATTCCCTCAGAGAGTGCGGCTGGAAGTTTAAAAACACTGTTGGATATATTTGAAATGCATATGTTCAAGCCGAGACTCTGCCTTTGAGCTGCAAGAGTAGAACAGGAACAGGCAATGCAAACAGTTAATACGAAGACTCATCTATAGTGATTATATCTGGGTCTTTAATAATTTTTATTATAATTATTAGGCTGTGGCTTATGTTTGCAAAAGGCTCTATCCTCATAACCACCCCCACATGGAAGAAGTCTACAGTACAGCTCATAAAAAGTGAAAGACTATAAAAGTGTAATATATGTGCTGACAGAAAATATTATTTATAGTCATTGTGGATAGATAGTTTTAACCATAAACCAGGTCAAAACATGACTTGAATTATCCATGAGGTGGATCAGCCCCTCCCCAAACCTAACAAAAGGTCTGTCTCCTGTTTATGCTTGTTATATGTTATGTTTATATATTATGTTATGTCTATATGTTATGTTCATATGTTATGTTATCTTCACATGTTATGTTTATATTTTATGTTATGTTTATATGTTTTGTTCATATGTTATGTTATCTTCAAATGTTATGTTTATATATTTTGTTATGTTTATATGTTATGCCTATATGTTATGTTTATATTTTATGTCTATATGTTATATTATGTTTATATGTTATGTTTATATGATATGTTTGTATGTTATGTTATGTCTATATGTGATGTTTTTATGTTATGTTACGTTTATGTGATGTTTAAATGTTATGTTATATTTATGTCGTTTTTTTTATGTCCAGCTGGATGGTGTTTCACTTTTTTTTTTTTTTTTTTTTTAATGCGCCCAGGATCAATTAGGCCTTTCAGCTGATCCTCTCCCTCCACATTATAGACTTCCCAGTTTGTGAGGACACTTCTCACATACAAACACCACATACAAACACAGATATGACACTTTTCTTTCTTTTTTCTCCTCATAATCTCGTAATATTAATAATTAAGTGCGTGTTTACTCCGCCCATTACGGTAATGTTGCATCAGACCCACTACTTCCGGGTACGTCATCACTCTCCGTCACCGGCGCTTTGACAGTCCTCGTTACACTTGGGTTCAGTTTTATCAAAGTTTCCTGTACAGCTCGTGTTTATTGGCGAATATTATGGCCGAAGAGGCAGTCGCTGACAAAATGAGTGAATTGAAAGTTAACGAAGGCAAAAAGGTGATCGTTTTTTCTCTTTTTTTAACTCATAGCGAGTGTTAGCTAGCGGCTAACTGTAGCTCAACTTCCATTCATGACACCAGCCGGCAGCATGTGTCCTGCTTTAGGGAGCTGTATTCTGCTTTATAGAGCTGTGTCCATGCTTTAGAGACCTGTGTCCTGCTTTAGAGAGCTGTGTCCATGCTTTAGAGAGCTGTGTCCTGCTTTAGAGACCTGTGTCCTGCTTTAGAGAGCTGTGTTCTGCTTTAGAGAGCTGTGTCCTGCTTTAGAGAGCTGTGTCCGTGCTTTAGAGAGCTGTGTCCGTGCTTTAGAGAGCTGTGTCCGTGCTTTAGAGAGCTGTGTCCGTGCTTTAGAGAGCTGTGTCCGTGCTTTAGAGAGCTGTGTCCGTGCTTTAGAGAGCTGTGTCCGTGCTTTAGAGAGCTGTGTCCGTGCTTTAGAGAGCTGTGTCCATGCTTTAGAGAGCTGTGTCCATGCTTTAGAGAGCTGTGTCCATGCTTTAGAGAGCTGTGATCATGCTTTAGAGCACAGGTGTCAAAGTCAAGGCCCGCGGGCCAAATGCGGCCCCCCACATCATTTTATGTGGCCCTCGACAGGGTAAATTAAAAGGTTTGATGGTCTTAAAATCTCAATTTATCAGGAGATACAGTTACACAGCCATATTTTTACATCTACACAAATGTATATGCAATATGTGTAACTTGAATAAGTCATAAATACATAAACAGTTAATTAACAAGTTGAAAAATTAGTTAGATTTATTTACATCTGGCCCTTTGAGAGCAGCCATTTTGCTTATGCGGCCCTCGGTGAAAATGTGTTCGACACCCCTGCTTTAGAGAGCTGTGTACATGCTTTAGAGATCTGTGTACATGCTTTAGAGATCTGTGAACATGCTTTAGAGATCTGTGAACATGCTTTAGAGATCTGTGAACATGCTTTAGAGAGCTGTGAACATGCTTTAGAGAGCTGTGAACATGCTTTAGAGAGCTGTGAACATGCTTTAGAGAGCTGTGAACATGCTTTAGAGAGCTGTGAACATGCTTTAGAGAGCTGTGAACATGCTTTAGAGAGCTGTGAACATGCTTTAGAGAGCTGTGAATGTTTCTATAATGAATTAATACACACACATTTGATCACTTTACATAACGCTTTTTAACTCAGGGACTACACATGGAAACTAGCTTCGGCTATAATCTGGTGCAAAGCATCTTTAATGTTTTTTGCACATTATCCCTACCAAATATAATAATAATAATAATAATAATAATAATAATAATAATAATAATAATAATAATAATAACATTTGAAGCTTTGGTGTTTACTGTTCAGCCTCATTTGTATTTAACATCTGGTTAATTTGTTGTCCTGATAAACAATGAACTATTTAAACAGGGGGGAGCTGAAGGCAAAAAGAAGAACAAAGGAGCAGCAGGAGAGACTGCAGGAAGAGCTGAGGTGTGTAAAGACATTTTAAGCAACTTGAAAGCATCCAGTTTGACCAGTACCTTTTGTATGTAGCCAGGATTATCTTGTTTATGTTGAAATATTACTAAACCAGGCTCCCGCCTCTTTAAAATCCAAATCAAATAGTTTGGATTCTATTGTTATAGTTCAGAATTCATAGTTTGGATTATAGTGTTTTAGATCAGAATTCATAGTTTGGATTATAGTGTTTTAGATCAGAATTCATAGTTTGGATTATAGTGTTTTAGATCAGAATTCATAGTTTGGATTATGGTGTTTTAGATCAGAATTCATTGTTTGGATTATAGTGTTTTAGATCAGAATTCATAGTTTGGATTATAGTGCTATAGATCAGAATGAATACTTTGGATTATAGTGTTATAAATTCAAATTCAAATTTTACTTTTTCAGCTCTCACCACCTCCCGAATACATTGAAGAGCGCCTGTCGTTATATGCCAAGTTAAAAGCCGAGCATGATGCCCTGATCGCACAGCGGGCTTCAAACGAGAGCAAGCCCATAAAGGTGACACTGCCTGATGGAAAGGTTGTTGATGCTGAATCCTGGAAAACTACTCCTTACCAGATTGCTTGTGGCATCAGGTATTGTTCCCAATAAAAAGTCATATTATATGTGTGACTACATTATTTATGTTAGAGTAATCTGCTGTAATTTGACATTGTATTTTTGTTCGTTCAGTCAAGGTCTTGCTGACAACACAGTGATTGCCAAAGTAAACAACGTTGTGTGGGACCTGGATAGACCTTTAGAAGAAGATTGCAGCCTACAGTTGCTCAAGTTTGATGATGAAGAGGCTCAAGCTGTAAGTTTCATTATTAAACCTTTGAATTGAGTAAGATCTCCATGATAAACACACATAGTTTGTATTAATTCATGTTTGTGCCTTTGATCTGAGTTGAAATTATACAGAATCTGAATCCCTTTTTTGAAAGGACACCAAATCTAACATCACAACGGTCGGGTTTAATCTTACTTTCACAGTATTGATGCAGGTTTTTCTGTGGCTGCAAGGTCACAGTGACAAATTTGAAGCACATAATCAATATGAAGCTCAGAGCTTTGTTTGAATATGTAGCATCATGAGAAGACCAAGGAATACAACACAAGGATATAATTTAAATAGCTGTAGACACTTTTCTTACAGCTGTTTGGTCATTGTTTTAGGTTTACTGGCATTCGAGTGCTCACATTTTGGGAGAAGCTATGGAGAGAGTGTATGGTGGCTGTCTCTGCTACGGGCCTCCTATTGAGAATGGCTTCTACTATGACATGTTCCTGGAAAACGAGTAAGTAATGAACACATGTGGGTTTCCTTTGATGTGCTTTCCAGAGCTGCTAAAGCAATCCAGTGTAGTAACAGTAATTATATTGTTTATTTAAGATCCAGTAACAGTAAGGCCTTTAGAATTTGCTCTTGAATCCTGGTATAAAGATTGTGTGGTCTGCCCTTGAACTGGCCTATGCACAGTTTGTTTTGGTGGCGTATGGCTGTTGTCTGGTTGAAAAAAGAAATGCCAACAAACCATTGTGGGGGGAAAAACAACACATTAGTGAATAATCTGAATGGAACAAACGCACACAAATTCTGAACAAATAATGACATAAAATCAGTTGCGTTTGAATTAAAAATCCTTTACAACTTTTACAATAAGTTTTTCCCCTGACCTTTTACTGAAATGGATGCACTTCTCCAGATTTCACGGTGCAGGAAAGCTCATACCGTGCGGTCTAATTAATTCTATAACCTCCATAATGAAGCCTTTTTATGCAAATCACGATTGTGGCGAATGCGTTGCAAGGATATTTCGACATTGCAGTTGTACCTCCAAAGCCAAGGACTTTGTGCCCATAAAACAAAATGCAATGGTTGTACTCACAGTGATTTCACAGCTCTTTAAACTTTGTGATTCATCGTTAGAATTACAATAAAAATATACTTTTTATAAGATATTGCAAATATTGTGTGTCTGTTCTGTGCAGAGGAGTATCAAGCAACGACTTCCCTGGGTTGGAAAACTTGTGCAAGAAAATCATTAAAGAGAAGCAGCCGTTTGAGCGACTGGAGATTAAGAAAGAGACATTACTGGAAATGTTTAAGGTATTTCAAAATCACAAAATCATAATACTTTGTACACAGTTTGGTGCTAACAACAACCATGTTTTTTAACAGTACAACAAGTTCAAGTGCCGCATCCTCAATGAGAAGGTCACCACACCTACTACCACAGTGTACAGGTGAATATGGGTTCTGACGGGACATTTTACATTATTTATTTATTAAAAAGTTACTAAACTGGCTTTTTATTTTAGGTGTGGCCCTTTGATTGACTTGTGCCGAGGACCCCATGTTAGACACACTGGGAAAATTAAAGCCCTCAAGATCCACAAGGTAAACATATTTTTTTAACTGATGGTTGTTCAATTCAGTTTATAGTCTGTGCCCTGGATATGTAAAAAGCTTGTTCCCATTTGTAGATCTTTTACCTTACACTACAATCCCGGGGGGGGTGGGGGGGGTGGGGGGGGGGGGGGGAAAAAGTGATGAAAAAGCAAATGTTTTTTTTTTCCTCCCTGGTCTGCTAGAATTCATCTACATACTGGGAAGGAAAGGCGGACATGGAAACTCTCCAGAGGATCTATGGCATATCGTTCCCTGACCCGAAAATGCTCAAAGAGTGGGAGAAGTTCCAGGAGGAAGCCAAGAACAGAGACCACCGCAAACTGGGCCGGGTAAGGACTCCTGTGTGGAATGAAGTGAGGGGGAGGGGGATTAGGAATAATGAGGAAAGGTCACTCGGCATTAAGTAAAACATAAAAAGATGCTGTTGTGTCCCTAAAGTAGGCTACAACAAAGTGCATGTCCTTGGTGAACAGTCTATTGTTCTAGGACAAATTGTCTTGGATATTTTTGTTCACTATGTTCTGGTCTTATGTGGTCCTTGGGAAAATGTTTTTCTGCGTTCAAAAATGCACATGCACTTCTGCTCAAGAATTCAGGAAGTCTGATCAAAATCTGTTGCCTGAGTTAAACTCTTGACATCACCTGCAGATACAGACTGAAGTGAAAATCATATTTGATATTTTCTAAAACAAACTTCCATCTTTTGTGAAGGCTACAACCACAAATACAAATGAGTTATTCCATAAAATCTACATTTATAGACCTCAATAAAATCAATAGATGTTTTGCCTGATTGGTTACAAATGTACATTGCTCCACACTGGATACACAGTGGTTTAAGCAATCACATTTTTCCACTAAATGCAATTTACTTCATTGCTATTGTCAGTATTTAAACTAATCTTTCTTTATTAAGGATTTTAAGATGAGGGTGTGTGCACCTTCTCCATTGACACATATAAAGGTGTGGAGATGATGATAGTCTGTATCCTGGTTATAAATAGTATTAATTAATACTACATTTTAAACTTGTCTGGGCGGTTTGCTCCACACTAAATGACCCGTGTGTTCTATAGGAGCAGGACCTGTTCTTCTTCCACGACCTGAGCCCTGGCAGCTGCTTTTTCCTGCCTAAAGGTGCCTACATCTACAACACCCTGGTTGAGTTCATCCGAGTAAGTCCACACTTCCATTGACCTGGAAACACAAAATGAAATCGGAATTTTAAATAATTTTCTTGGTGACTACAAAATCATGCTCTATTATTATTTAAAATACTTTTTGTTTATAATTGATACATATTGATAAAAGACATTTAAACCTCTCCAAAGTTTTAATATAATCTTGATCTTAAGGATGGATATAATTAAACAAACTTCATTTATTTGGATTTGCAATTTACTTTATATTTTTTTCACAATAATTGCTTTAAGGAGTTCATTGTGGTATTGAAATCAGTATCAAGCTTTTACCTTTTACTCTTATACCAGCAATACTGAAGAGTGACTCCTTCATTTCTTCCATTAAGAGTGAGAATTACAATATTTACAAAAGATTATGCAACTGTGTTTGGCTAGAATACATTAAAACTGAAAAAACAGTTTTTCTTTTCCAAACACAAAAACTTCTTTCAGCCTTTTATTCCTTGAGTAAGAATCAAAACCATGGGAAATTATTGGACTAATATGTTAAAATTGGTTTGTAGAAAAGTGCAGTGTAGTCATTTAATGAAATATCTTGTCACAATCACAATTACCTGTGAAGCAAAATCAAAAATAATTATAATTATAATCATTTTGGCACTTTGGCAGAGGACTTTTGGTTCTAACAGAATCTGGTTTTCTTTTTGTGCCTTTAGAGTGAATACAGAAAAAGAGGGTTCCAGGAGGTGGTGACCCCAAATATCTACAACAGTAAACTGTGGCAGACGTCTGGACACTGGCAGCACTACAGCGAGAACATGTTCTCCTTTGAGGTGGAAAAGGAGACGTTTGCTCTAAAACCCATGAACTGTCCTGGACACTGGTGAGCTACAACAATATTTACTGTAGTGTTTCCCTTTAGACTATAAGATTATTTACTGTGCAGCTTTTCCCTTTGGACTATGGTGGCACAGCAGTCCTTATTTGAGTAATCGTAATCGTTGAATATGATTTTTGGGGTAAATGTGCCACTTATTGGCCCTTATAATAAAAAAAAAAAAAAAACACTCATTCAAGATTAAATAAAGTTAAAGTCTGTATATTCATGATAATACAACAAGTAAAAGATATCAGTACCAGTATTAATTTATTGCTCCGCTTGTTCTTAACTGTGGAGATGAAAATGTGACTATGAGGACCACTGTAGTCTCCTTAATTGGAAACGCTGCTGTTCATGTTATTGGTTTGTAGATAGTAGCACAAAATGTCAGAAAACGAAGTCCAGTGATGAGGTTTTCTGTGAGAATGGATAGGATTATGAATTAGTACATTAAAACAACTGTACATGGTTGTTTTGGTGGTACGGGGCAAAGAGCTGGTGCTGTAGCTGTGTTTTTTGATATATTTCTGAGCAATAAATACATCTGTACTGGTATTTTAGCTGGATTAGTTCAATGTCTTACTGCGGAACATTCTGGACAAAGCAGTATCATCTCCATGCCTCCAAGCAGGTGGTGTACTCTCCCCTCAAAGTCCTACTGTGCGCCTTTAACCTTTTGAATATTTAGTCCGTAATGCCAGTACAGGGCAGGCTAATATCTGCCTCTTGTCACATATTGATATTCAAAGTTATTCTAACCCTCCGGCCTGAAGTTGACAGTTTTTCATTTCCTCTGCGCACCTCAGCCTGATGTTTGACCACCGGCCGCGCTCCTGGAGAGAGCTGCCTCTGCGCATGGCTGACTTCGGCGTGCTGCACAGAAACGAGCTGTCGGGGACGCTGACGGGTCTCACCAGAGTGCGCCGATTCCAACAGGACGACGCACACATCTTCTGCTCCATGGACCAGGTTAAAGAGCGGGCTTATGCACTGACTTTACTCGCCCTCACAGCTAGTCCCCCGTTGTGAAAATAAAAGTGCCAGAAAAGTGAATTCATCCCAAAACTTTAATTTTGTTCCTGCAAATTAATTTTACAGCAAAAGAAATTTATTTTTAGGGCTGCAAGATCTGATCATAATCAAATCAAATTTGAATAGACGCAATTAGCAAACCTCAAACCGCCCTGCCGTTACGTTTAATAACATAATTTCCTTTGAAAAGCCGAGTTATCTAAAAATAAAAAAGCTAAACTGCAGTGCAGACTTACACAAAAATGTTCTGTTAATGCTCGTCAGAAAAATTACAAGTCAATATTTTCCCAGAATCGTGCAGCCCTTGTCGTGAACCCTAAATATATGACTCAACAATAATAGCCAAACAGTTTATTTGAAGGATCAACCCACTAAGCACTCACACCCACTTGTCTGCAGCGAAATAAAAGGTTGATGCAATCTAGTGGTTATTATATGGTATAGTGTGCACCAGACCCACAACAGCAAACCCACTGATGCTCCAGATGTGTCCTGTCCAAGGTCACAGTAGTTGGCTGGTAGTTTCAACCCCTGGACACACTGGAATAGTGTTTTAGATGGCGATTTTACTTGCTAAATTCTATTACACAGTGGAAGTCTGTCATTACTGGCTGCAGATTCTGCCAACAGGAAGCACTGCTCTAATGGCTCTACATTTGGATGATATTTTCTAATTAATTTGTTGCAAAGCAGCATCTCGCAGTGTCCAAGTAATTTTAGCACTTCTCTTATCATTAACAGCAGTAGACTACATTTTCAAATATCCGTTGGGCTTTTGAACAGTTTCCCCCTTTGAGACCTCTTTTCTACATTTCTTTTCTTTTCTTCTATATTTTGTGCGAAGTGCAACTAATGAAAGAAACAACTCATGTCTTCGTTTTTATAATTATGTTTTTATTCATTGTCAGGGAGAAAAAGTCATTCTTCAGTGATTCAACAGGCATTCTTTAACATTTGGTTTCCTCCGCAGATTGAGGATGAGATCAAAGGCTGTCTGGACTTCCTGAGGACTGTGTATGACGTGTTTGGCTTCACTTTCAAACTCAATCTTTCTACGCGGCCAGAGAAGTTCCTGGGAGAGCCACAAATCTGGGACCAAGCAGAAAAGGTAATGATGGATGAGAACGCTCCGTGGTGAGCTGATCAGATTGGAAATGCAGGAGGGAGTCTGCTGACACGGACAGGCAGCAAATGGGGAGCATGTGATTTGAAGACACAAAGGGCGTTTAGATTGTAATGAACAAGTCTCATTCGGCTCTTTTTCTGAGGCTGAAATTGGTCCCCTGTCCTCCGAGAGTCTGCATCAGTGTTATTTGTGTCTGCTTTGGCTGTCAAATAGGAGTTCTCCGAGCACCAGCTTCTCTTTTATTATTATACTGTTACATCTTGCGCGCGATTAGAACGGCTTTAAAATGGCAGGTAATATTTAGAATGAATTCAAACAAAGTAATGAAGCGGGTAACGAAATTATACAGAACAATAAGCAGCCTTTATTGCTTTTGCCCCCAGCCTTAAATAAAACAGTAGTCTCATGAGTAAAAGTAATGAACGGGAGGGTGGAACAGTAATAGATGAAATGCAAGTTAAATAACGCTTTACATTTGTATTGCACTTCTCAAAGTGCAACGCCAGAGTCAATATTTGTGGTGGAATTCTGTCAGTCTCCTGGGGTAGACTGACAGAAGCAAGGTGCCGATCTGTGCCATCTGCCCCTTTTTATACGTCACTCACACTTTTGTACATGGGAAGGTGGGTGAAGTGTCTTAGAAGTGGATGAATCACACAGTTACAATCACTACGCAGTGTCTCGGTTTAGAGTTGGTGGATGAAAAGCTTTAACTAATACGCCACTGCCACAACATATGACCCTCTGTTTGGAAAAAGCTCAAATCTAAACTTATAATATTCACTGATCACAATACCCGCGGCGGTGGCTCAGGTGCTAGGACTGTCACTTTATAACCAGATCTATTTTTCTCGGGCCAGACCTGAAATAACATTTGTGCCTGTAAGAATTCAGCTGCAGTGGTGACGAATCAGTGATGAATGTTTGGTTCCACAAAAGTGCCAATTTAGACTCACAAAAATAAACTATAAATTCCAAACACTTGGCAGATTGGGACGTGTTGCTTTTCACCAGATTAACTCTCAAAAATCCAGAAAGTATTATTGAAATTCACACTTGACTGTTTGCGGACTTGTTGAAGATGGTAATTATTATTGAAGGTCTAATAATTAATGACGTTACATACTTTTTTTTTTTTAAGCTTTCTATTAGCTTTCAATCTATCTGCCTTCTCTCCACTGTACAGTCGTCACTAAAAATATTTGAAAATTAGGCCACGCTCCAGATCAGACATTATTTATGCTCTCTACTTTCAGTATAAATTTCTCATATAGTAGTTTTCATTGTTATTAATAATTCTCTAGTTTATTTAATATTACATCTCTGTTATACGCATTATTATAATAACAACCTTTATGATCTTTGCAATTTTTTATTATTATTGCTTTGATTTCTGGTCTGGAGTTTGACTTTCTTCCCCGTTTGAAATGTCAAAGGTCAATAAGGCGTCCCCATAAATCGTTATATAGGTCCGTCTTATGTTTTAAAGCATAAGTTTGATACTTTAAACGAGAAATATCTTGTAGCGGCTGCTTAAACCTGCCAAAAGTTGGAGGATTTCATACATCTACACTAAAGGTTCTATATTACACAAAATTGATTCAAGTAAAGTTTTGAGGAGGCAACAGCAAAGCTCACAACACAAAAAACAAAACACAAATCTGGGTATTACTCTGTCTACATCTCCAAAGCTGTAAATGTTCCACTTTGTGATGTCACGTTGTGGTAGATTTCAAGTTAACAGCTCCTTTTACCTTTTTGTTCAGTAGAGATTGGCAATTCTATCATCAAAATGATTCTAATGAAGGTGTATAGAGTTTAAAAATACATTTTAACACTTCCTGTATTACCAAATGACATCACAAGGTGGAGAGTGTTTTCACAAGAGTGTTTTCCCATTTCAGTCTAAATATGTAGGGTTTATTTGTTAAACATGTGAATGAAACAACAAAACACAACTCCAGGTCTGTCTGTGATGAGGAAACAACATTATAATAGATCAGAAATGGCATAACATGGGCCCTTTAATATTTACCAAAGTATCCTCTGATTTTTAGCAACTTGAAAACAGCCTGAACGAGTTTGGTGAAAAATGGGTGCTGAACCCCGGTGACGGAGCGTTCTATGGACCAAAGGTAAGCCATAAACTGCACGCTGAATTTATTTAAACAGTAGGCATTTTGGCTCCAAAACGCTGCCCTTTCTTTGTAGATTGACATTCAGATCAAGG
Organism: Periophthalmus magnuspinnatus; assembly: GCF_009829125.3. Taxonomy (NCBI): domain Eukaryota; kingdom Metazoa; phylum Chordata; class Actinopteri; order Gobiiformes; family Gobiidae; genus Periophthalmus; species Periophthalmus magnuspinnatus. The sequence goes on along the minus strand of NC_047134.1, from coordinate 9,827,890 downwards.
ACGCTATTGGCCGATACCATCAGTGCGCTACTATTCAGCTCGATTTCCAACTGCCGATCCGCTTCAATCTCACTTTCGTCAGGTTTGTTTGTCTGCAAAAAATGTCGAGTGCTCAGACAAATTGAGATGCCAGGTCCTAAATTTGTGTGTTTGTGTTGTAGTCATGATGGAGATGACAAGAAGAGGCCCGTGATTATCCACAGAGCTATCCTGGGGTCAGTGGAGAGGATGATTGCCATTCTGACGGAAAACTACGGAGGCAAATGGTGTGTGGCTCTGCAGAGGTTGAGCCCTGATAATAGTTTCCAGATCAGACCCAGAGCGCTGCAGTTCTGGAGGGGGAGAGTAAATATTAGCACAGGTCGCATGCTCTAAATACAGCCCTGCTCTGTTTCAGGCCTCTGTGGCTGTCTCCGCGCCAAGTGATGCTGGTGCCAGTGGGACCGACCTGCGAAGAGTACGCCCAGAAGGTACGCGCCCCAACTGCTGTTTATTTTCTGCTCTTTATCACTGCTCCTCGCTGCCACAGACTGTTCTATATTATTCACTACATGACGGCGGATATCTCTTCATTAAACTAGAAAAAATGCAGCGTATTCTTAGTGTTTTCTCTAGTATGACCGTGAAAATAAATGCCTTAACTGTGCCCTACTCTGTAATGGATGGAATTTAATAAGTTAAGTGGCAAGTGAACCTATCCTCAGGCAAGCATGAGAAATTTAGCAAGTTTGACAATCACTAAATTAGCTTAAAAAAAAAAAAAAAAAACTGGATCCAAGCACTGGCTCTTATGCATATGTAGAATGAATGCTGGCTTTGCTTGTGTCTTTGGATTAATCAAATCAGGAACCGTAGCCCAAATCTGCTGAGAAAGTATTCTAGTTCTTACAGATGGACCCTGGCTCACGTAATGTAAAAGTTTGACTATAAAGTTGTGTAGTAGGCGCTTGGTGAAACAAATGATTGTCCTCAAACTGTGGTGCATGATGTTGTTTAGTTGTTTTATTCTTTTTTTTGTTAAATCTGGTTCAGGCCTCAAATAAACTCGGATTTGCTTTTAACAAACAAATAAACTAATCTGATCTAAGCCGTTATCTAAGCTGTTATAAATGTAAAAAATGTTGCGTGTTACATAAGGCTGGGTATCATTAAGATTTTGACTATACGATAAATACCTCGATACATAGGTCACGATACGATACATGTCTTGATACAGTACTTTTTTGAGTTGATAGAATACAATACGATATATTTCAAATCAATTTGATGTGATTCAGTGAAAAATAAAGGCTTTCGTGACCCTTAACGATCAATTTTCACCCAAAAATAAATATTAATAGTCCATTAATGGTGCGTTTACTGAAGATGATGATTATGATGAACATAAAGTGCATTTTGTTTAGCGGATGTGGCTAACTACTGTAGAAAAACACATCAGACTGTTTCATTGGTCAGTATTCCTCATCCACAGCTTCTACGAGCTCCACATTTACATTTACGCAGACGTGCAGTTTAACGGCTCTGAAGAAGCGCAACATGTCGACTAAATCACAACTGTGGTACTAAAAGTTTTTGTTAAACCACTGTCTGTGCAAAGCTAATGTGAAATACAACTTTTTTAATCATCAAAACAGTGAATCTATGTAGTGCAAGTTTCTTTCCTCCAAACAAGCCACACAATTGTAGTGCTGGACAGATTAAGTTGGTGAAATAGACAAAAACATGTATCGATACTGTATTATTAAATTAAACTATACGATATATTGATATGCTCCAGGTCCGACAGGAGTTCCACAACGCAGGCTTCATGAGTGACGTGGACCTGGACCCCGGCTGCACGCTCAACAAGAAAATCAGGAACGCTCAGCTGGCCCAGTACAACTTCATCCTGGGTCAGTACTATCACACTTCTATCTTGACCACTACGTCCTGTATCGCCTGTACTCTGTGCTTGTACTTATCGATTTGTCCGACATGTACCAGTGGTGGGAGAGAAGGAGAAGACCAGCAACACGGTGAACGTCCGCACCCGGGACAACAAAGTGCATGGCGAGCGCAGCGTGGAGGAGTGCGTGGAGCGACTGAAGCAGCTCAAATCCTCCAGAAGTCGGAACGCCGAAGAAGAGTTTTGAATAGGCTGAATTTGTCTACGGTTATAGTAGGTCCGGTAACTATATTTGTCAGAATTCAAAATGGAGTCTGGATGTGCGATGGAGGAAAGCTCTATTTTTTCTTTTTTTTTTTTGTTCAATGTTGTGATATTTTTGTTGTTTTTACTCTTCTAAATGCAGTGCTGTAATATGCATTGTACATAATCATGCAGCGCTTAAAGGTGCACTGTGTAATTACTCGTTTCCATGGAGATGTTATTGCTTTGCCTGTAATGTACCATAGTGTGGAATTAACCTTTCATTCATTTATAGGTTGAAAAACATCCAATTTTACTATGTGCAGGATCGCTTCTCCACAGATGTGACCTTTATTTGAAGGTGTAACCTGCTCGTCTCCATGGAAATAGATGTTTAATACTATACACTGTGGAATATTCCAGGCAAAGCAATAGTATCTCCATGGAGACGAGCAGGTGGCAGACCGTCCACCAGAAAATTACACAGTGCACCTTTCAGAATAAGCAGATTCTCCAACGATAACTGTATGTTTTAGAATGTTAAAAGCGCAATGCAGCAAAGGGAACGGTCGTCGAAGCGTCTTAACGATTTTCTAATTTGAAACATCAGGGAATTGTTCATGATTTATAACGACTGAAAACTAAAATGTTTTTCAAGCGTCTTTTCAGATTCTGATTCTTGTGGTTTTGTGGTTTATCAGTTTAAATCTTCAGTCATTAAAATGCTTTCCAGTCATGTTGAATTGAGCATCAAATTTGAAGAGAAAGATGGAAAAATGAACGACTTGCTGGGATTATGATTGAGTAATGTTCAATTTGGGCTGCAGAGAGGACACCTGATCACCAGCTCCTCATCTCAGGGCTAATCAACAAACACTGTGCACTGCTCCAGTCCAAACCTGATGCACAAAAGAGGCCCGCACAATTTTATAATCCTGCTTGACTCTACTTTTTATACTCTTCATGATATTTTCTATAATTAGTTGGACAGACTGTAAATCAGCTGTAAACCCCCTGTCCGCCACTAGTGGGTGCTGTTTCTTTGCGCAAAACAAAAAGGTTCTAGAGAGGACTGAGAGTTTCTATAAGTTTCTCAGCTCAGTTACAGCAGCTTACACAACTTCTGGATTAATTTTTTTTAGGAAGGAACATGTTACAAAACTTAAATACAGAGGAAAACCATGAGAAAAACATTGTGCGAGGCCATATTAGGTTTAGATTTCATGATGTTTAAAGCCCTACATCACAGGAATACAAACAAATTATTAAATCAAAATGCGTATCAGCCAATTCAGATGGTTTTTTTTGTTATTTTTCATTATTAATTACTTTTTAACTGTCTTTTTTTTTTGTTGCAAATTCTTGTTCCATAATATACCTTATGAGCTCATGCGTCAGCCCTTTACCTTGAAAACATTAAACCTAGAAGACAATGACAATTTTTTATATTATAGAGTATTAAAGCTGCACTATGCCACCTGCTCGACTCTATAATGTTCCACAATATGATATTAAACTTAACCGTCTTACATTTATTGCTCAAAATCCCTTAATAAAGGCGCTTTCTTACTGTTCCACCAGAAAAGTTAGTCTACATAAACTTTAAGCTGTGTCATGATTGATTGTAAGTTTTAGTCAGGGGTTTAGAGCTGAAATAAGAGGATTGTCTGTGCGTAAAAAGCTCATTTTATCCATTACGACCAGTAGGTGGAACAGCTGCCCAGGGATTCTTGAGTTAAGCAGAGGCAGGGGAAAAGGAGGGCTGACGTTGTTAAAAGTGTGGGAGAGAAAAACATTTTGATAAGGGGTTAATGAAAGAGTCAATGGAGTGAGAGAGCTGCAACAGGCGGAAACAGGCTCGTGGGATCTGCAGCGCGCCTGAGTGCATCCTTCTGTGTGTGCTCCAGAGCAAACCTGCAGAAGAGAGGTCACCACGCTCCAGAGAAAACCTGCAGCTCCAGAGCAAACCTGCAGAAGAGAGGTCACCACGCTCCAGAGCACTTGGCAAAAACCCTCTTCAACTGGCCTAGAGTGCAGCCTTTTAAGTAAACTGTGCTGGAATAAGTACTGGGGTCATTAAAGTCACTGTCAGTAGCTTAATTTGCATTCATATTTCTTGCATTACAAATTTGATTTCCACAGCTGGGTGCGTGGTGGCTGTGCTGGTCCAGAGCTTTGTGTTTTCTTCTGTCCTGGTCCCATTTGTCTTGTTCTGATCAGTTATTGAGCAGTTCACTGAAGGTCCACCGGGATCAAATTTACTGGAGTGGACCCAGTTTTATAAAATGGTAGTAACTTTGTGTGTTTTTCATGATTAAAACTGTTGGGCAGCTATATTTGAAGTCACACTTTTCTGATAGTCTCTCCGTGCCTTGTCCACATATCACTTTGTCTGAAATATTCCACAGAACGGCTTTTAAACTTGAAAAACATTATGACCTTGAGCGGGGTCACGTCTCCACAAAGCTCTTATCTGGCACCAAGTCATGAGGGCACCAGTCTAAGCAGTGACTCCCAGACTTCCCTCACCCCAGACACGTCCTCCAGCTCCTCCGGTGGGACCCCAAGGCGTTCCCAGCTCCGCCAAATGACATAGTCCCTCCAGCGTGTCCTGGGTCTTCCCTCCTGCCTTCCTCCTGGTGGGACATGCCCAGAACACCTCCCCCGGTGTGTCTTGCTTAATTCCATAGAGATAAATAACTTAAATTGTTTGGTTTTACCTTTTTTGAATGTACTTAAGCTACTTTTCCTTCCTTTTTGAGAAACAGAAAAGCAGGTAGCCACTATCCAGCAACGCTTTAAGTTACTTTCTTAGAGTCCAGGTTGAAGTTGTGAAGGGAACAATTGTGGTAAAAGTACATATATTGTAGTACTAGAATATGTTTTAATGTATGCTCCATAGAGACACGTGGAGTTTGTCTGTATTAGGCGTTCATTTCTCTGTGATATGTGTCAATAGGTCCATTCCATTCCTTTTTTTCTTTTTTGCGGGTTGACAACACATTCCCGAGCTCTATTGTTTGTCCTGTTCCTTTTATTCCCTTTTTTATTTTCCTAATGTCTTTGGCACACGATAACACATCCATCTTCCAGATATCTCGAACACATAAAATCCAAAGCAGTTAAGTCAATTAAAGAATATATAATTGACTTTTCCCCACAAGGGTTTGATCACACATCGTACAGTAAAAGTTGTTTTTGTCATCATGTGTTTATTTTCCCTCGCCATGACGACCAGCAGTAGCCACCGTCGTCGTTCATGTGAAGCGTTTTTCCCTGACAGTTCCAGCCAAACGCCCCGCTCCTCCCTTTTTTTTTTTTGTATTTTTTTTTTTTTTTGCCTTTTCATCCCAGACTCGCGCTGTTTCTGAACCAAAGAAATGCATAATATTTGAAAGTGCACCAACCACTCTCCCCCTCTGTTCTTTCTGCTACAACCACCAGCATGCCAACAGAACTGCAGCCCCTCCTGGCCCATTACCCCGCACATAACTGCTACCGAACCCCAAATTATGGTGAGCCGCGTGCAAAGTTAGTTTTGCTTGGGAAAACCGAGCTGCCATCTTTAATATCATAATGTTACCAAATTATATGCTTCTAATTGAGAACTGTTTGATCGCACGTCTCCGGCATCTGGAAAGCTAGCGTGTGACCTTAGCATGCTTTTTTCTCATCTCCTAAAGTATGACCTTTCTTCTGACCCGGCATAAATTAAGGAAACCGCTTTGCTCTGAGGGGAGGGCCTCGCCACCAGTCACACCCTGCATGTAGCCAACGGTAACATTTGGATACGTTTCACGGCACACGGCGATGATGTAGGTCTGTAGGACGGGCAAATACGAGACAGCTGCATGTCAAAAGAGCAACACTTTTCAGAATTCAAGTATGAATCATCGGAAGAATAGTTTATCCATTTGGTACAATCGCAACAAATGGATAAATGCTTCAGTAAAATGTGTTTTTATGGTCAGATCGACTACTTATGTACACATCTTTAACAAGTAAAACTAATATTTACCAGTAGTTTCTTTCATTTTTGGTGATTTAAAACAAAAATTATTCACCTCAGCAGCCTCTTCTGAAATTATTTTAAACTATTTTCAATAAGTTTAGTATAGCGTATTTACGGAGCCCTGCAGATGACTGAATGGAGAAAAATTAAATATTATCTTGGAGGAGCGAGATATTATCCTGAGAAAATGACATAATTATCTTGATGGAACGACATAATTATCTGGAGGAAACGAGATATTATCCTGAGAAAATGACATAATTATCTTGATGGAGCGACTTTTATTATCTTGAGGGAATATAATAATTTCTATATATGTATTTTCGCCAGCGCACAAGATATTTACCTAAAAAAAAAAGTACAGTATATCTTGTTCTCTCATGATAATTAGCTTGTTCTCGTGATAATTAACTCATTCCCTCGTGATAATATCATGTGGGACTTATTATATTTTGCAAATGTCCTATGCCGGGCTCCGTACATATGTAAAAGCAGTATTTATGTTTTTTTTTTTTTAATGGATTGCTGACCCGGAGGAGTCGTAAGGCGTCGCTAGCACTGACTGTGCTTTGGCGGTCCGCCCGTTTCACTTTATCGTATGAAAAAAGCTGTTCTAAAGCCCTGAGAATTACTGCATGTGATACTAAATGTGCCAAAGAGTTTGCGATAGCTGGGGACCATTTAAATAGATTTAAAACCTGCTTATTCCACAGATGGAAAATCAGGTACGCCAGCTTTAAATAAACTACTAAAATACTCGTTTGCTCTTTACCTTTATCGCCACAGTAAAAGCGTTACCGTTTTAAGCACGTACGCGGTTGTGAAACGGTTAAAATTCTCAACTAAAGTGCATAAAGCTTTGTACATTTTAGTTGGAACCAGCCTTAAAAACAATATGCAGATTGCAAAAAGGAGTCCTGCCAACAAATGTGCGTTTATTTCCAAGTGTGTGGGAGATCCGAGCCTTGCCCTGATAAAACACTTTTCCTCCTAAATTCGGTCCGTTAGCACACCCTAACTCTGACAGTATTATTTAACAGGTGTAGAAAGTTCAACAGTGTCGGATTACTGCAGTAGTAGTAAAAACAAAATGGACTTTAATTAGCTCCTGACTTCTTAAAACCAGTGGTGTTTGCCCTTTGCTTTTCTCCATCATGAGCTGGAGTTGGTTTGTTGCTAATTCTCTTCTGGTTGATGTAAGTGTAAAACATCTTTAAACCGGTGGAGTTGATGCCAGAGTTTGTTGGGTTTGGCTCTGGTGAAACTCGCAGCTTCATTACAACATCACTAAAGCCTCTGTTCTGCCCACAGCAATAACACCTTTTTCTGCATTAATGGTGAATGAAGGGAGTTAACCGCACTTTCCATCCAAAGAAACAAACGCAAACAACTGTGTACAGGTACATACACCCTATACACACTCACACACACAAGTACACTCTCTATACACACACTCACACACATGTATACACTTTCTATACACACACTCATACAAATACACTCTCTATACACACATACACTCGATACACACTCTCACGCATGCATACACTCTATACACACACTCTCACACAAATATACTCTTTCTATACACACATACACTCTCTACACACACATACACTCACACACATACACTCTACACACGCTCTCGCACATATGCACATATACACACAAACACACACACACACACCCCCACATACACTCTACACACACACTCTCTCTACACACACACGCGCGCACACACCCCTACACTCTCTCTACACACACACACACACTCACACACCTACACACCTACACTCTACACACACAGACACTCTCTACACACATACACTCTACGCACACAAACACACATACTCTCTCTACACACACACACACTCTCTCTCTCTACACCCCCCCCACACACTCTCTCTACACACACACACACACACACACACACCCACCTCCCACTCTCTACACACACACACCCACACACACCCCCTCTACACACACACACACACACACCCCCACACACACACACACACACCCCCACCCTCTTTCTACACACACCCACTCTCTACACACACACACACCCTCTCCCTCTACACCCCCCCCCCCACCCCCCCCCCCCCCCCCTCCCCCCTCTCTACACACACACACACCCCCACACACTCTACATCTCCCCGTGAAACATTTTGTTAAATCAAACCTATTATACAAAATTGACTTTTGGGAGTTTTTCACGATGTTGTAGTTTTTTTCCCCCTTCTCTTTTTACACTTTTGAAGTTGTATTTAAACTGATTAATTTGGCGTGTTTATTCTCCTGAATCCAACACGTCTTTGGTCCGATCTCCCTCCGTTTACACCAACACTGGTATAAACTGACTGCTGTGTACTTATACTGTTCTCCAGTTTTAAAAATCTGCTATTTGCCGGCGTAAAGTGCAGCTATTCATAGGAGAAGAGTTTAAGATGACAATTTAAAATCTCCAAAGTAAAGATCCACGAGTGTCAAACATTATAAATATAGAGCAGCACCATATGTGTAGCAGCCAAAAACTGCACTCAACTCGACCTTTACGTCAAAAAATGAGACTTATAAGAGCTCACGAGTCCACAATACATGTTCAGAGTACTGCATATGATTCTGAATAGTTACTTTTACATTTAATTTGTTCTGCAGAGGCCAAAAACCAAACAAAAAAGTAACTGTAACTTGGACTTTTACTTTCTGAAAAAAATCATACCGAACAGCATGCTAAAGTAACTTCTCTCTAATCTTTATTCAACCACTGTAACCTCTTCTTAGGCTACTTTCTGACACATGATATATTTTATAATCGTTCGGCTCAGGCTAATTCCAGTGCATGTGTAGTTCTGTGAATTCCTGCTCTCTCCAGGCTTTAGTCTCTTCCATATAAGCAGAGACCAGATGTTTAGGCTGGAAGTTGTTCACAGGAAAGACTCTTTTTTACATGTACGTTTTCTATTGATCTAACTTTTTTCTCTTATATAGTAGGAGCGATTTCACGTCTTTATTCTTCCCGGTGGTAGTTTACTCAGCGGTATGGGCTTCTGTTACCCACAGTGCACTTCTGTCTGACGGACCTGACGGAGCTGAGTAAATCACCGGCCTGTGGTGCTAATAGGTAGCGGTACAAAATCAGAAGTGGGACCACCCAGGAGCGGGAGCATCAAGTCAGATGTAGCGTGCAGCACTGTAGAAGCGTCCTGGGACATTAGAGCTCCGTAAGCCCCACCCCCTCACACACACACACGCACACACAAACGCATACACACCATCTCCATCTCGCTCTCTAAGCAACCCAGGAAAGGCCCGTCTGGCATCCACCGCTCACTGATTCATATTTGGCACTTCCATAAAGGTTCCGAGCTCTTGCAGTTGTTTTGGGCGTTTTGTCGGCCGTTTTCGCTCCCCAATGGCCCTTTTGGAAAAACCTATAAACATTTCAGGCCAACAGGAGCATGTGCCTCTCTCCCACATAAGGATCTTTGGATGTCCTTGGAAGAAGTGAGTGAGAGAATTTGTTCCATGTACAAATAGGGAACATTGGAGAGTATTGAGCGGAGCTGCAAGGAGAGGTGTGAAGGTGGCAGCATGTGGGGCCTCTTTCTTTGTATAAACGCAGATGAAACACAAGCAGAGCCGGAGGAGCGAGAGAGGGGGGGGCGGACCCTCCGACGCACAATACATAACATATTGCTCAATAACAAGGTCCGAGTCCCTGTTGTAGCGTAACAACGGTGCACCTCAGCAGGAGGAGGAGGAGGAGGAGGAGGAGGAGGAGGCCCCAGAGATGTGCACACGCGGAAACCCAACAAACCCCCACTGCCGCTGCGTTTCCTGTTGGGAATATGAGGCATGAAATGGGAGCTGTGTGTTTTGGACTTGCTCATATACGACATTCAGTTTAAGTTCAGTGGGGGTATTGAGCAAAGTACAGTTTTGGAGCTTTCTATCAGTTACCAAAGTTGTTTCCTCATCCAGAACATCCCTGAAGAGGTTTTAGCAGTCATCCATGCATGTTTTAGTAATGTATCCATCTTTTTTGGGGCCCTATTTGAACCGTCTTTACGCTTAACTGTAAGATTCTGTGCGAGGCTCCGCCCACAAGCCAACGTCATTCACTCTCACGCATGACAATCCTCCACAAATATACAAAAACATGATACAAGACTGTGCAAAACAACTCGACAAACCTGATGTGATGCAGTAGTTTCATTAGCGAGATGCAGCTGATTGTTTTGTGATGGCGCTCTGAAGGGGGAGTGACTTAACGCAGAGAGCAAACAGAGAGGTGGGGACTTAGAGCGTCAAAAACAGAAGTGAAACTTAAAAAATATGTTATTATGTTGTTTTTGGCGACTGTCGGATTTTCAAAACAATAAAAGTAAACATGGTGATATAAATATGTTTGTGTTTGCAGTTAATGCCCCACAGAAGTAAATACTCCCTCTTTAATACCCCACAGAAGTAAATACTCCCTCTTTAATACCCCACAGAAGTAAATACTCCCTCTTTAATACCCCACAGAAGTAAAATACTCCCTCTTTAATACCCCGCAGAAGTAAATACTCCCTCTTTAATACCCCGCAGAAGTAAATACTCCCTCTTTAATACCCTGCAGAAGTAAATACTCCCTCTTTAATACCCCACACAAGTAAAATACTCCCTCTTTAATACCCTATAGAAATAAAATACTCCCTGTTTAATACCCCACAGAAGTAAATACTCCCTCTTTAATACCCCACAGGAGTAAAATACTCCCTCTTTAATACCCTATAGAAGTAAAATACTCCCTCTTTAATACCCTATAGAAGTAAAATACTCCCTCTTTAATACCCTATAGAAGTAAAATACTCCCTCTTTAATACCCCACAGAAGTAAAATACTCCCTCTTTAATACCCCACAGAAGTAAATACTCCCTCTTTAATACCCTATAGAAGTAAAATACTCCCTCTTTAATACCCCACACAAGTAAAATTCTCCCTCTTTAATACCTTATAGAAGTAAAATTCTCCCTCTTTAATACCCCACAGGAGTAAAATACTCCCTCTTTAATACCCCACAGAAGTAAATACTCCCTCTTTAATACCCCACAGAAGTAAATACTCCCTCTTTAATACCCCACAGAAGTAAAATACCTCCTCTTTAATACCCTATAGAAGTAAATACTCCCTCTTTAATACCCCACAGAAGTAAAATATCTCCTCTTTCATACCCTATAGAGGTAAAATATTCCCTTTTTAAGTATTTCATTTGCATTTTTTGCAGGTTTTAGATTTGTGTAGGCTCCAGTAGAGACAGAGGAAAATACTGCAGTGGAAGTAACTTATTACAAATTATTTACATTTGTATTATTTTGCTGTTACTCTTGCTTTTGCATCAGCTGCATCAGCACCTGTGTATACTTTACACTGGATCGTCAAAATAAGGAAGTATTTGTGTCAGATTCCATTTTTTTATTTGCAGTGTCATCTTAAAGCTTCTTGTTTTACGCTTTTGTTAATTTTACAAGTTAAAGATGATATTTGGGCCTTGTTTCTTTTTGTGTGTTGAAGGGTTTGCCATCTGATTGTCTCATGGAGGTGTTATTGTTCTAAGTATACAGTATTCTGCAGTACGTTTTGTGTGTTGCCGTGTACTTTTTGGCTGCGTCTGTCACGTATCGCCCGTAACATGTCTCATTTTCTACCTGCTTGACACTGTGCATTAGTGTGAGCCCGGAGCCCTCCCGCTGCCCTCCTCACATGGATCACACACAATGGCCGACCTGTGCGGACGCATGAATCACGGCGTTTGTGTCCGAGCGCAGGACGACGTTTGTGGTGCTTGTGGTGCCTGATGTGTTAGTAGAGAAAACAGCGCCGAAGCCAGGCCTGAGCACTGGGCTGACCACTGACCGCTGCAGAAGAGAGAGAGAGAAGGAGAGAGGAGGGAGAGGGAAAGAGAGAGAGAGAGTGGAGAGAGAAGCCAGGCCTGAGCACTGGGCTGACCACTGACCACTGCAGAAGAGAGAGAGAGAGAAGGAGAGAGGAGGGAGAGGGAAAGAGGAGGGAGAGTGGAGAGAGAAGCCAGGCCTGAGCACTGGGCTGACCACTGATCGCTGCAGAAGAGAGAGAGAGAGAAGGAGAGAGGAGGGAGAGGGAAAGAGGAGGGAGAGGGGGAAAGAGAGAGGGAGGGAGAGAGAAGCCAGGCCTGAGCACTGGGCTGACCACTGACCGCTGCAGAAGAGAGTGAGAGAGAAGGAGAGAGGAGGGAGAGGGAAAGAGGAGGGAGAGAGCGAGAGGGGAGAGGGAGAAAGAGAAAGGGAGAGAGGGGGTGGAGAGGGAAGCCAGGCCTGAACACTGGGCTGACCACTGACCCCTGCAGAAGAGAGAGAGAGAAGGAGCGAAGGAGAGAGGAGGGAGAGGGAAAGAGAGAGAGAGAGAAAGAGGAGGGAGAGAGCGAGAGGGGAGAGGGAGAAAGAGAGGGAGAGAGAGAGGGGGAGAGAGAAGCCAGGCCTGAGCACTGGGCTGACCACTGACCGCTGCAGAAGAGAGAGAGAGAGAAGGAGAGAGGGGGAAAGAGAGAGAGAGAGTGGAGAGAGAAGCCAGGCCTGAGCACTGGGCTGACCACTGACCGCTGCAGAAGAGAGAGAGAGAGAGGAGAGAAGGAGAGAGGAGGGAGAGGGGGAAAGAGAGAGAGAGAAAGGAGAGAGGAGGGAGAAGGGAAAGAGGAGGGAGAGGGAAAGAGGAGGGAGAGGGAAAGAGGAGGGAGAGGGAAAGAGGAGGGAGAGGGAAAGAGGAGGGAGAGGGAAAGAGGAGGGAGAGGGGGAAAGAGAGAGAGAGAGTGGAGAGAGAAGCCAGGCCTTAGCACTGGGCTGACCACTGACCGCTGCAGAAGAGAGAGAGAAGGAGAGAAGGAGAGAGGAGGGAGAGGGGGAAAGAGAGAGAAGCCAGGTCTGAGCACTGGGCTGACCGCTGCAGAGAGAGAGAGAGAGAGAAGGAGGAGGGAGAGGGGGGAGGGAGAGAGAGACAGAGGGAGAGAGAAGCCAGGCCTAAGCACTGGGCTGACCACTGACCACTGCAGAGAGAGAGAGAGAGAGGAGGGAGGGAGAGAGAGAGAAGCCAGGCCTGAGCACTGGGCTGACCACTGACCGCTGCAGAGAGAGAGAGAGGAGGGAGGGAGAGAGAGAGAAGCCAGGCCTGAGCACTGGGCTGACCGCTGCAGAGAGAGAGAGAGAGGAGGGAGGGAGAGAGAGAGAAGCCAGGCCTGAGCACTGGGCTGACCTCTGACCGCTGCTCAAGGAGAGAGAAAGAGAGAGAGAACAAGGGGGAGGGAGAGAGGGAGAGACAGGGGGGAGAGGGAGGGAGAGAATGGAGCGACAGAGAGAAAGTGAGAGAGAGAAAGGAAGGAAGAGGGGGTAGAGACATGGAGAGGGAGAGCAAGAGAGAGAGAAGGGAGAAAGGCAGATAGAGGGAGGGGGTGAAGACATGGAGAGAGAGAGCAAGAGAGAGAGAAGGGGGAGAGAGAGAGAAGGGAGAAAGGCAGATAGAGGGAGGGGGTGAAGACATGGAGAGAGAGAGGCAAAGGGGGCAGAGAGAAAGAAAAGGAGAGAGACAGGCAGGTGAGACGGGAAAGAGATAGAGAGAGACAGAGAGAGTGAAGGAAAGCAGAAGAGAGCAGTGAGAGTGATGGGAGGAGAGAGAGGGAAGAGGGGAAAGATGGAGAAAGGGAGGAAGGAGGAGAGAGAGACCAGTATATCACTGAGGCAGAGTTATGGAGTGTAAAGACCAAATGTTGTTTTGTGTAAGTTGTGCCTGATTTAATTCACACACATTAAAAGTGATTTATGGATCATTTAGTGAAATCACTTGGAAATACACATAAAATACTAGTGCAAATTAGTTTTAAATACTTTGAGACAGCTGCTTTAATGTGGCAGAGGAAATAAGTACATGAGTATATTTTTGCTGACTTTTGTGTGAAACATCTAAGTTTAAATGTGCCATATAAATAAAACTGAACTGAATAAGTATAAAAACAAAATAATTAAACAGCATGTGAATACGTGGGCTTGGCTCTTGGTAAATTGCTTTTAATGCACTCACATTCTACACTTTCTACGCAGTCTTTATATTTCAAAACTAAGAAAAAGGCTTGATACTTAATATAGATTGTGAGACCCCAAATAAAAATATAAATAAACCTTTTTTTTTTTACATTTTTGAATGGATTTTGAACATAAAACATAGGAGTTTCTTTAACATTACTATATGGTCTTATACTAATTATATAAAATCAAAATAAATCTTATTCATGCATTTTTCACTATTGATACCTGCTCAAATTAGTGTCTAGTTTTGTGGATTTTTACATCACTAGTTCTTCATAAATGTAAGATAAAAACAAAGCTGTTGCTCAGTTTTGTTGCTGAATGCAGTGAGTTTTTGGCGTTTTGTTTAAGCGCAGTGAAAGTTTCCATTTCATTTCAGTTCTGTTTGGCCTATTAGCTTTAAATTAGCTTTAAACGAGACTAACACAACGGCGCCCTGTTCTGTCCTCGCTGCATTATGTGACTGGTGACAGATTTGCACCTGTGACGCTGAACCACACCACACACCTGTTGGTATTTGTCTGGAGCCAAAACACACAGTGGATTTTCTATGCCTCAGTTCAGTCTGGACAGTCCTCATTTGAGTCTGAGTAATGAAATGCTGTTAATAACCCGGCAGTTAGCGACGTCTGTACAGTTAATTCAAAATGACATGACGTTACGCCCAAAGGTGACATCATGCTTTTAAAGGTATGACTTCATCCGCTCTGGCCGTGTTGGGCCGTGTTGGGCCGTGTTGGGCTGTGTTGAGCTGCCAGCGGCTCCGGTCTGGTTCAGAGTGTTGTCATGGGAGAGGTGACTGCATTCAAACAAGCTTCAACAAAAGGAGCTCTTGTCCCCGTGTCCACATCTGCCCAGGACCACCCCACTAATTACCAGGGTTAGACGGCGATTGACAGCATGAATATGAAAGTGTCAGTCTGTCAAGGCGAAAGACGCTTTGTGTGAGTCACTGTAGAGGTGAAACAGCACAGTCTTTCTCTGGAGGGGGCCGGGCCGGAGCGTTTGGGTTTGAACACACGTGTAAACTTTGACCGCACTGACAGAAAAGTGATATGAGATTATTCAGATGAAAAGTTGTTTATGAGGTTTGACAGCGCTGAAACATATGGCACAGAAGTTTAGTTATTATTTATGCTCAAGAACAAGAGTACAGAGGTAGTTATAGTTTTAGCGTTACAAAAAAGTACATGATTTACATTGTTTAAGCCGTGTGTGCAGCATTAAAACAGCAGATAACCGGTGCACTTGTGTTTGCTGCGCAGTCATTTAGGGTGAAACTGAGCCTTAATCATTTTCCAGACAAGGCCTTGGATTGCGGCTGTGGAAATGTTCTGCTGCAAATCTATCAGCAATGATCTTTTCAGATGGAGGCCGTCCTCTGGGTCCAGACTACAGCTGTATTGTCAGACATAAAACCTAAACAAACTGCACTGACAAGATGGAGAGCTGTGCAAACAGCAGATTAGAGGGAGATGAAAGAAAGAGGAAGCACTCAGGCACAAGCTGCCAGCACTGTGTGGCTTCTGTATCCATGACATGTGCATGTACATGTGCATGTACATGTGCATGTACAGGAAGAGACGTGGACTTGTTTAATGTGCTTATCTTTCATAAACTTATTCATGAATCCAGTACAGCTCTGATCTACAGCCGCTTGGAGAAGCTCTCACACTGACCCCAAAGTCTCCAGTTTGAATCCTGCTTCATGTGTTTAGTGCTTGGACATGTGTCACTCTCCTGTGTGACTCTGCAACTTTGACTGTGCCCCTGGTGGTGCATTAAGGCAGCCTCATCTCTGCAGTCTGACCCTGGGCAGAGGAGTGAATGTACAATTCAAGTGAGATTATTAAATGTAATATATATTAGCGTTAGATGTGTTTTTGAGTCTCTCCCTTCCTGCTGTGTTTATTCATATAAGAATGAGCCCTGGAGTAGTTGACTCACTGATGGCGTAGAGCTCTTGACTTCTTCTTCTTCCTTCACAGTGGCTCTTGAGGTGAATGTGAGCAGATCGGCCTATGCTACATTGTTGAGTTGTTGTGAGGCTGTCTGCTCTTCCCAGGGCTGTGGCCAATGAAAGGA